>NC_045806.1:93802427-94147369 GCF_009873245.2 Balaenoptera musculus
TGGAAACAGAATGGAGAAAATACAATAAACGTTTAACAAGCACCTAGAAGAACTAAAGAGCAAACAAACAATGATGAACAACACAATAAATGAAATTAAAAATTCTCTAGAAGGAATCAATAACAGAATAACTCAGGCAGAAGAATGGATAAGTGACCTGGAAGATAAAATAGCGGAAATAACTACCGCAGGGCAAAATAAAGAAAAAAAAAGGGAAAAGAATTGAGGACAGTCTCCGAGACCTCTGGGACAACAATAAACGCACCAACATTCGAATTATAGGAGTCCCAGAAGAAGAGCAAAAAAAAGGGACTGAGAAAATATTTGAAGAGATTATAGTTGAAAACTTCCCTAACATGGGAAAGGAAATAGTCAATCAAGTCCAGGAAGCACAGAGAGTCCCATACAGGATAAATCCAAGGAGAAACACGCCAAGACACATATTAATCAAACTATCAAAAATTAAATACAAAGAAAAAATATTAAAAGAAGCAAGGGAAAAGTAACAAATAACATACAACGGAACACCCATAAGGTTAACAGCTGATCTTTCAGCAGAAACTCTGCAAGCCAGAAGGGAGTGGCAGGACACATTTAAAGTGATGAAGGAGAAAAACCTACAACCAAGATTACTCTACCCAGCAAGGATCTCATTCAGATTCGACGGAGAAATTAAAACCTTTACAGACAAGCAAAAGCTAAGAGAATTCAGCACTACCAAACCAGCTTTACAACAAACGCTAAAGGAACTTCTCTAGGCAGGAAACACAAGAGAAGGAAAACACCTACAATAACAAACCCAAAACAATTAAGAAAATGGTAATAGGAACACGCATATCGACAACTACCTTAAATGTAAATGGATTAAATGCCCCAACCAAAAGACTCAGACTGGCTGAATGGATACAAAAACAAGACCTGTATATATGCTGTCTACAAGAGACCCACTTCAGACCTAGGGACACATACAGACTGAAAATGAGGGCATGGAAAAAGATATTCCATGCAAATGGAAATCAAAAGAAAGCTGGCTTAGCAATTCTCATATCAGAAAAAATAGACTTTAAAATAAAGACTATTACAAGAGACAAAGAAGGACACTACATAATGATGAAGGGATCAATCCAAGAAGAAGATATAACAATTCTAAATATATATGCACCCAACATAGGAGCACCTCAACACATAAGGGAACTGCTAACAGCTATAAAAGGGGAAATCGACAGTAACACAGTAATAGTGGGGGACTTTAACACCTCACTTACACCAAAGGACAGATCATCCAAAATGAAAATAAATAAGGAAACGGAAGCTTTAAATGACACAATAGACCAGATAGATTGAATTGATATTTATAGGACATTCCATCCAAAAACAGCAGATTACACTTTCTTCTCAAGTGCGCATGGAACGTTCTCCAGGATAGATCACATCTTGTGTCACAAATCAAGCCTCGGTAAATTTAAGAAAATTGAAATCATATCAAGCATCTTTTCTGACCTTAATGCTATGAGATTAGAAATCAATTACAGGGGAAAAAAGGTAAAAACCACAAACACATGGAGGCTAAACAATACGTTACTAAATAACCAAGAGATCACTGAAGAAATCAAAGAGGAAAGCAAAAAATACCTAGAAACAAATGACAATGAAAACATGACAACCCAAAACCTATGGGATGCAGCAAAAGCAGTTCTAAAAGGGAAGTTTATGGCAATACAATCCTACCTCAAGAAACAAGAAACATCTCAAATAAACAACCTAACCTTACACCTAAAGCAATTAGAAAAAGAAGAACAAAAACCCCCCAAATTTAGCAGAAGGAAAGAAATCATAAAGCTCAGATCAGAAATAAATGAAAAAGAAATTAAGGAAACAATAGCTAAGATCAATAAAACTAAAAGCTGGTTCTTTGAGAAGATAAACAAAATTGATAAACCACTAGCCAGACTCATCAAGAAAAAAAGAGAGAAGACTCAAATCAATAGAATTAGAAATGAAAAAGAAGTAACAACTGACAATGCAGAAATACAAAGGATCATGAGAGATTACTATAAGGAACTATATGCCAATAAAATGGACAACCTGGAAGAAATGGACAAATTCTTAGAAAAGCACAACCTCCTGAGACTGAATCAGGAAGAAATAGAAAATATAAACAGACCAATCATAAGCACTGAAATTGAAACTGTGATTAAAAATCTTCCAACAAACAAAAGCCCAGGACCAGATGGTTTCACAGGCGAATTCTATCAAACATTTAGAGAAGAGCTAACACCTATCCTTCTCAAACTTCCAAAATATAGCAGAGGGAGGAACACTCGCAAACTCATTCTACGAGGCCACCATCATCCTAATACCAAAACCAGACAACGATGTCACACAAAAAGAAAACTACAGACCAATATCACTGATGAACACAGATGCAAATATCCTCAACAAAATACTAGCAAACAGAATCCAACAGCACATTAAAAGGATCATACACCATAATCAAGTGGGGTTTATCCCAGAAATGCAAGGATTCTGCAATATACACAAATCAATCAATGTGATACACCATATTAACAAACTGAAGGAGAAAAACCATATGATCATCACAGTAGATGCAAAAAAAGCTTTTGACAAAATTCAACACCCATTTATGATAAAAACACCCCAGAAAGTACGCATAGAGGGAACTTACCTCAACATAATAAAGGCCATATATGACAAACCCACAGCCAACATCGTTCTCAATGGTGAAAAACTGAAACCCTTTCCACTAAGATCAGGAACAACACAAGGCTGCCCACTCTCACCACTATTATTCAACATGGTTTTGGAAGTTTTAGCCACAATAATCAGAGAAGAAAAAGAAATAAAAGGAATCCAAATCAGAAAAGAAGAAGTAAAGTTGTCACTGTTTGCAGATGACACGATACTATATATAGAGAATCCTAAAGATGCTACCAGAAAACTACTAGAGCTAATCAATGAATTTGGTAAAGTTGCAGGATACAAACTTAATGCACAGAAATCCCTTGTATTCCTATACACTAATGATGAAAAATCTGAAAGAGAAATTAAGTAAACACTCCCATTTACTATTGCAACAAAAAGAATAAAATACCTAGGAATAAACCTACCTAAGGAGACAAAAGACTTGTATGCAGAAAACTATAAGACACTGATGAAAGAAATTAAAGATGATACAAACAGATGGACAGATATACCATGTTCTTGGATTGGAAGAATCAACATTGTGAAAATGACTATACCACCCAAAGCAATCTACAGGTTCAATGCAATCCCTATCAAACTACCACTGGCATTTTTCACAGAACTAGAACAAAAAAATTCACAATTTGTATGGAAACACAAAAGACCCCGAATAGCCAAAGCAGTCTTGAGAAAGAAAAACGGAGCTGGAGGAATCAGGCTCCCTGACTTCAGACTATACTACAAGCCTACAGTAATCAAGACAGTATGGTACTGGCACAAAAAGAGAAATATAGATCAATGGAACAGGATAGAAAGCCCAGAGATAAACCCAAACACATACGGTCACCTTATCTTTGATAAAGAAGGCAAGACTATACAATGGAGAAAAGACAACCTCTTCAATAAGTGGTGCGGGGAAAACTGGACAGTTACATGTAAAAGAAAGAAAGTAGAACACTCCCTAACACCATACAGAAAAATAAACTCAAAATGGATTAAAGACCTAAATGTAAGGCCAGACACTATAAAACTCTCAGAGGAAAACATAGGCAGAACACTATGACATAAATCACAGCAAGATCCTTTTTGATCCACCTCCTAGAGAAATGGAAATAAAAACAAAAATAAACTAATGGGACCTAATGAAACTTAAAAGCTTTTGCACAGCAAAAGAAACCATAAACAAGACGAAAAGACAACCCTCAGAATGGGAGAAAATATCTGCAAATAAAGCAACTGACAAAGGATTAATCTCCAAAATATACAAGCAGCTCATGCAGCTCAGTATCAAAAAAACAAACAACCCAATCCAAAAATGGGCAGACGACCTAAATAGACATTTCTCCAAAGAAGATATACAGACTGCCAACAAACACATGAAAGGATGCTCAACATCACTAATCATTAGAGAAATGCAAATCAAAAGTACAATGAGGGGGGCTTCCCTGGTGGCACAGTGGTTGAGAATCTGCCTGCCAATGCAGGGGACACGGGTTGGAGCCCTGGTCTGGGAAGATCCCACATGCCGCGGAGCAACTAGGCCCGTGAGCCACAACTACTGAGCCTGCGCGCCTGGAGCCTGTGCCCCGCAACAAGAGAGGCCGCGATAGTGAGAGGCCCGCACACCGCGATGAAGAGTGGCCCCCGCTTGCCACAACTAGAGAAAGCCCTCGCACAGAAACGAAGACCCAACACAGCCAAAAATAAATAAATAAATTTAAAAAAAAAGTAACAAATGTTCAAGTACAACTGGTGTCTTTAAAAAAAAAACTACAATGAGGTATCACCTCACACCAGTCAGAATGGCCATCATCAAAAAATCTACAAACAATAAATGCTGGAGAGGGTGTGCAGAAAAGGGAATCTTCTTGCACTGCTGGTGGGAATGTAAATTGATACAGCCACTATGGAGAACAGTATGGAGGCTCCTTAAAAAACTAAAAATAGAACTACCTTATGACCCAGCAATCCCAGTACTGGGCATATACCCTGAGAAAACCATAATTCAAAAAGAGTCATGTACCCCAGTGTTCACTGCAGCTCTATTTACAATAGCCAAGACATGGAAGCAACCTAAGTGTCCATCGACAGATGAATGGATAAAGAAGATGTGGCACATATATACAATGGAATATTACTCAGCCATAAAAAGAAATGAAATTGAGTTAATTGTCATGACGTGGATGGACCTAGAGACTGTCATACAGAGTGAAGTAAGTCAGAAAGAGAAAAACAAATACCGTATGTTAACACATATATATGGAATCTAAAAGAAAAAAAAAAACTCGTTCTGAAGAACCTAGGGGCAGGACAGGAAGAAAGATGTAGATGTAGAGAATGGACATGAGGACAGGGGAAGGGGAAGGGTAAGCTGGGATGAAGTGAGAGAGTGGCATGGACATATATACACTACCAAATGTAAAATAGCTAGCTAGTGGGAAGCAGCCGCATAGCACAGGGAGACCAGCTCGGTGCTTTGTGACCACCTAGAGGGGTGGGATAGGGAGGATGGGAGGGAGACGCAAGAGGGAGGAGATATGGGGATGTATGTTTATGTATAGCTGATTCACTTTGTTATACAGCAGAAACTAACACACCACTGTAAAGCAATTATACTCCAATAAAGATGTTAAAAAAAAATAGAAGTTTGGTAGTTTGGGAGGAGCCTGTGACTCTTTGTATTAGAAGTTCCTTCTGTTTAGAAAGAATGTTTGACTCTGGAGAGTTAGAAAGGCCAGGTGGGACTAAGATAAAAAGAAGAGGGAAATGGCTTGTTTGTATTTGCTCTAGCTTTAAGAAAAACTGTTAAAGGGACCTTCATGTTTCCTTCCAGTATATTGTTTAGGCAAGAACTCTGGGCCAAATCTCTACACATATAAAAGAGTGTGAATTTGTTTGTTTGGAGCATCCTTTTGGGTATGTGCTTTCGAAACATGAATTTGGTGGTTAGGCAACAGGAGAAACCCCAGCACCCAAGAATTCTATTACTAGGTATATACTCAAGAGAATAAAAATATATGTCCAGATATGGGGATATATGTGTATGTATAGCTGATTCACTTTGTTATAAAGCAGAAACTAACACACCATTGTAAAGCAATTATACTACAACAAAGATGTTAAAATATGTCCACACAAGAACTTACACATATGTTCTTAGCAGCCTTAGTAATAGTAGTCAAAAGATGGAAACAACTCAAATGTCCATCAGCCAATGAATGGATAAATAAAATGTGGTATATCCATATAATGGAATGTTATTCATCCATAAAAAGGAACGAAATCCAAATACATGCCACAACATGGATGAGCCTTGAAACATTATGCTAAGTGAAAGAAACCAGTCACAAAAGACTATATATTGTGAGATTCATCTGCATAAAATGCCCAGAAAAGGCAAATCTATTGATACAGAAAGTGGGTTAGTGGTTGCTTAGGGCTAGGGCAAATAGGGGGTAGGAGATTGGTAGCTAAAAGGTATAGGATTTCTTTTTGAGATGATGAATGTTTAAAAATTGACTATGGCAATGGCTGCACATATCTATGAATACACTAAAAAATCATTGAATTGTACACTTTGAATGGGTGAAGTACATGGTATGTGAATTATATCTCAATTAAGCTTTTACCAAAAAAAAGTAATCCAAGCAATTCTTGGCATCTCCTTACTCCTCTGCCCCAATCCTGCTTAACACTACCCTGAAGGGATAGGACATGGAAACAAGCAGGTTTGGATGGGTCTGGGGTGAGAACATCAGGAGTCTAGAGCAAGGGGGCACCACCAAGGAACTTTTAACTTCTCTTGAGCCCTCTAGTTTTTCTCTACTTAGTGAGGCTTAGCCAACCTCACTCTTGTAGCTTTGGATTGAGTCACTGTTCCAGAGCACCTATATAGGAGAAACTTCTGTGCCATTAGTTCACATCCACAGTTCTTGGAAGTTCTAGAAAACTTCAGAGAATTTGGCTGCTAACTTTTGATTTCAAGGTACTCGCTGGATATATGGGCCACTGCTATTTCTAACTCTCAGATTAAATTCAAATATACACTACCAAACGTAAAATAGATAGCTAGTGGGAAGCAGCCGCATAGCACAGGGAGATCAGCTCGGTGGTCTGTGACCACCTAGAGGGGTGGGATAGGGAGGGTGGGAGGGAGGGAGATGCAAGAGGGAAGAGATATGGGAACATATATATGTGTATAACTGATTCACTTTGTTATAAAGCAGAAACTAACACACCATTGTAAAGCAATTATACTCCAATAAAGATGTTTAAAAAAAAAATTCAAGGGCTTCCCAGGTGGCGCAGTGGTTAAGAATCCGCCTGCCAATGCGGGGGACACAGGTTTGAGCCCTGGTCCAGGAAGATCCTACGTGCCAGGGAGCAACTAAGCCCGTGTGCTACAACTGAGCCTGTGCTCTAGAGCCCAAGAGCCACAACTACTAAAGCCCCCAAGCCTAGAGCCCATGCTCCACAACAAGAGAAGCCACTGCAATGAGAAGCCCGCGCAACCCAATGAAGACCCAATGCAGCCAAAAGTAAATAGATAAATTAATTTTAAAAAAATTCAAAATTTTAAAAACCTATCTTATCTTTTCAACAAATGGTGCTGGAAAAATCAGATATACATTTGCAAAAAAAGGAAGGAAGGAAGGAGGGAGGGAGGGAGGGAGGAAGGGAGGGGGGAGAAAGGGAAGGAAGGAAGGAAGAAAGAAAGAGAAAGGAAGGAAGGAAGAAAAGCAAAACCTTGACCCTTACCTCATACCATACACAAAAATTAATAAATTGGATTTCACCAAAATGAAAAAAATTTGCTCTTGAAAAATTAAGACAGCCATTAAAAAGATGGAAACACATACTACAGACTGGGAGAAAATATTTGCAAATTACATATATGTGATAAAAGACTTGTATCCAGAATATATAAAGAACTCTTATAACTCAATAATAAGAAGACAATTCAATTTTTTAAACAGCAAGGATCTAAATAGACAGTTTAACAAAGAAGATACACAAATATCCAATAAGCATGTGAAAATACATTTGATATCATTAGTTATTAGGGACATGCAAATAAAAAAAAACACAATGAGATACCATTTTATACCCACCAGAATGACTCTGATAAAAAAGATAGACAATAACAAGTGTTGGCAAGATGTGAAGAAACTGGAATCCTCATACATTGCTAGTAGGGATGTAAAATGGTGCAGCCATTTTAGAAAATAGTCTGGCAGTTTCTTAAAATTTTAAACATATACATACTATGTAACCCAGCAATACTATTCTTAGGTATTTACCCAAGATAAATGAAGACATATGTCCACATAAAAATCTGAACATGAATGTTCATAGCAGCTTTATTCATAATAGCCAAAAGGTTGAAACAACCCAAATGTCCATCAAATGATGAATAAATAAATAAAATATTTATTTTTATATTTGTTTTTAAATATATTTAATATATTTTATATAAATATATATATTTTTTATTTTTATATTTATATAAATCTATATTTATTTATGTATGGTGTATCCATACAATGTAATATTATTCAGCCATAAAGAGGAATGAAGTAGTGCTATGCTACAACATGATGAACCTTGAAAACATGCTAAGTAAAGAAGTCAGCCACAATAGATCACGTATGGCATGATTTCATTCATTAAAATTCCAGAATGAGCAAATCTGTAGAGACAGAAAGTAGATAAGTGATTGCCTAGCAGTGGGGGGACTGGGGGATTGGAGCATGATGTCTAAAGGGTGTAGAGTTTCTTTTCGTGGTGATGAAAATTTTCTAAAATTGATCCTGGTGATGGATGCACAACTCTGTGAACATACTAAATGCCATTGGATTGTACACAAAATGGGTGAATTGTATGGTATGGAGGTTATATCTCAATGAAGCTATTTTTAAAACCGTATTTGAAGAAAACGCATTTTCTTCCACTTTGAGGGAATGGCAATAATGAGAAAGATGAAAGTAAAGAACGAAGAACAAGAGGCCAGTTACTTCAATGGCTGCTAATGGAACAGCCTGCATCCCTGGATCAGTCCCCACTTAATGATCCTCCTCAGTTTACTCAAGAAATAGCTCTGATGCTAACCTCTCCCACTGTCAATAATTCTTTTCAGCACTGAAAATAGCACCACTATGTTGAAGACACCTAATAATGGCACTGTCAAATGCTTGACAGTTAGCAGGCTGGCTTTCATCTTGCTTTGTTTTGTGATTTCTCCACCCTCTGCTTCTCATATCATCCACATTGGAAAGAAAAGGAGGTCAAATCAAAATTACAAGTTTGAAAATATTCTTTGGTCATGTCATCACAGGTGTCAGGAAAGATCTGAACATAAGAACTGTGCAAATACCTTTAGGGACCATCCTAGAAAACAACATATCCACCATGGTGATTACTATATCAGGCTGGAGATCCTAGGAGCATAGAGAGGTGGAGGGCATTGAGAAGAGTAGCAGCTTAGTGAAAAATATCTAAACAGAAGCAACACTGTAAGATGAATACTCTGTTAACATGGAGCCAGAAGTACTCTTATAGGTCATGTACTTATCTCAAAAACTGAGGTCCAGAGAAGAGATGTGATTGGCCCCCATAACACATAGCTAGTGGAGAACACAGTGAAGATGAGAACTCAGGTCTTTGAATCCCAGTTTAGGGCTCTTTCCATATGCTAATGTTGGATATTGATAGACTAGTCAATGTGGGAGACTGGAATACTGTGCCAAAGCTTTCGATTGAAAGGACCAAGCCCCAGCTCAATCACTGCTCAGAGCCAAGAGCAGCTCATCAAGAATAAAACTCTAAGATGATAAATTACTGAAGAAATAAACAATCACCAGACTACACTTGGTCCTTTCTTTCCAGAAGAACAACAGCATATTTGATGTTTGGCCACTTCCATCTTTTTTTTTTTTTGGCCATGCTGCGTGGCTTGCAGGATCTTAGTTCCCCGACCAGGGATCAAACCCAGGCCACCGCAGTGAAAGCGTTGAGTCCTAACCGCTGGACCACCAGCAAATTCCCTTAAGCCTTCTTTTAAAGCATAAAATCTACCTCAGTGTGAGACATCTTGAAGTCTATATTACATATAGCAAGGTAGTTTGCAAACTACCTCCTTTCAAAGAGCCCAACCTGGCTTCCCTTCTTTGCTATTTTCTACTTCACGTTCAAGCCAATCCTCTCAAATCCTGTCTCCAGGAATCAAATCTGTGGAAGGTTGAGGAGGGGGAACTTTTGGTAATGCAAACATTACCTTTCCAGCCTTGGTCTTCTCAAGCGAAGGTCAATGATAAATGACCTCCCTTTTGGGGCATAATTTATGTCCACGTGGCCTTTTCTATTGAGCCCAAGGTTGACTAACAGGACACAACACTAGGAGGAGAGAGAGGTTGGTTCTGGGAGACCTGGAGGCCAGGGAGTATAAGTAGGACCAGATGTGGCTGAAGGGGGCAGAGGTGGGGGGCGTGGAGAAAAACCGGCTACACACGCAAAATAAAGTCACATCCACCTTGGGAAATGCACCCAACATTTCCAAGGCTAAATCCAACTTGTCTTCCTGTGTTTCCTGCAATTACCTTTGTGCTTCCAGCACCCAAGTTATTTAGTATAGCAAGATGGAAGGGGCAAGTCTTTCCCGGAATACTTAGCAGCAGTTCAAACATCCTTCATGCTCTCATTTTCCTATTCTACCATCCTATGGTTCAAAACATTTCTTAAAACTCCTGTTCTAGCCTCCAAGGCTATGGGTAATCTTGGAATCAGCTTAAACCTCTTTTCTGTTATTCTGAGACCTAAAATTCCTGGTTCAAGTAGTTAGTAGTAGAAAGATATAGACAGAAACGCAAAATAAATTCATCCAATTTAAAACTGGCCCAACAAAGCTAACACAAATCCTAAAGGCCATACTTATCCCTTAGGCAGGGATCTTGAGGCAACAGTGAATCTTTGCACAGAACCTGAATATGGACAAAACTGAGAATAGAGATGCCAATAAGTATAGAATAAAAATGGATGGTGTGAGGACCAGCTGTAGCCCTGTGTAAGATGCCAAAAAGCTAAATGTCTGTTATTAAAGCTCTGCATCTCTAACAAACAGAAGCACCATGCCCTGTGCTTTACAGAAATGAATTTAAGGCTAGACCATGTATCTACTGAGCCACTACTACCAAGTGAACCAGAAATTTGGGTTCCAGTTTTTATGCACCCATGACGTTTAAGCATAAAGGTCCATATGTGACTTGATTATAGAAATTAATAGTTGGATAATTTTGTCAACACACCTCAATCACTCCAGCTGCCAAGGAATCAAAAGAACAACTTCACCTGAGAGTGAACTAATATACATCGTCATCCAACTCTTCATCGTGTCTTCCCTGACCTCCTAGAAATCCATTATAGCCCGTGGGAGTAGCCAGAGCCCTACTAACTACTCCTTATTCCATTAGCAATTTCTTATCGAGGTGAGGAATAAACTGGGACCTCGTCCTACTAGCGATGGCTAGCTTCCCTGCCTACACAGACCACAAATATCTCTGAGGAAACTGGTCTTCTATACCGGCAAAACATAAGCCCTGAAAAGATCAAAGACTCCAAAAGCACATCCACACAAAATAAAAACAGAAAGAGATGAGAGCCATGTCCGCAGATTTCTTATCAATCAGCATAAGCCAATCAGTCAAATGGCACACATGAGAACAGAAGCAACAATAAAGCTGCTATAATCAACTGGGCTGTTTTAACTGATCATTATTTAAACAATGGGGGAGAAAACTACTTGATTTGGTCTGTTTGGGATCCAGTTAGAGCAAGACTGAAACCAAGTGATGGCCTTGACGTCACGATAAAAACGTTCCATAACAAATAGCCTTGGCCATACTTTGTCCTTTCTGCCTGGTGCCACATTTAGCCAAAGACAGGCATGGAATCTCATCCAAGCAAGTCCAAGCCATTGCAACACATGTGCCTTCAGCCTGAACAGAGGAAGATCATATTCCCAAGTAGTAAGAATACCCACCAGTAATCAAAGTGACTGACAGGTGTTAACATTAGGGCTGTCATCACTAGAACTGGGAGATGGGCTGGGCTCCAAAATTTTGAATTTGGCACCAAATTTCAGTATACTCAGCACCTATTTTGTAATTAGTAGGTTTTGTCCTTGCACCCCCAAATTTTGTTATTTAACGTCCTTGCTGTAACCGCACAGCAATGTTTGATTTGTGGGTTACCCCATGCATACCAGTGAGGTTAGAGGAGTTAGCTCCTAATCATTCAGCATATTCTGTAAACAGCATTTCCTAGTGTGCTCCTAGAGAGCTTGTGTATGTGTGCGTGTGTGCGTGTATCTGTGTATTCCCTATGTTTGCAGTTAAATAAGATTGGGAAATCCCGGGTCTAAATTAAATGGGTTTCCTTTCTGCAGGACTTCTCAGAACATTTAATGTGCCAATGAGCAATGTGAATCTCTAAGAAAGGCATATAATTTGCAGCATTTCACAACTTTATTTGACCACAAAACCCTTTTATGAAGAGCTCCTGGGGGTGGGGAGATGGGGGCAGTTCTCAGAATACACTTTAGGAAAAACTGCTTTAAAAGTCTGCTCTCAGTGACTTCCAAGTGAGTAATAGATCGGAGCTGCCCGGGTGGAATATGCACTCCTTCGGAAGCCGCCCTGTGTCTTCTGATAGACCTAAGGATAGCGTCTGGGACACTGAAAACAGAGGGCTTCTCAGAACATCTCAGAACAGCTACCTGGGCCATGTGAGAATCTCCTTATGTCAACAAACATTTATAGAGCATCCACCATGAATCAGGAGCTAAGCATTAAAAAAAAAAAGGTTAAGATTACTTTAACTTTGCATGGTGGAGACAGAGAAGTTTTCAGAAATAACATGATATTTGAAATAGGGCTTAAAAGATGACCCCCAGGGGTCAGGGTAGGCAGAGGGAGACATTGTAAAGAGAAGAAACAGTATGTGCAGAGGCACCGATGCCTGCTCCCTTGCACACCCCTCCCTGACGTGTCTGTACACACACCATATCATACTCTGGCATTGCCTAACGTGCTCCCCAAAGAAATGGGAACCAACGCTTGAAAGGAGTTGGAAAGCTTGCTGTAGGATGAAAATCCACCCATCACTGGACTGCAGCTTGTTTACCTAAGAGGCGGAGGTGTCCCTTTATTTATTATTAGGAACAATCACAGAATGCTGAGGTATGGTACATCCCACAGAACGCTGGAAATTTGTGGTAAGAATGATGAAGGTAAAGTAGGGGGAAGAGTGCTAACATTTATTAATATATATGTAAATTGTCTGGCAGTTTACATATTTTATCTCAATGATGAACTGTATGCATACATATTTACATTGCGTGTTTTGATTTACAGAGTGCTTTCATATCCATGATTTCATTTGATCTTCATGAGAATCCTGTGAGCATGGGTAGGGCAGGTGTGATTAGCCCCTTTGTACAGAGGAGAAGTGTGAGCCTCAGGACAGTTACGTGGTTAGCCCAACGTCACAGAGTAAGTGGCAATATCCAGATTAGAAACTAAGTCTTCTAAATCCCAGTCTTACATCCTTGATTTGTATTTGTCCTGTACTTCTTCAAGAGGCTGAAGGTACAGGGAAGCAGAATTATGCCTAATGTTAGAAAAATCTTTCTAAAAATCACAGCTGTTCAACAGTGAAATGGGCTGTTTTATGAAATTGAAATGACTGTAGAGTACATCCTTGCCATAGGAGGGAGATTAAATGTCATGGCTTCTAGAGTTAAGGTCACCCTCAACTCTAAGATCCACTGATCATAAAATTCCTAGACCCTACTTCTCCGAGGTGAGGTTTATGATGATTAATCCTGTTCCTGGACAGCTCCTGTTCATCATACACTTGGTCCTCAAAAAAGAGATATTCTTAGATGCTTAAGAGTTAGAACTTTTCCCATCGCAGATAAACCCATTGCTGTGGTACAACAAACACAGATCACATACAACCAATACCTCCAGGTTTCTCTCAGATAGAAGCCACACATTTATCCAAATTACCATGTATATGAGTTCGTGTTTTTCCCAGAAACTTAAAATCTTGCAGCACACAGTATATATCAGAAATTATGGGAGGAGGCACAGTTCTGCATTTGAACACTCATCATCCTCATATGGTGAATCTATTTTTTTTTAAGAATCTATATAGTTGCTCAAACACCAAAGGTATTTTAAGAGGTAGAAAGTATGGACTGATAATAATCCACACTTGTCTTGTCTGATGAGGGACCAGGATTCTCTTTAGAGCCAAAGAAACCAGCCACTGTTCCAATTCCCTTGGAACATTTTTTGTCATATATTTACAGCTCCCTGTGCTCAAGAGAATGGTGCATCTGTCTGATGGAGACGCCTGGCTGCATTCTTTCCCAGATATTAATATAGGTGGCACTTTAGTAGCATAACCAATGACATGAAGAACCTGATTTGGAGAGAAACAGATGGCACCATCTTTCTTGGGCTAATTTTAGGATCCTGAAATAGTCCCTTTCCACACAAACCATCAGTGGAACCAGATTAAGACAGCTATGTCACATGGAAAAGGGAGAGAGAAAAAATGTGGTCTAGTGTGAGGCAAAGACAACGAACCAGAAACCTCAGTGCTTCCCTTCATATTCTCCTTTCATAGAATATGAGGGTCACTTCCACCTCTTTTCATCAGAATGGATGCTGAGTACCAATGTAAGAGTATCTAAGAAGAAATGAGTGGGCAAATCTCATTTCTAGTCACATACATTGAACCATCCAGGTTGCATCATGCACTAGCTAAATTCATATTCCAAGGAGTTCGTAGGACCTAGGCTCCAACACATCTTTTCTTAGCAGATAAGGAAGCTAATAAGTGACCATTCTACCTGGTGAGTCAGAAACAGATTGAATTTCAAAGCCTCACATTCCTGGTCCATTGCTTTGTCTGCTGAAAAGACCTTTCTCCCAAATGAGACATAATATATCAGGTAGGGCTGATGAGAGGTGGAGGAAGGGTCTCCCAACCAGAAATGATGTCCGAGGTATGAGATGGTCAGCCAAGGATTTAGAACAAATGAGAAGAGGTGTAATCGGGGGATAAAGCACCTACCTGTTTTCCATCCAGAGTGTAGAGTTTTTTGACAACCCCGGTCTCTAGTTTGATGGCTTCAGTGATATCAGTGAGGACTTGCTCAAAGGAGTGGGCTGTCTTCTTGTTCAGAAGCACACGCACAGCCTTCCGAGGCTTCACCCCACTGCGGATGATGGTCACCAGCTTGGGGCGCACAAAGTCCTTGTTCTCTCTGGCCTGGGCACTGTTGCTGCTAGCCAGGGACTGAGGGGCTTTCATATTAGCAGATGTCTTCACATTGACAGACCAGTTGGGATTGACATTCTTGGTGTACTCCACCTTTTTAAAGAAGTTGTCTGAGGAGCACACATAGCTTTCCCCTAAGGGAAGAAATAAGTGGTGATTAGTTTAACAGCAGGTATACGGACTATTCTAACCAAACTAATACACACTGACCTTGGAGTAGGACTTCTGGAAAAATGGTGATAATAACAAACTTCATGTGCAATTCCTAATTAGGCCCTCTAACAACTTGGCTCATTCAAATTCAAGAGCAAGTAATCAGCAAACTATTCTTCATCATAATGAAAAAATCCTGTAAAGCTAAGGGTCCCAGGGATAATGAACATACCTAAGTATAATCCAACAAGTGGGGTTCTCAAGCTTGATATGATTTCATTTGAATTGAAATGTTTACATTAACTCCTAGGATGTGTGTTAATGTCTAGGGGCATTACTAGAGCGTTTTTAACACGTCTCTTTCTTAATGTTCCTGTCCTATTTCTGGACTCACAGCCCTATTTGTTATATTATGAACTGAAGAGAACTTTCAAAATCAATACATTTTTATTCCAAGTCAAAGTGACCAAAGTAACCTTGTGTATTGGGCATACAGGGCAAACTTGCCAAGAAGCCCGATTGTACTTTGTACAGAGTATATGGCTAAGCAGTAGAATACTAAAATGTGAAATGTGTGTGTGTGGTGAATGTATGTATGTGTGTATAATTGTGTCTTTTACCCCCATACCCAGGTGGAGAAACTATCTAAATAACAACCTGTAGACACACACACACACACACACACACACACACACACTATTCCTTGTGTTTGCAAGTCTAGCTCTTGCTTGAGAAATGCTCTCCCCTGTTTCCAACACCCACCCCTCATCTTTCCATCTTCCTGAATGCCACACACTAGCTCGGTGTATTCAGGGCCGTCTTCACCAGTGCTCACCCTTGGCTGCCACAAGTAATGAGGTGGAGATGTGAGAATACACCGTACAGCCTGATTTATGGATTGGAGGGATCTAGTGTAATTTTCACATTTACCATGGGCTAGAGGAAATGACTAGTACAGCGGAAGCAATGCAGGGGCCAGAGGCAAGAGGAGGGGATTAGACACCTGGGACTAGAAGCTGGAGAAAAGAGGAAGAGAGGTAGGCTCAGCCTGGGGGAGAGACTATCGGAAAAGATTGAATTTTTTGAGTAAAACACATTAGCCTCAAGGTATACAAAAGTTCATCCAGAGGTTGAGATGCAGAAAACCAGTGGGATTTAATCAGGCTTAACTCATCAGTAATAACGCTAAATCGATCAATCAATCAATCAATCAACCCGAGCCCTTGCAAAGGAAGCATTAAACACAATTATAATCTGATGGCTCTTCTTCCTTTGGTCTCAGCAGGAGAACGGAGCAGAGACATTCACAAACCCTGGGCTGATGATTCAGTCCCTGTGCAAATATTGATTGCTTTGCTGTAGCACCAAAGCCTTTTAAGTCGTGTTAATTGATAAATTTCTCAGTTAGTGCTCAGAGAAGATTCGGTGAGAGTCTGGAGGGCACCTCTGAGGACATTTATATGTGTGTGTGGAGCGGGAAGGTAAGTGGCTTGTAACGTATGCAAAGTGGCTTCCAACACTGCTCTGAGTCCCAGATGCTGCTGGTGTTCTGTCTTGACAAGGGGACCAAGGCATGGTTTGTAGATGAGCACGGGCCCTCACTCCTGCACCTGGTGCAGGCGTGCACAGCCAGGATGGGGCGGTCAAAGACCGCAGCCAAAAGAAACCCTAATTTCTCTGGCTGCCACTGGCTAATCCAATCCTACGCACGTGATTAGAGGATGTGGTCTTTAATTTTTGACTTAAAGGATGAAGGGACCCTTTCAATTCCCCCATATATTCACAGCCAGTATTGCCCATACCCTAGAAATGGCACTCTACCAGATGCACGGGCACCTTCCAAGAGGTCACTGCCTTTGAGTCAGATGTTTTCCGTAATTTGTCATGTACTTTAAAACTCTGTCAGACAACTGGTGGTGTGCAAATGTATGAGGCTATATATTTATGATTTCACTCATCCACAGTCTCCTCTGGAGAGTCAGCTGTGCAGCCCTATTAGGACTCTGGACTTTTTTTGCTCCCATCTCTTAAACCTCTTAAGCCTCTGAACTATGAGTATGATTAACCACTCCACATGAAAATGAACATGATGGCAGACAGCTATAGTATCATATGGCGCCCAAGAACTTTTCAGAGGGCCCAGCTCTCAGCCAAATCTATGTTGAACACTTTCCAACAGTGCATTTTAGTCTCTCCACTCTCTTTCCTTTCGGCCCCAATATGAAGTAATGGAAAAAGGGCAGCTGATGTGATGTCAGTCACAATGGGGTTCCCCAATATTTCCTAGTTGTGTGCCCTTGGGCAAACTAACCTCCCTTGGCTTCAGTTATTTGTCTGCAAAGTGGGGATGATGGTAACAAGACCTACCTCTTAAGGTTGTTCTGAGGCTCAGAGCAGGTGATGCATGATCTGCAGGGCTGAGCCCAGAGTCTGCCACATAGTAAGCACTTGATAAATGCCAGCTATCGTTATTATTAAGGCCCTAACCTGAAGGAATAGAGAGAGAACAAGAAAAACGAGCCAAGAGGGAAAGGAGGAAGAAAGGGTGGAGAGAAAGGAGATGAAAAGAGGAAGAGTAGAAGCTGAAGGAAAGAAAAGCAGCAGCAGCAAGGGCAACCATCTTGGAACTGAGCTAGAATCATTATATAACATGAGCACTGCCCGGGACCCAGGCTTCAAAGATCATATTTCCTGCTGGTTGAAAGGAGACCTCCGGTTGCGTCAAAGGCCAAATGTGGTAGCTTCATGGATAACACCTAGCAAAGCCACTTGCTGCCTCTGCTGGTGCACACTGAGGGCAGGATATCTTTTAAGACTATCTTTTTTTTAGAGCAGCTCTAAGGTTCACAGCAAAATTAAGGGGAAGGTACAGAGATTTTCCATACGCCCCCTGCTCCCACACATGCCTCCCCCGTTATCTGCATCCCCTAGCAGAGGGCAGGATGTCTGTGGTGGTTGAGGGGGAGTCAGATAGACCTGGATTTAAATCCCAGCCAGGCATTTACAAGCTGTATGACATCAGGCAAATCATTTAATCTCTGAGTCTCAGCTTTTCTGTCTACAAATTGAAGCTATTGTGCTAGGTGACATCTAAGTCCCTTCCAGCTCTTAAGGTCTATAAGAAGGAATTTTCTTCTCTTTTCCATCTCAAACAGGCTCTAGGAGATAAAGTTGTTATGGTAATTACATGTTAAAGAAAAGAAGTAGGTGCCCACCACTGAGGACTCTCCCCTTGTACTACTGGAAAGACATCAAATGTGCTGCTTCTCTCGACCAAAGCTTCCTGGTTCTGATTTTGCAATTGTCTGCAACGTGTGCTGCCAGAGCTCGGTGCTTTCCTGCACGTCCAGCTGCCTGGCACTTGGAGCTGGGTGAGGTGTGTTGCACCTTTACACAGCTGGGTTCCCATCCTGCCACAGCTTCCAGGGGCCATTTCCCACGCATTAGAAGCCTAGAAGGAAAGCTGGCTTCAGAGCCAAGCAAGGTGACAATTTGCTGGAATCGACAATCTGCTTCAGGGCGAGGGGGTAAGGAAATGAAGTCATGGAAGCACAGCTGAAAGGGCGGGAAGGGAACAAGCTATGGGCTCAAGATGATCTAACGTCTATCTCCCTTCACTTTCAGGAGAGCTCCATTTTCAAAAACATTAAACATGTTTATAGCTGCTCAGTGCAAAAGCACTTCTGCCTGGGCTTTCTCTTCTTTTCCTGGGCTTTCTCCCTCAAGAAGGAAAATATTAAATGGCAGTTTATTGTATTATCAGATCTATTAGTGATGTATCACTCTCCCAGGTACCTTAAAATCCTCGTCTTTGGCAGCGTGCTTGCTTTAGTAGTTAGAGGATAAATTAGTGAGAAAGTGGTTTCATCTCATTGGAACAAATGAGCTATGGCAAAGAAAGTGGATCATAGCTGGTGTCACCATACAGATCTTCCAACAAGACTGTCACAATTGTAAATATTCTGTCCCATGGTCTGCATAATAATGCTCAAAAGGACACCCCTAAGATTGATCTGGGTACTTACATACAAGGAAGTGGGGAAGGAATTAGACAGTACATGAAGGAAGAATAATTCTCCAGTGAAAGACTAAACAAGACCAAACGAAAAGTCACTGGTGGATTTCATTCACTGACCCACTGGGAATATAGCTAATACATATATGGCCACATTCTGTCTGGCTTCACGAAGACTGTTTGTGTACCCAAGGAGCTGTGGGAAAGCTGACATCAATAACCTGACTTTGGTCCAAAATGGTCCCCTTAATACTTTCAGTATCTAGCAGCAGACAGTAGACTAGAGGCATTTAGACAAAGGAGTGCCACAAGGCCAGAGTGATTATTAACCAATTGCTTTCTATTTCATTTTATTTTAGGCTAAATACTTAATAATGTGGCCATTTGGAAACATAGTATGGTCTATGCTCCATTATTCCTTTAAGATCTACAAATCAAAAAACAAAAACAAAGATTTATGTATTCCTAGGAATTCCCACCATTGTACGTAGCTGAAGGGGACCGTCAAGATCACTTAATCTAGTACTTCCCAACTTTAAGTGCTCATAAGACTCACCTGGGGAAATCTGTGAAAACAGACTCTGGAGCACTAGCCCTGAAAATTCTGAGTCAACAAATCCGGGGTGTGGCCCAGGAATTGATATTTTTCTAAAGCTCTGAAAGATTCTGAAAGGCAGCCAGGTTTGGGAGCCACTGGCTATTCCAACTCTTCACTAGCATCATCATATTGTTTTATTAGAGTATAATTGCTATACAATGTTGTTAGTTTCTGCTGTACAATGAAGTGAATCAGCTATATGTATACCTATATCCCCTCCCTCTTGGACCTCCCTTCCCACCCACCCCCCATCCCACCCATCTAGGTCATCACAGAGCACCAAGCTGAGCTTCCTGTGCTTTATAGCATGTTCCCACTAGCTATCTATTTTACGCATGGTAGTGTATATATGTCATTCCTAATCTCCCAATTCGTCCCCCCCTCCCCTTCCCCACCCCCCGTGTCCACATGTCCGTTCTCTACGTCTATGTCTCTTATTCCTGCCCTGCAAATAGGTTCATCTGTACCATTTTTCTTATTACTATTATTTTTTTTACATCATGAACAATAATAGTCCCTTGTAGCTGTAGTTTTACCTTGTCAATGTGTTTCCATATTTATCATCTAATTTTATCCTCACAATCACTCTAATAGATAAAGAAGGCAGGTATTACTAGTCTCATTTTACAGATAAGAATATTACAATAGATACACAAAATGTGGTCTCTACATACAATGAAATATTATTCCTCAGAAACACAAGGAATGAAGTGTTGATACATGGTATAGCACGGACAAACCTTGGAAACATTTTCTAAGCGAAAGAAGCCAGTCACAAAAGACCACATAGTGTATGATTCAATTTACATAAAATGTCCAGAATAGGCAAATCTGTAGAGACATAAGGTAGATAAGTTGTCACCTAGAGCTGGAGAGAATACGGGAAATGGGCGGTGACAGCTAATTGGTACAGGGTTTCTTTTTGGGGTGATGGAAATGGTATAAAATTAGATTATGGTGATGGTCTCACCACTTGTAAATTTTCTAAAAGTCATTGAACTGTACACTTAAGTTGGTGAATTTTACAGTATGCAAGTTATACCTTAATAAAGTTGGTTTTTTTACGTTGTTTTAAAAAGAGACAACATTAGTCACAGTGATGATAAGGACAAACTTATAGTCATGTAGCTTAACCAGCTATAAACTAGGATGACTCAAATAGTACCAGCCACCCTTTATTGAATGCTATCATGGGCCAGGCAGAACACTAAACACTTCGTATCCATTGTTTTATTTAATCCTCAAAGCAGTTATTCCCACTTTACAGATGAACAACTGAGGCTCATGGAGTCTAAATGGTTTCCCCCGAGTTCACACAAGCTAGCAGGTGGCAGAACTGGAATTTGAACCAAATCGGATTCCAAAGATTTCTTTTCCTATTATAATCTTCTGCCTCTAAGATGAGAACCCAATGCCTCTGACTCTTCACCCAGGGACCTTTCCAAACCTTTTCAATTTGAAGTCTCTTGGGAAGCAACATGTATGAATTACTATTTTAAAATCTTTCTTTTAACCTCTTCCAAAGGTGAAGAAAGTAAAGGACTTCTGTCCTCCATTCCTACAGTTGCAAAGGACAAAAAATAGGAGAGAAAAAGACCCTTTTTCTTTATCCTCTTCATATCTGTACCTTTTCCCATCTGGCTCTGTGGTAGTGGGATATTGGTCACATTTCTCAATGCTGTCCCAGAGATACCCCAGAATTTCCTTGACTGAATGGGCCATACTCAGTACTGAAAGGGCACTGAGGGCCACTGCAGTTTGTGGTTGTACGTGACTTGTGGATAAATGCAACTGAGCCTTATTTACATTCTGCATAGTCCAGAAATTCACCAGGAAGTACTACTACTGCACCCGGGAGTGGTAGATGAGAAGAGGAGTCCAATCTAGCAGGACTCAAAAGATCAAGAGAAAAGAAAGCTGCAGTCTTCAAAATTGTATTTATTACCTATATTGAGCTAAGATTATCACAACACACACCCCAATACACACACACACACACACACACACACAGAAATCCAGGGAGGAAAATCAATATCAAGGGCTAGTCCTTGAGCAAGACATGTTAAAAAATGGATTTGGGGGAGTGGGCAATCTGTGTATGATACCACTCTTATATCAGACACAAGAACATTCTAATCCTTGCTCCAAATACAATGTCACTTGATTCAGAATTCTGCCCGAGCATATATCGTGGTCTTTAAAAGATCGCATCTAGTGGAAATGAGGACATACTGGGTGATTCAGGGTGCTTTGTTTATGAAAATTATTACAGAGAAACCCCTCCAGTTTGACTGAGATGTGGATTTTACAGTGACAAAAGACACACACCCTATCGATTACGCTGTTGGACAGCTCCCTCAGCCTAGCTTCAAGTCCTTCAAGTTTGCCCTGACTCTCCTTTATTTTAAGATATTTGCTAGGATGGCCAATCCTTCAGTGTTCAGAAGAAGCCTGGGATTAACCTCTACCTGGCCATCCAGCACCTGATAATCTAAGCCTCCTCAGCATTGTTTCTCAAGGTCAGCTTGGAGAAAAACCACAGACTTGAACCCCGAGACCCAGATCCAGTAGCCATATGGACACTGTCTTATAAGTAACTAGCCCCAAATCACTCAACCTGACTTGAGAAACAGCAGCTACTTGCGAGAATGTGATCTTGCACACGGGAAGCCCTCATGCTCCTTTGTCTAGGAACACAAGAAACCTAGAAGCAGTGAAGCAGAGGCGGGGCACTCCCATCCATACCAAGTCCTTTAATGTGCTGTTTCTCCTTCCTTGCCGGCTGTTTCAGAGAGATCTGCCTGTTCTAAACCCATCTTTGCTTGGGGGAATGGAAAGAATGAGGAGGGAGGGCTGGAGAGTGGGAAGAGGTTTTGGGGGGAACATTTTCATTATCACCACCCCTGAGTGCCGTCCTTTAAAGTATTGTCAGGTTAAACTGATCACATATATTACACCCATTAAAAGGTGGGGTAGGGAGGCATCCTCAAAATACTTGATTTGATAAAGTAAAATATTAAGACCATGTCCCAGGATCTATTTTTCTAAATGATCACAAAAAAGACTTCATGGCTGGGCAAGTTTTGGTAAGAGCTGGGATTTTCCCTATTTTTGAGTTGGGTACACAGGTTGTCAAGATTCTCAGCAATCTTGTCATAAAATTCGATTGCAAAACCAAAATCTGAAAAGGATTTAAACAGATTTAGGTAGAGTGAGTCAGTTCCTATTCTAATAGGAATAGTCTTTATTAAAATACCAGGCATACCTACAGCTTTTTTTGGTATTTCTCTCAATGACCTCAGCCTTAGGGACACACCCTGAAGTGGGCTTTTTAGAAGCAACAGCTGAGCAGTGACCACTTACCTAAAAGTATAATCCTTTGTGAATAGGTCCAGGAAGTCCAGCTTTTAGGGTGCGTATTTCCATGAGTTGCAATTCACAAAGAGTCTCTCAGCAGTTCAAAGGATATTAGCATGTAATATTTTCTCTCTGTTAACCCAATCTTCCTTCCTCATTTTATACCCCTAATGGTTTTATGGTCTGCCTCAATAGTGCTATTTAGAGTTAACTATGAACACATTCTAGAGTAAATGACACAATTCAGATTTTTCTTTGTATACCCTGGGAGATAAACACAATGCATTATCATCACCAGCCCCACTTCGACGCCAGCCGAAACTGAAGACCATGAAGGGTAATGGCTAATGATTCTGTCAATGCCTATAGAATTAGAAGTCTAAGCAGCAACCTTGTGTTTTTACAAACACATTTCCCAATTCCTTTTAATAAAAATCCAAGAAATGTACCCGTAACTAACGATGCCACCTCCCACTAAGGGCCACCACCCACTCCTTGAATTACCTTCTTCCAGTTCATCCATGCTTCCGATTTTCCTGGATCCATCAATGGTGTAAATGTAACGCACTCCCTGAGGCAGATTGATGTTGTCAGACAGAGATCGTGTCAGGTCAGCCAGCAAGGCGTCGAAGCTGCGAAAACGGTCAGAGGACACAGCGTACACAATCCCCTTGAAGTAGCGGTCCCCATTGCGGTAGAAACGTACCTTCTTGGCTTTCTTCTCGTTGCTCAGTGCCTGCAAGGTTCGGGTTCGGTAGAAGCTACAATGGGCGCTGTGAGTGGGGCTAGGCAGCCCATTCATCCGTGAGCCTCTCATGTTCCTGGATGTCTTATCTCTTTCATCAAAATGTCCAAAATCAAGTTCCATATTTTGGTGGAACCTCAGAGACCTGAGTGTTGGAGAAAAGGGTGGGGATGAAAAGAAGCAAAGAAAAGGGGGTGAGGAGGAAAAAAAAAAAAGAAAGGAATTCAAATATTAGCCAGATCCAGATCTGCAATCTGCTGCTTGTGAAAAGAACTGGTTGAAAAAAGCCCGTGACCCATCTGCTGCTTGCCCCTGACCTGCAGGAATATTGATTTTAATAGAAAAGAAGGAGGGGCTGGAGGGGTGCTGCTGGCTGTGGGCATTGGGGTGAGAGATGGGGAGGGAGGCACTTCTGGCACTGTTCCAAACACAGGAGAGGGAGGGATTTTGAAATAGCTTAAAATCCTGGGACTTCCTGACACTGGCTCCTATCAAATTGTAACTTCGGGCTAAATACATTAAAACTGGCATCTGTTTCCTCACACATGCCCACATGACTAACGCTTGTAAATGAATCCATAGCCTGACAAAATCCCCCTTGAAGGGAACAGAAGGACCTAGCCAAGGTTAGCATCTCCAGCTCAGGAAGCAATCTTTGCATCTTAGTAAAATGACTATGAAGGGGAGTGTTTTAATTTTATCCCAAACCCTCTTTCCTACTCTAATGTGTGCATCCCCTCCCCCCAGAATAAACTGGGATTCTCCTTTAAAGGGACGGCCTCTAGGGAATAGCCAGAGTCTTTGTGCTATTCATCAAACCCCTTCCCCACCAAGCTGGTGCAGCTATCCGAGATTCACAAGAAATAAGCTGCAAAAAAAAAAGGATTAGAAAAATCAGTTATTTAATGAGTTATTAGTTCTACTTTACTCCTGGTATCCGCCCCCCCCTTCTCTATGTGCTCTACCCACCCCCAACAATGATGCAGCCCCACCTCTTAATGGAATCATTTAATTGTTGAAAGATTCCCAAATGAATCCTTTAACAGCATATGGGACCTTTAGAAGCAAGCACACCTTTCATTGTTCTGGGCTTCTACCCTGAATGAAGGGGCATTTTGCCCTCACAGCAGGCAATTCACCCCAAATTTGTCTAGTGCCCAGGTGTGTTAGCTGAGCCAAAAGATGGTCATCTGTCAGATTTGCTTTCCCCCTTTCTGCTGAAAGAAAGAAAGGAAGGAAGGAAGGAAGGAAGAAAATCACAATATGAAACCAAATACAACAGAAGCCCCAAACGCTAGCAAAGGTAGTGACAGCCTAGGAACCAAACTATTAACATGCATCGCACAGATGGGGATAAAAAGACTCACAAAGCAAGCAGGGCTCAGCTGCTACACACTGCCACATTGAGATATTTGCAAGGGACCAGGAAGACAGGAGATAAAGGAAGACTGGTGCCTAGCAGGTTTGCCAGGCTCGCTCCCTCTATTCTCCCAATGTCACCATGACCTGTGCTGAGCTCAGCATTGTCTCTGTCAGGCAGCCTGCAGTGTAAGAGACCCCACCTCCTCAAGACAAGTAGCAAGCATTTCCCCAGGCGTGCCAGCAACGCTTGGCTTTGCTTTAGAATCTGGGGTGCTATTATTCTAAAATCAACATCACAGTGAAAACAAAGGAACATCAAACTCACTTTTCTAAAGGAAAATCCCAGGTAGAGGCTTAGGAAAAAATCTGATAGAATAAGGCCAAAAAAAAAAAAGAGGGGGGAGATAAGAGGGAAAGAGAGAGAGAGGACACACCGAGAGAGGGAGAGAGAGAGAGAGCTTTGCCTTGTGCTTTTCCCGTTTGACATCTGTTACATTCTCCCTGAAAATCACTGGAAAGCCCCACTCACCGGTTTTCTGCTGGTTGGGTGGAGATGCTGAGAGAAAGAAAACCAATCTCTCTATGCCTTTGTTGTCTGAGCTCCAAGCAAGAAATTCCTGCCAGGGTGGATAGATGCCTTCTAGGTCCTAGTGCCTTGTCCAGCTTCTCCCCTATAACTCAGGCTTAGTGAATCTCCCCCAACCTCCTTTGATTAATTACATGCTTTGTTTTTTTCAACTCACCGGCTGCATTAACAGCTAGAAAGGTTTCATTTATAACCAACAGGAAATTGCAGGGTAGCAAAAAGATTGCACAGGCAAGCTCAGAATGCTCTAATGAGCAATGTGCTAGTCTTTTCTTTTAGGGAACTGGCAATTTCACTTGGCCAAAACCTTGGCCTAATCTGCCTGGGGGCCAGACTCACAGTCAAACCAGGCTTCTTAGAAATTGTAGCTCTCTTCATTTAACCTTGAGAGAAAACAATCAAATATGCAAATTCTTTATGGCATGTTAGTTCATGCATCCAACAACTGGTTGTTTGGAAAGGAGGTTAGTGGAGTAGACTAAGAAGCAGTAGGAAAGGGACAAGACAAGGGCAAGTCATTCCAGAATTTCATGGAGGATGGAGTTGAAGACGGATCCCAAAGACCTTTTAGCTTGGTGTAATAATTTTGTTAATGGGATCTGCAGCGTTCACCTTTGAGAATTTGAGACTTCAAATCTAACCCAGAGACTTTTCTGTGTGAAGTGAGTCTGATGGCTACAAGATAAATATTAAATAGCTCTTTCCTCAAACTGCCTATTTGTTACTAACTGGCTTCTTTATATCAAATATGTTATAAAGGGCAAGGAAGCATGCATATTGAATTCAAGAAATCAGGCCAAATTATAAGACAAAAGAAGAGTAAGGTGAGGGTGGGCTACCATATTCACAACGGAGGCTCCATGCATTAATATGTAGCAGTATTGAACTATCATGGTTCCATTTTTGCTTGGCTTCCAGGAAGCTCAGAGCTAATAGCATGCTGAGGAATTATCTTATGTCTGATTCCTAATATAATTAACCCTACTTTTTAGAGATAATGCTAGATGATTTATAGTTAAGCTCTTGCTATGCACGTATTTTACTGTAAGCTGCCTTAAAATGGGATTAAATATATGATTTTTCTTCTCTGGAAGGTGATAGCTCAGCAAAGCCTGAGCTATCTATGTTAGTGGGGTGTTCAGCGTCAAGTGTGCAACCTGCCCAGTCAAGTCCTCCCAACACTTTTCTGCTGCTCTCCTCTTTTCTAAATAAGTACCTCAGGGGACAGCACGTGTCTGCCCTGTTTTCTTCCATTTGTTTCTGCCTTACACTGTGGCCACCTCTTGAAAACTCAGGGTTATTCAAGTCAAGGGCAGAAAAATATCAAGGAATAGAGGCAGAGAAATATGGAAATTCCAACCAATGGCTGCAACTTCCTTGTCCAGCAAAGCCAATGTCTTAATTTTTTTTTCTTTCACATAGTAAGCATTCTGTAAATACACAGCAATTGATTTTGCATCAGAACTCAAAATCATTTTATTTCTGGTGAAGATATAAGAATGGATGGGACGATAAAACTTAAACATGAAGGATTTGGAATAGATCTTAGAGAAAATGTCCTCATGATCTAGGCTTTTTAACACTACTGTGGAAGCAAAATGTCTTTAGAAGACAGTCTAGGATAGATGGCTTTGTTTGCTTTCTATATACCAGAGTGCAGAGGGTGAACAAGATCAATGTTTCCCAGTGTGAGGTATGTGGATGTTAATAGGTATTCTTTAAAAAGAGAAAAAAGTTCTATGGTCAAATATGTTTGAAAAGTGATGGGCTAAACAAAATTTGTTTTCTTTATCATAAACTTCTCAGGGCCTTTAATATACTTAAAACATGGTACAAGTCTCCGAGAAGGCAATTTAGTATAAAGGGCTTCCTGCTTTTTTTTTTTTTTTAACTCAGGATCTTTTTTTTCCCCAGAGCATCTCATAGACTTATGTTCTGTGGGAAAACCTTTTTCAAAAACTGGACTAGGTTAGCTCACCAACGTAATTCTTCTCAAAGAATTGTCAGCTACTAACCAAAACTTCTTCTCTCACTTCCTCAGAGGAGAAGGATCCCTGGCAGAAGTGAAGGGCTCAGGCACAAGTCCAGGGGAAAGTACATCTTTCTGTATGGAAGTCAACTTTGAAGATCAAGGGAGAGTCACGATTGAGGGTTCAATGGCGTGAAGAGATTGAAGGAAAAGGGCAGCGACCCCATTGTGGGAAATGTACCAGTAAGATCTTTTGAGTAATTACAATGTGCTCAGTACCACAGGAAAGATGCAGAGTAGATAACATCAGTCACTGCCCCTGAGGGACTTGAAGAGTCACTAAGGAGACAGGACAAGAATATGTATCTTGCAAAAATCATGAAGGAGAAGGGCTGCGGTCTGGGTTAATCAAACTCAGCTTTAGGATCAGGGTCAGGAAACAAGACCATCATCCATCATACACACACACACACACACACACACACAAACACACACAATCATTAGTTTACCTATCAGAAACACAGTAAGTAGAATCTAGAGTGGAGTGGGATAAGCGAACAGGAAGTGAGGTTGGAAATATATACAAACGGTTTATGGGGACCAGAAAACTATAAAGTACATAGTAATAAAGCCAACAAATATATGTAAGACCTTTATTGAGAAAAGCATAAAACTATTAAAGAACATAACAGAAGCGGTGAATAAATGTAGAGCTAGACCATATTCATGAATGGCAAGATGCAACGTTGTAAGGGTATCAGTCCACCCCAAAGTAATCTATATAGATATGAAAAAACTCCAGTTAAAAACTCCAACAGGAGTTTTTGTGAAATTCACAAATATCAGGTAAGTATTACCTTTTATTATGCCCCAAATAGTCACATGCCACCTCCCTCACCTCTTTCGTCTTTGCCCACGTATCAGCTTCTCAACAAGACCAAGCCAGACTATTCTATTTAAAGTCACAACCTTCCTCCCAACCCAGCCCTCCAATTTCCTTTACCCTGCTCTATTTTTTCTGTAACACTTATCATCATCTTCCAGCATATTATATAATATGCCTATTTATTATGTTTATTATAAACCTACCCAAAGTAGAATATAAACTCCACAAGGGCAGGAAAATTCTAACAGCTTTAATGAAATATAATTCATAATGCCAATGGTAATATTTCATTTGCTTTTAATACTATACGCAAAGTGTTTAGAACAATGTCTAGCACAAAGTAGGTTTGGGTATTTGTTTAATTGGATAAAGTAAAGAAAACATGGACTCTTCAGTAGATGATATTGGGACAATTAACTTTCGTATGGAAAAAATTAAATTAGATCCCCAGTTCACACCATACATAAAAATAAACTCCAGATGTTTTAAAGACCTGCATATAAAGAACAGGACTTGAAAATTATTAGAATAAATGGTAGGAGATTCTCTTTAATTCCTTGTGACAAAAAGACTTTCTTAACCAATATGCAAAAAGCAGAAATCTTATAGGAAAATATTGGTAAACTTGATTACATGAAAATTTAAAGCTTCTGAAGGCAAAAGATAGCATTAAAACATGAAAAGATAAGTAACAGACTGAGAAAAAGATATTTGAATCTTATATAACGGACATAGGATTAATTAATTAATATTAATTATATATATATAACCTATACATATAATATCAATAAGAAAAAGGCAAAACTCCAATAGAAAAAAAATGAACAAAGGATATGCCCAGGTTGTTCATAAAAGAGGAAACCCTAATGGCCAATAAACAGGTAAAAATATGCTCAACCTCACACATAACTAGGAAAATCCAAGTTAAAACAGAAATTGCATATTTTACAAGCGTTAGATTGGTGGAAATTTTTAAAGTATGGCATACCAAGTATAGGCAAAGACAAAAAGCACCTGGAACTTTCATACGCTGTTGGAGGAAACATAAATTAGTACAATTTTGGAGAGCAGTTTTTGGTAGTAGCTAGTATAGTTGAAAATGTATATCAACCTATGATCCAGAAATTCCATTTCTAGATATACATCCCACGGAAATTCTCACACATGTGTTCAAGAAGACAGCTACAAGGATATTCATAAAAGCATTACTGAAATGCTGAAAAGTGAAAACAACCCAAATGCCTATCATCAGCATACTAATTTGATTAGTGGTTATTCATACAAGGGATGTTATATACAGTGAAATAGAATAGATGAGTGCTAAGTGTAAGTGGTGGTGCACAGGTTTCTCTGCAGCCATAAGTTTTCATTTCTCTGAAAACTAAATGTCTGGAAGTGTAATTGCTGAGTCATGTGATAATTGTGTGTTTCATTTTAAAAGAAACTGCCAAACTGTTTTCTAGAGTGGCTTAATATTTTATATACCCACCAGCAATGTATGAGAGATCCAGTTTCACTGCATTCTCATCAGCATTTGGTATTTTTATTTTAACCATTCTAATAGATGTGTAATGATATCCCTTTGTGGTTTAAATTTGCATTTCCCTAATGTGTAATGGTGTTGAACATCTTTTCATGTTCTCATTTACTATAACTGTAGAGCTTCTTCAGTGATAAGACTCTGTGCCTTTTGCCCATTTTCTAATTGGATTGTTTGCTTTTTTAATGTTGAGTTTTGAGAGTTCATTATACATTCTAGATCTGAGTCTTTTGTCAGATATGTGGGCTTGCAAATACGTTCTCTCAGTCTATAGCTTGTCTTTTCATTCCCTTAACATGGTCTTTCATAGAGCAAAAGTTTTTAATATATTCATTTTTTTATGGTTTGTGCTTTTGGTGTCATGTCTCTTCATGAAGCCTAGATCCTGAAGTTCTCTCCTATGTTATATTCTAAAAGTTTTACAGATGTATATTTTATATTTCAATCTATGATGCACATTGAGTTAATTTTTGTATCAGGTGTGCGATATAGATTATAGTTCATATTTTTTGTCTATGGATATATAATTGCTCCAGCACCATTCGTTGAGAAGATCCTCCTTTGAATTGCTTTTTCACCTTTGTCAAAAGTCAATTGACTATTTCTTTGTAAATCTATTTCTGTTCTATATTGAATAGCAGTGGTGAGAATGGACATTCTTGACTAGTTTCGGTTCTTAGCTGGAAAGCATTTAGCCTTTCATCGTTAAGTGTGACATTAACTATGAGGGTTTTTTGTTTGTTTTCTGGTATGTGTACTGTATCAAGTTGAGCAAGTTCCTGTATTCCTAGAGTTTTCCGAGGTTTTTTTTTTTAAATCATGAATGGGTGTTGAATTTTATCAAATCATTTTTCTACGCCAGTGATTTGATTGTGTGATTTTCTTCTGTGGTCTGTTAATACAATTGATTACATAGATTGATTTTCAGAATGTGTACAATTTTGCATGTGTTGGCATATTTCTTAATGATTTTAAAAATTTGGAATCAAACATGAACTAAGGTAATTTTCCATATTTCTTCAAAATAATTTTTAAAATTACTCAGACAAGTAACTTAAGCAGAGTGTTAGCAATCAGGTAATCAGGAAAATATTTGGCAGAGGAGCATATAGCATATATAGGCAAAAAGGGAACAAGTTAGAAAGTGCAGTAGTACTCAACTCTGGCTTTATAATTGAATCAAATGGGAAGCTTTTAAAAAACACTCTTGACTATGATTTAATTGATCTGGTATGGTTTCGAAGCATTAGTATTTTTTAAAGCTACCCTGGTGATTCTAATGTACAGCCAAGGTTGAGAACCACTGGCATAGTGGAAAGAACCTAATAAGGTAGACTTTGGAGTCAGATCTGATTTCAAATCCCAGTTCCACAGCTTATTAGTTACATGACACTGAGCAAGTTAGTGGAGTCTATTTATAAAATGGGGATAGAGAAATAAGCTCATATCCTCCTTGAGCCACTGCTATTTACAGTTTCTTCACTTGCTGTATTCTACCTGACACAACAGGAAAATGATTCAATACATAGTCATGCTTGAAATCACTCTTGGTGGGCCAAAAACTGAGAGGACTCCTTAGAAGATGAGAAGTAGATCTGTTTTGATTAAAGAAGGAAACCACAGCTCAGGACATGCATGGGAGAGCATTGGAGAGTATTCTTATAGGTAATAAAAGTACCCCAGGAGTTCTCCATGCCAAAAGGTAAAAACTATGACAAAGGAGTGGTCTTAAAGGCAACTACTCAGTCTAACAGGAAGAAAAGCCAGAAAAGTCAACTCCTCTCTATCCTTTTTCCCACTGGATGGACCAGCAAGCAGTAACAGAGGGATTTGTCTTCAAGTGAAAGCAATGAATAATGGAGCTTAAGACAGTGAGACAGTCTAGTAACATGGGTGATGGGCAATGGCAAAATAAATGGGAGTATTAATGAGAAATAGAGAGGTACACAGATTCATCAAGGTACCCTTATTATGGCATGTTCTCCACCTTACCCACTCTGATTGAAAACAGCAGATACATATTTTCCCTCTATTCTCTGAAACAAGTTGCATAAACAGAAGGAGCAGACAGTCTAAAAAAATCTCAACTACAGAGAGAAGCATATAATAAGAGAATCACCAAACACTTAAACAAAGCAATGCCATGAAATAGAGACAATACATTCAACAAATGAAAGGACTTTCATTAGATAAGTAGAGTCCTCAGAACATGAATATAAAATAATAACCTCAGAATAAGGAAGGATATTACACCTATGAAAGAACAAGTAATTATAGAACAATAATAGGTAAATATTTATTTTTAAAAATCTCTTATTTTTCATAACATAGGTGAAGTTAATAAATGGACTGAACTAAGATTTGTGATGGATAGAAACAGAGATGAAATCATAGAGCTGGAAAATTGGGCTGAGGCGTTCACCCAGAGTATAAAGGATAAGGGGATGGAAAGTAGTAAAGAAAATGTGAGAGGCATGAAATATAAACAAATCAAGAAATTTCCACATTTGTCTAAAGGGAGTTCCATTGAATAAAAATGGAGAGAATGGAAGGAATCAATATTTGAGGAATAAATGGCAAAACAAACAAAGAAAAAACTCCCTAGAATTGAAGTCATGAATCCCCAGATTGAAAGGGCCTTATAAATGCCAAGGAGGATAACCTATTTTAAAAAAAGAATAGTAATTAAAAAAAAAAAAAACTCTAAACCTGGACACACCACAGTGAAATTTTAGAGCATCAAGGATAACGTGAAAATACTGAAATCTTTCAAAGAGAAAATAAAGACCACCTACAATGAACAAGAATAAGTTTGACTTTCCATTAGCAAAATCAGACGCAGGACAGCAATGGAGCAATATCTTCAAACTGTTGAGTGAAAATAATGTTGAACCTTGGATTTAATACAAAGCCAAACTATTATATGAGAGAGAGGGAGAAATAAAGGTGTTTTGGACATATAAGAACCCAGAAAACTTACCACCCCCAAAAACTCTCGGAAAGAATTAGTAGAGAACATACGTCGGCACAAAGAAAAATAATTTGTATAAAGCAATGATGTTAAGGAAATAAAGCTTAATCATTTATGTATTATTTATATAATTAAAATTAATTTAAAACTATAAGATGTAACCTATCTCCATCTGGGAGAAAGTTTGGTAAGTGTAAGGTCAGTGAAAGGTGTTACCTATAAATTTTGCTTGAACTGAGCAAAACATTGTGTTCTCACTACATCAACAAAGGGAATGTGAATCCTTCATGTAGTTTTTCCATAAGTTTAGAAGAGTATGAGTGGTGCCTGTGGTCACTGGCCTAATTTAAGTCTCAGGAAACAACTTCTAGAAAGTACTTTCTCATCTATAGCCAGTCCCAGGGATCATTCCTGGATTAAAATATTCTTGTATGGAGCAAAGTGAAAGAAGAAAAAAAACTGACCTACCACAGTATACTCAAGAGATTTCATTCCACAGAATATTTCCTGAGTTTCTTCTATGCACCAGGCTCTGTGCTAGGCGCTGAGGGGTGCAAGGATAAAAAGACAAAAAGGAAGTGGAAGATCCTGCTCTTTTTATTCTCAATGAAAATCTTTCTTAGAAGCCCCTCAGCAGACTTTCCTTCAGGCCATATTGGCTAGGATTAGTCCCATTTCCATGCAGAAACTTATTACTGACAAGGGGAATGAGACTACTGATTGGCTTCAATTAATCATGATTCACTTCCTCTGCATAAGAAAGAGTTCAGCCCCCCTCCCCATAATGGCTACACAGAGGAAGGTGAAAAAATTGGAGTTCTGTTAGTGAGGAAGAAGTGGAAGGTACCAACAAGGTTTGCTACAGTATTTAACATTTCTGAACCTCATAGTGGGGTCCTCACCATGTATTTTTCCTCAAAGAACTATTGTGACTGTTAAATGAGATAACTCTTGTTGTGTTCAATAAATGTCAGCTATTAATGTTGTGGTTGATGTTGTTATTTGGCTTTTAATTCGTTATCTCATCAATAGCTGGTTCTTTCCATTTTTCCCTTATGTCCCCCACAGTTTGACATCAATGCCTCATTTCATGGCCAGAAGATGGCTACAGAAATTCTAGGCATCACATGCAGATAATGTTTCTGATCTTCAGTTCCTCTATCTGTAAAACAGATATATTCATATTTACCTCAATGATTCATTGTGAGGATTAAATGAGATCATTCATATAAGAACTCAACAAAGTTAGCTACTATTGTTGTTGTTACTGACATCAATACCCTCTTGACAGTGCATGGCATAATGTCAAGCTCAAGGCACGCGCTCAACAAATGGTAGCTCTTGTAAATAAACATGTGCATATCTGTGCAAGAAAAGGCTGGGAAATCTCCCTGACCTTGGGCTAAGTCAAACCTTCTTACATACAACATCAAAAGCAGAAATGACCAAAAAAAAAAAATAGATACCTCGGATTTCATCAAAATTAAAAACATTTGTGCTTCAAATGATACCATCAAGAAAGTGAAAAGACAACCCACAGAATAGGAGAAAATATCTGGCAAATCATATAGCTGACAAGGAATTTGCATGTAGGATATATAAAGAACTCTTGCAACTCAAAAATAAATAACCCAATAAAAAATTAGCAAAGGATATGAGAGACATAGCTTCAAATAAGATACACAAAAGGCCAATAATCACATGAAAAGATGCTTAACATCATTAGTTATAGGGAAATGAAAATCAAAACCAAAGGAGCCACTAGGATGGAAGAATCATAAAGGCAGATAATGAAAAATATTGCACACCTGAAACTAACACATTGTAAATCAACTGTACTTCACTAAAAATTTAAAGAAAAGAATGTTGAGAAATTGGAACCATTATGCAGTGCTGATGGGAATGTAAAATGGTGTAGCCAATGTGGAAAAGTCTGGCAGTTCCTCAAGTGACTAAACGTAGAGTTACCATATGATCCAGAAATTCAACTCTTAGGTATACACCCAAGAGAAATGAAAACATACGTACACAGAAAAACTTGTACACAAATGTTCACAGCAGCATTATTCATAATAGCTAAAATGTGGAAATAACATAAATGCCCATCAACAGATGAATGGCTAAACAAAATGTGTTACATCCATGTAATGTAATATTATGCAGCCATAAAAAGAAGACAAATACTGATACATGTAACAACTTGGATGAACTATGAAAATATTATAAGTGAAGAAAGGCAGACACAAAAGGCCATATATTGTATGTGTCCATTTATATGAAATATCCAGAATAGGTAAATCCATAGAGACAGAAAACAGATTAATGGTTGCCAGGGGTGGGAGTAGGGGGAAATAGGACTTACTGCTAATGGGTATGGGGTTTCTTTATGGGGTGATGAAAATGTTCCAAAATGGATTATGATGATGATTGCACAACTCTGTGAATATACTAAAAAACACTGAATTTTACAATTAAATGGGTGAATTTTATGGTATGTGAATATCTCAATAAAACTATTTTTTTAAAAAAGAAAATGGACCCAGCCCTGTTAGAAATACAAAGATGAATAAAACAGTTCTTGCCTTATGGCCCTCACATTGATAAGGAGAGCTAAAAAGTGCACAAAAATAGCATTCCTGACTCCATCTTATGTTCCCATCCTCATTTTCCTTTCATTCCACTTTTAATTTACAATATCTATTTGTATTCGATTTATTCTTACAAATCACTTAAAATCCTTTCCGGAACAAGGTGGGGTATTAAGTAAACAAATGACCTCAAACAGCAATGATACAGGGAAGAATGTGTTCAGTGTCATAAAAGAGTGCTATGGGGGGAAGTAAAGAGCATTTTCCTCTTTAAAGCAAAGGGGGGAAACAAGAGTGCCTTCCCTCCCAAAGCATCTTGGTGCCCCTGCTCTTCTTATCAGCCATGGGAGAAAGAAGTCAGACGTCATAAAAATGGATCCCAGAGGGACATGAGCAGAGCCTGTCAGTAGATGTATGTGCAAATGTGATAAACTTCGAGAACATGGATTGTGTTAAAGATTCCATTCTCTGGCGGTTTGGGCTCTGCTGGACTGTATTGTGAGCTGCAGCTAACCTATGGTAACGTGAGGAAAGTGATGCAAGCCTCTGGAGCTGGAATGTGCCTGCAACCTGCACCTGACCGGCAATGAGCATGTGGAAACGTGAAATTCTTGGACCATTAAGCAGGCCTACTGAAGAACAGCCAGATACTGAGAGGTGAGTTTTCAGCACAGCAGCTTCAGGCTGAGCTCAGCTGTTGGTGCAGCAGGCACTGGGCTCTGTGCTCAGACACTGTCAGAAGCATTATAATTAAACTTCCCTGCCTCCCCCTGACCAAGGCTGACAGCTGTGAGAGCAGAGCTGCTAGGAGAGGCACTTATATTCTTGAATCAATTCTGATCCAGGAAGGGGGTGGGAATCATTCCACCTCCACAATTTCCACAACAAAGGGCACTTCTATTCCTGGGAAACCCATGAGCCAGAGATGCCTAAGGCATCTTGGATGAAGGAAGTATTTCTTCACATTTGAAAAAAGATATGGCAGTTTCTTATAAAATTTCTATATACATATCTTATGATCCAGCGGTTCAACTATTAGCTATTTATTTAAGATAAATAAAAACGTATATCCAGAGCAAAAAACTTTCATATGATTGTTCACAGAAGCTTTTATTCATAATAGCCCAAAGTGGAAACAAACCAGGTGTTCATCAAGATAAGAATGGATTAGCTAACTGTGATCTATTGGCAAAATGAAATACTACTTAGCAATAAAAAGGAAGGAACTACTGATACATGCAAGATGGATGAATTTCAAAAATACGTTAAATTAAAAAGCCTTACACAAAAGAGTAAGATTCCATTTATATCAGGCAAAAATCTGTGGTGGAAAAAAATCAGAACACTGATTACTTTGAGGGGAATTGGGGACAGGGAATAATTGGAAGGGACACGAGGGAACTTTTTAAGGTGATGACTATGATGTATCACTTCATAGGGATTTAGTTTCCAGAGGTGCGTGCATTTTTCAAAACCCAGTGAATGCACATCAGAAAGAAAAATTGAATGGAAAATAAAATGAGAGATAAGTGCCATGTTGAAGGGAAGGGGAGATGTGGGATATTATCAGATTTAATTTTTTTAAATGTCAGTCTGAAACAACCGATTAAAAATGGCAAAAATCTTGAACAGACATTTACTAAAGGATATGCAAATAAGCACATGAAAAAATGTTCTGCATCATTTCCCATTAGAAAAATGCAAATTAAAGCCACAATGGGATATCACTGCACTCTTATTAGAAAGGCTAAAATTAAAAATGATGACAACCCCAAGTGCTGGTGAAGATTGCAAGCAACTGGAACTCTTGTATATTACTAGTGGGAATGCAAAACTGTACAGCCACTCTAGAAAATAGTTTGGTAGGACTTCCCTGGTGGCGCAGTGGTTGAGAATCCGCCTGCCAATGCAGGGGACAAGGGTTCGAGCCCTGGTCCGGGAAGATCCCACATGCCACGGAGCAACTAAGCCCGTGCGTCACAACTACTGAGCCCACATGCCACAACTACTGAAGCCCGCACGCCTAGAGCCCGTGCTCCGCAACAAGAGAAGCCACTGCAATGAGAAGCCTGAGCACGGCAACAAAGAGTAGCCCCCGCTCGCCACAACTAGAGAAAGCCCGTGCGCAGCAACGAAGACCCAACGCAGCCAAAAATAAGTAAATAAATTAATTAATTAAATTAAAAAAAATAGTTTGGTAGTTTCTTATAAACTTAAACGTTCACTTACCATAGGACTGAGTAATCCCACTCTTAGGTATTTATCCTAGAGATATGAGAACTTCTGTTCACACAAAAATCTGTGTATGCACCAAGAGTGGTTTGTTTCTGCTTTATGATGTCTGGGACCTCAGTTGGAAAGTCTTGAATGGCTAGCGATGACTCAGAGGGCTGAGGACTGGGAGCATCTAGGGGCTTCTTCACTCACATGCCTAGCATGTGAACTGGGATAACTCAAAGACTGCTTAGTGGAGATTATAGTTAACTATAGCACCTACAAATGGCCTCTCCATGGGAGGGTCCAGAGAGTGAGTGTTCCAAGAGATCCAGGTGGAAGTTGTGTGGCCTTCTCTGACCTAGCCTCAGAAGTCATACAATGTTACCTCATCCACATTCTATTGATTACTACAAGTCACTAAGGCTAATCCCAGATTCAAGGGGAGAAATATTTGACTCTACCTATTAATGGGGGAGTGGCAAGGCCACACTGCAAAAGAGCATGTAGGATAGGAGATACTGTTGTCTCTACCTTTGAAGAGTATAATCTGCCATAGTGAACAAAGAAATTAATCTACGTACAAGTCTAAATAGCCATTGATTATAAAATCCAACAACAATAATAACAAATAATTGGGGATGTTGGAAATAAAATGGAAATAAAATATTAAATAACAATACATGAAAAAACCTATGCATGAATGTTTATAGCAGCTCTATTCATAATCTCCAAAAACTGGAAACAACACAAATGTCCTTCAATAAGTGATGGGAAATGGACTGGGGTACATCTATACAGTGGAATATTGCTCAGCAATAGAAAGGAATGAACTACTGATACATGCAACAACTTTGATGAATCTCAAAGGTATGTTAAATGTTCTGGAATTACTGATGATTGCTACATTTTATAAATATACTAAAATATACCAAAAACCCACATATTGTATACTTTAAAAGGATGAATTTTATGGTATATAAATTATATTTCAACTAAAAAATGGGAGAAACATAATTTTCAGAAAAAGGTAAAATCATGGCTCTCAAACAAATATAAAAGTAAATATGTTTTACAGATTTATTTTACTTGTATGAGGAACATAGGCAGCTGTTATAACCAGTTCAAAGGAAAAGTGAAAAAAGCACAAATTCATATGAAGGAATTGAATTGTAAATAAAGGCAAAACTGGTTTTTCCACAGGCAAGAGGGAAGCCAATCAAAACTCTCCTGGATAAGACAGAGTTTGAATATCTATCAGCTACCTACAATTTACAAAATAATTTCCCTCTTTGCAAAATTGCTCTAAGACAATGAACAGGCCTGAATCAGAGAGCCTGGAAGAGTGTGCTATAGATAATGCATAGTTTTCCATTAAAGGACAAACTTTTTTCTACAGTGTGTTATAGCTCATAGAACTGTATGTATACTTCCCAAGTCAATTTTACTTCATGCTAATTGAAAAATTGTTTTAATTAGAATTATTACACAGTGACTTTGTGATAGTAGATGACCAGAACAGAAATGGAACACCCAATAGGAGCCTGTCACAGTTGTCTACATCAAACACAGTGGAAGCCAGTGTTAGGGCGGAGCCTGTGGACAATGAGAAAAACTGATTTGAGTTTGTGAGGGTTAAATCACACATTGAAAGTAAGTTTCAATACAGTCAGGCCTGCTCAAACAGAGGAATTTATGAGTAGAAAGGAAGTGCATCCCAGGGACATGGATATCCTTTTTTCTGGGTTGAGGGGATGCTAGGGCCCAATGCCATCTCAGCAGACTGACCACTAAGCTAAGGTCCAGTTAACCAGGCCACCGTGTGAGAGACCATCACTTTCCCCACACCCATTCCTGCAACTGAAATATCCTAGGGTACTTCCTCAAATGAGAAACATTTATTAACACACAAAAAAGCAATGATAGCAGCTTTATACATAATAACAAAAAACTAGAAATAGGGCAGGTGTCCATCAATAGAAGAATGGATACACTGTGTTTTACTCAATGGAATACTACTCAGCAATAAAAAGGAATTAACTACTGATACATAACAGGAATGACTCTCAAATGCATTATACCGAGTGAAAGAAGCCTTCTATAAAGAGGACATACTTTGTGATTCCATTATATGACATTCTAGGAGAGGCAGATCTAAGTGATGGCACAAAAATATCAGAACAGAGAGCCTCCGATCAAGCCTCTTAGATAGCCTCAACCACCAGAGGGCAGACAGCAGAAAAACTATAATCCTGCAGCCTGTGGAACAAAAACCACATTCACAGAAAGACAGACAAGATGAAAAGGCAGAGGGCTACATACCAGATGAAGGAACAAGATAAAACCCCAGAAAAACAACTCAATGAAGTGGAGATAGGCAACCTTCCAGAAAAAGAATTCAGAATAATGATAGTGAAGATGATCCAGGACCTCGGAATAAGAATGGAGGCAAAGATCGAGAAGATGCAAGAAATGTTTAACAAAGACCTAGAAGAATTAAAGAACAAACAAACAGAGATGAACAATACAATAACTGAAATGAAAACTACACTAGAAGGAATCAATAGCAGAGTAACTGAGGCAGAAGAACGGATAAGTGACCTGGAAGACAGAATGGTGGAATTCACTGCTGCGGAACAGACTAAAGAAAAAAGAATGAAAAGAAATGAAGACAGCCTAAGAGACCTCTGGGACAACATTAAACACAACAACATTCGCATTATAGGGGTCCCAGAAGGAGAAGAGAGAGAGAAAGGACCACAGAAAATATTTGAAGAGATTATAATCGAAAACTTCCCTAACATGGGAAAGGAAATAGCCACCCAAGTCCAGGAAGCGCAGCAAGTCCCATACAGGATAAACCCAAGGAGAAACACGCCGAGACACATAGTAATCAAATTGGCAAAAATTAAAGACAAAGAAAAATTATTGAAAGCAGCAAGGGAAAAACGAAAAATAACATACAAGGGAACTCCCATAAGGTTAACAGCTGATTTCTCAGCAGAAACTCTACAAGCCAGAAGGGAGTAGCATGATATACTTAAAGTGATGAAAGGAAAGAACCTACAACCAAGATTACTCTACCTGGCAAGGATCTCATTCAGATTCGATGGAGAAATCAAAAGCTTTACAGACAAGCAAAAGCTAAGAGAATTCAGCACCACCAAACCAGCTCTACAACAAATGCTAAAGGAACTTCTCTAAGTGGGAAACACAAGAGAAGAAAAGACCTACAAAAACAAACCCAAAACAATTAAGAAAATGGTCATAGGAACATACATATCGATAATTACCTTAAACGTGAATGGATTAAATGCTCCAACCAAAAGACACAGGCTTGCTGAATGGATACAAAAACAAGACCCATATATATGCTGTCTACAAGAGACCCACTTCAGACCTAGGGACACATACAGACTGAAAGTGAGGGGATGGAAAAAGATATTCCATGCAAATGGAAATCAAAAGAAAGCTGGAGTAGCTATACTCATATCAGATAAACTTTAAAATAAAGAATGTTACAAGAGACATGGAAGGACACTACATAATGATCAAGGGATCAATCCAAGAAAAAGATATAACACTTATAAATATATATGCACCCAACATAGGAGCACCTCAATACATAAGGCAACTGCTAATAGCTATAAAAGAGAAAATCGACAGTAACACAATAATAGTGGGGGACTTTAACACCTCACTTACACCAATGGACAGATCATCCAAAATGGAAAATAAATAAGGAAACAGAAGCTTTAAATGACACAATAGACCAGATAGATTTAATTGATATTTATAGGACATTCCATCCAAAAACAGCAGATTACACTTTCTTCTCAAGTGTGCACGGAACATTCTCCAGGACAGATCACATCTTGGGTCATAAATCAAGCCTCAGTAAATTTAAGAAAATCGAAATCATATCAAGCATCTTTTCTGACCACAACGCTATGAGATTAGAAATCAATTACAGGGAAAAAAACGTAAAAAACACAAATACATGGAGGCTAAACAATACGTTACTAAATAACCAAGAGATCACTGAAGAAATCAAAGAGGAAATCAAAAAATACCTAGAGACAAATGACAATGAAAACACGACGATCCAAAACCTATGGGATGCAGCAAAAGCAGTTCTAAGAGGGAAGTTTATAGCTATACAAGCATACCTAAAGAAACAAGAAACATCTCAAGTAAACAGTCTAACCTTACACCTAAAGGAACTAGAGAAAGAAGAACAAACAAAACCCAAAGTTAGCAGAAGGAAAGAAATCATAAAGATCAGAGTGGAAATAAATGAAATAGAAACAAAGAAAACAATAGCAAAGATCAATAAAACTAAAAGCTGGTTCTTTGAGAAGATAAACAAAATTGATAAGCCATTAGCCAGACTCATCAGGAAAAAGAGGGAGAGGACTCAAATCAATAAAATTAGAAATGAAAGAGGAGAAGTTACAACAGACATGGCAGAAATACAAAGCATCCTAAGAGACTACTACAAGCAACTCTATGCCAATAAAATGGACAACCTGGAAGAAATGGACAAATTCTGAGAAAGGTATAACCTTCCAAGACTGAACCAGGAAGAAACAGAAAATATGAACAGACCAATCACAAGTAATGAAATTGAAACTGTGATTAAAAATCTTCCAACAAACAAAAATCCAGGACCAGATGGCTTCACAGGTGAATTCTATCAAACATTTAGAGAAGAGCTAACACCCATCCTTCTCAAACTCTTCCAAAAAATTGCAGAGGAAGGAACACTCCCAAACTCATTCTATGAGGCCACCATCCCCCTGATACCAAAACCAGACAAAGACACTACAAAAAAAGAAAATTACAGACCAATATCACTGATGAATATAGATGCAAAAATCCTCAACAAAATACTGGCAAACAGAATCCAACAACACATTAAAAGCATCATACACCATGATCAAGTGGGATTTATCCCAGGAATGCAAGGATTCTGCAATATATGCAAATCAATCAATGTGATACACCATATTAACAAACTGAAGGAGAAAAACCATATGATCATCTCAGTAGATGCAGAAAAAGTTTTTGACAAAATTCAACACCCATTTATGATAAAAACTCTCCAGAAAGTGGGCATAGAAGGAACTTTCCTCAACATAATAAAGGCCATATTTGACAAACCCACAGCAAACATCATTCTCAATGGTGAAAAACTGGAAGCATTTCCTCTAAGATCAGGAACGAGACAAGGATGTCCACTCTCACCACTATTATTCAACATAGTTTTGGTAGTCCTAGCCATGGCAATCTGAGAAGAAAAAGAAATAAAAGGAATACAAATTGGAAAAGAAGAAGTAAAACTGTCACTGTTTGCAGATGACATGATACTATATATAGAGAATCCTAAAAATGCCACCAGAAAACTACTAGAGCTAATCAATGAATTTGGTAAAGTTGCAGGATACAAAATTAATGCACAGAAATCTCTTGCATTCCTATACACCAATGATGAAAAATCTGAAAGAGAAATTATGGAAACACTCCCATTTACCATTGCAACAAAAAGAATAAAATATCTAGGAATAAACCTACCTAGGGAGACAAAAGACCTGTATGCAGAAAACTATAAGACACTGATGAAAGAAATTAAAGATGACAGCAACAGGTGGAGAGATATACCATGTTCTTGGAATGGAAGAATCAATATTGTGAAAATGACTATACTAGCTAAAGCAATCTACAGATTCAATGCAATCCCTATCAAATTACCAATGGCATTTTTTACGGAACTAGAACAAATCATCTTAAAATTTGTATGGAGACACAAAATACCCCGAACAGCCAAAGCAGTCTTGAGGGAAAAAAACGGAGCTGGAGGAATCAGACTCCCTGACTTCAGACTATACTACAAAGCTACAGTCATCAAGACAATATGGTACTGGCACCAAAACAGAAACATAGATCAGTGGAACAGGATAGAAAGCCCAGAGATAAACCCACGCACCTATGGTCAACTAATCTATGACAAAGGAGGCAAAGATATACAATGGAGAAAAGACAGTCTCTTCAATAAGTGGTGCTGGGAAAACTGGACAGCTACATGTAAAAGAATGAAATTAGGATACTCCCTAACACCATACACAAAAATAAACTCAAAATGGATTTGAGACCTAAATGTAAGACCAGACACTATAAAACTCTTAGTAGAAAACATAGGAAGAACACTCTTTGATATCAATCACAGCAAGATCTTTTTTGATCCACCTCCTAGAGTAATGGAAATAAAAACAAAAATAAATAAATGGGACCTAATGAAACTTCAAAGCTTTTGCACAGCAAAGGAAACCATAAATAAGACGAAAAGTCAACCCTCAGAATGGGAGAAAATATTTGCAAACGAATCAACGGACAAAGGATTAATCTCCAAAATATATAAACAGCTCATTCAGCTCAATATTAAAGAAACAAACAACCCAATCCAAAAATGGGCAGAAGACCTAAATAGACATTTCTCCAAAGAAGACATACAGATGGTCAAGAAGCACATGAAAAGCTGCTCAACATCACTAATTATTAGAGAAATGCAAATCAAAACTACAATGAGGTATTACCTCACACCAGTTAGAATGGGCATCATCAGAAAATCTACAAACAAGAAATGCTGGAGAGGGTTTGGAGAAAAGGGAACCCTCTTGCACTGTTGGTGGGAATGTAAATTGATACAGCCACTATGGAGAACAGTATGGAGGTTCCTTAAAAAACTAAAAATAGATTTACCATATGATCCAGCAATCCCACTACTGGGCGTATACCCAGAGAAAACCATAATTCAAAAAGACACATGCACCCCAATGTTCATTGCAGCACTATTTACAATAGCCAGGTCATGGAAGCAACCTAAATGCCCATCGACAGACGAATGGATAAAGAAGTTGTGGTACATATATACAATGGAATATTACTCAGCCATAAAAAGGAACGAAATTGAGTCATTTGCTGAGACGTGGATATATCTAGAGACTGTCATACAGAGTGAAGTAAGTCAGAAAGAGAAAAACAAATATCGTATATTAACGCATGTATGTGGAACCTAGAAAAATGGTACAGATGAGCCAGTTTGCAGGGCAGAAGTTGAGACACAGATGTAGAGAACAGACATATGGACACGAAGGGCGGAAAACTGCAGTGGGGTGGGGATGGTGGTGTGCTGAATTGGGCGATTGGGATTGCCATGTATACACTGATGTGTATAAAATTGATGACTAACAAGAACCTGTAGTATAAAAAAACCAAACAAACAAAACAACTAATACTAAACTTTCATTGGGTTATTTGTATGGAAATATGTTAATATAAATGTTTCAGACATTACATGAAATTTCTAAAAATCTTATATGTTCTGGTATAATGTTATAAGTCATAATTCTAGTTATTACTTTAAAATGTATATCTCAGAAATAAAAAAAAAAAGATTAACTATGAGTTGAACCTGGATGATGGATACAGAAGAGTTCATTATACTGCTATATTTGTTTATATTTTATTGTTTTTATTGTTTTCTATAATAAAATGTTTTAAAAAATTAAAAAAAATATATCAGAACACTGGTTACTTCTGAAGGGCATTGAGGGCAGGGAATGACTGGGAAGGGGCATAAGGGAGATTTCTGATGATCCTATTCTGTATCTGGACAGAAGTTTGGATTACACACTTGTATGTATATGTCAAAACTCAGCCAATGTACCACAAGATTCATACTTTCTGTTGTATGTAAATTTTACATTAAAAGAAAAAAAGAACCTTAGAAAATTATTGAACTCTAGCTAATGACATGCATACTGAAGTGTTTAGGGAGAAGTGTACCAAAGTCTTCAACTTACTTTGGCTTCAAAACGATAAATGCAACAGATCAATGAATGTATAAATAGGGTGGCTAGATGGGAAAGTATGTTATAAAGCAAGTTCGACAAAATGTAAGTTATAGAATCTATATGATGAGTATACAAGTGTTCACTGAAAAATTCTTTCAGCTTTTCTGCGTCTTTGAAAGTTTCATAATAAAATGCTGGAAAAAATTTAACTGGTATCTTCCCCTCCCCCCTCCAAAAAAACAAAAGCAACAAGAAAGAATCCAAGAATCCAACCCAGCAGCGCTCATTTAAAGCTGAAACACACCACATGCTTTTCGCCTTAAGTAACAAAAAGGTGAAATAAGAAATTAACCAAGGGCAAAACTTGGTGTCTTTCAAATGAATTTCAGGGCTTTGATTTATTGTTTACAAAGGCGGTAGGCACTAGTTCCTCAGAAGACATGAATCAGCATTTGTAGAAGATAAAAGGGAGCCAGGTGCCCATTTCTGTATTCATTTGTAAAGCTGTGTGGGCGAGTGTTAAAAAGAAAAAAGAACAGAGAATAACAAGCGCAACCATACCCCGGGGGCCTTTCTCTCATTCCCTAGGTTATGTACTGTGTATTTTATCAGGGATGTAGCAAAGGGCCTCATGCTCCCTCTCTGAATCTTCCAAATTCTATCCCTGTCCTTTTCTCTAGATTGAAACCTGAAATCTATTCACAGATCCTAGCCTTAAGATAAGGCTTTGATCCCACCCAGGTGCTGGAAAGACTAGCGTAAACGCAAGATCTTAAAGGCAGATACAGGGATGTGCTGTGGTGGGGTGAACGAAAGTCTAGTAGCGAGGCTGCTTAACTAACCCGGGAGTCTTGTGGGAAGGGCTAGAAGAAGAGGGAGGAAGGAAAAACCACTTTGATGATCCCCACACATCTGCACAAATAACCCAAATAAATACACAAATAATGCAGTTCATATTAGACAAATTCAAAAGTTGTTTAAAGCCCAAAGGAAAAATAAATCCAGCAATAATACAATCACCCAGAGCTAGTATATTTCCATCCAGAATTTTTTTTATGCATTCTGAGTTTTTAAAATTTATTTTTTATTTTGAGATAATTGTAGATTCATATGCAGTAGTAAGAAAAAATACGAAGAGGTCTCATGTAACAATTACCCACTTTTTCCCCAAAGCTAACATCTTGCAAAACTATAGTACAATATCAGCACCAGGATATTAGCATTGATACAGTCAGGATACAGAACAGTTCATTCACTGCAAAAATCCCTCATGGTGCTCATTTATAACCTCATTCACTTCCCTCATATATCCACCTACTCAACCTCTGTCAATCATTAATCTGTTCTCTATTTCTACAATTTTGTGATTTCAGGAATGTTATATAAATAAAGCATATAGTATGTAACCTTTGGGATTGGCTTTTTTTTTTTTGCTTAGCATAATTATCTGGAGATTCATCCAGGTTGTGTGTTTCAATAGTCTTTGTATCTAAAGTGAGTCTCTTGTAGAAGTATATAGTTGGATCATGGTTTTTTTTAATCCATTCTGACAATTTAATCTTTTAATTGTAGAGTTTAATCCCTTCACGTTTGAAGTATTTGCTGATAAGGAAAGGCTTCTGCCATTTTGCTTTGTCTTCTATATACCATACCTTTTGTTCCTCATTGCTTCCTTTACTGCCTTTTTGTGATTCATTTTTTTTTCTAGTGTACTGTTTTGATTCCTTTCTTGTTTGTTTTAATGTATATTTTAAAGTTGTTTCTTTAGTGGTTACCTTGGGGATTACAATCACCATCTTAACTTTATAACAATCAGGTTTGAATTAATAACAACTTAGTTTCAATAGTATAAAAAACTACTCCTTTACAGTTCCATGCTTTCTTTATGTTGTTATTGTTACATCTTATATCTTTACTCTTTGTATGCCCAGTAATATAGATTTATAATTATTGTATTAGATACTTACCTTTTAAATCATACAGAGGAAAAAATAGGAGTTTCAAATGAAAAAATAGGACTTTCAAAGAAAAATAATGCAATACTATTGGCTTTTATATTTACCTATGTAGCTACCTTTATCCTTGAATAAATTCCATAGTTTATGGTGTATAATTTCTTTTATATTGATATATTGCTGAGTTCTATTTCTTAACATTTCAAGGATTTTTCCATCTATGTTCATGAGGAATATTGGTCTGTAGCTTTCTTTCTTCCTTTCCTTTCCTTCCTTCCTCCCTCCCTCCCTTCTTTCCCTCTTTATTTACTGCTATAACTTTCCCTCTCAGCACTGCTTTAGCTATTTTCTGCAAACTTTGATATGTTGTCTTTTCATTTTTACTCATTTCTATTTTTTTTTCTTTCTTTTTGTCCCATGGATTGTTTAGAATTATGTTGTTTACTTTCCAAGTATTTGTTGCTTTTCCTATTATCTTTATGTTATTAATTTCTAGTTTGATTCCTTTGTGGTAAGAGAACACACTTTGTATGATGTCTTCTCTTTTTCTCTGGCTGTTTTCAAGGATTTTTCTTTCTCTAGTTTTCATTAGTTTAATTATGATGTATCTTGGCATAGATTACTTTGGGTTTGTCCTGTTTGGAGTTCACTTCTTGAATCAGTAAGTTTATGTTCCTTGCTAAATTTAGGAAGGTTTGAGCCATTGTTTTTTAAAGTAATTTTCCAGCCTTGATCTCCTTCTCCTCTGCTTCTGGGACTCTGAAGCAAATGTAAGACCTTTTGTTATAGTCCCACATGCCCCTGAGGCTCTTTTTTCTCTTTGTTGTTCAGATGGTAATTTTTATTGTGCTATTTCCTAGTTCACTGAATCATTCCTCTATCCACTACATTCTGCTGTTGAGCCAATCCAATGGAGCTTTTTATTTCAGTTACTGTATTTTTCGATTCCAAAATATCCATTTGGTTCTTCTTTATATCTTCTATTTATTTGCTGAGGTTTTCTGTTTCTTGGCTGAGGCTTTCCTTTTTTAAAATTATTTGATTCAACAAAACTACAATGAGGTATCACCTCACACTGGTCAGAATGGCCATCATCAAAAAATCTACAAACAATAAATGCTGGAGAGGGTGTGCGGAAAAGGGAACCCTCATACACTGTTGGTGGAAATGTAAATTGATACAGCCACTATGGAAAACAGTATGGAGTTTCCTTAAAAAACTAAAAATAGAGCTACCATATGACCCAACAATCCCACTACTGGGCATATACCCAGAGAAAACCATAATTCAAAAAGACACATGCACCCCAATGTTCATAGCAGCACTATTTACAATAGCCAGGTCATGGAAGCAACCTAAATGCCCATCAACAGAGGAATGGATGAAGAAGATGTGGTACGTATATATGATGAAATATTACTCAGCCATAAAAAGGAATGAAATTGGGTCATTTGTAGAGACGTGGATGGACCTAGAGAGTGTCATACAGAGTGAAGTAAGTCAGAAAGAGAAAAGCAAATATCATATAATAACGCATATATGTGGAATCTAGATAAATGGTATAGACGATCTTATTTGCAAAGCAGAAATAGAGACGGAGACTGGGATTGACACATATACATTATTGATACCATGTATAAAATAGACAACTGATGGGAACATACTGTATAGCACAGGAAACTCTACCTAATGCACTGTGGCAACCTAAATGAGAGGGAAGTCCAAAAGGGAGGGGATATCTGTATGTGTATGGTTGATTCATTTTGTTGTGCAGTGGAGGCTAACACAACATTGTAAAGCAATTATACTCCAATAAAAATTAATAAAATAAAATTGTTTGATTTGAGAGTGTTCATAATTATGTTTTGGAGTGATTCTATAACAGCTGCTTTAAAATCTTTGTCAAAGAATCCTAACATCTCTATCTTCTCAGTGTTGGCATCTATTGATTGTCTTTTTTCACTCAGTTTGACATATTCCTGGTTCTTGTCATGATGAGCGATTTTCAACTGAAACCTGGACATTTTCCTATTATGTTCTGAGTCTCTGGATCTTATTTAAACCTTCTGTTTAAGTTGACTTTATTTGACACCATTCCAGTGGGGGAAGGAGAGAATGCCACCTCATTAGTGGATATAGAAATCCAAGTTTCCCACTTGGCCTCTGTTGACATCCAAGTTAGGGAAGCACTCCTCATTTTTGCTGTGTGGGGCTGGGAGTTCTTGTTCTCCATGCAGCTTCAATTGACATAATGTTAGGCATGGTTTCATTACTCTTCACTAGGCCTCCTCTGACACCACCCCAGTAGAGAATGTGAGGGATACCTTGCTACTGCTTGTGGGCACGGAAGTCCAGGTCCTCCAGGTGGTCTCTCTGATACCACAGTGGAAGGAGGGCTCATTACTGCCTGGTGGGAATGAAAGTCTGAGCTCTCTACTTTGACCTATTCTGTAGGGGATGTTCATTACAGCTTTGCAAGGTGAAAGCCTGTACTCCCTACTTGGCCTTTGCTAGTGGGAATGGGGACGAAGTCATGGTTTTTTCAGTGGTGTTTGACTGGAGTAGAACAATTATTTTATGAATGTTTTCTATCTTGTTAAGCTGTTCCTTTCCTGTTCCTTTGTCTAGAGAGAGCAAGCTTTAGTTGGGCTTTTTTTTTCTATATGCATTGGTGTTTCTGGGTTGCCGGCTTCTTCAGCTTCAAGTCTGAGAAATATGAGATAAAAAGAAAACTCAGGGAATTCACCAGTGTATCGCTCTTCAGGTCCTGAGGTGCCTAACCAGTCTGCATTCTTTTTTCAGACTTTTAGAATTTTGCATGCTTGTTTTATATACAATGCCCAGGGTATTTAACAGTACTTAGTGGGATTAATGGGAAAAAAAGATATGTCTACTCCATCCTTCTGGACCTGATTCGTGTTTACATTGCCCTAGACTCTTTCAGTCCTCCAGTGTGACAGCCACTGTTATTTCACACAAGGACCACGGGACTGAAGAAGTAATAGATCATAATCAAGAATATCCTTGATTGTAAACCAAGGAAGGAACGAAACACAGCTTGATCTATCTGCATCTGTGTGTCTTTGTACACAGAACCAATCCAAGAGTAGTCACTCTCATCATCACTGCCCTCAAATTGATCAAGCTCTGTGGGGATGGGACACAGAATGAATTTTTTTAGAAGGGACAGGGAAGAATCAAGATGGATACAAAGACAGGAAAAGAGCAGTGACATTTAGGTGGTAATGCCAAAGGTAGCCCCCTTCAATAAGGAGAATTTACTTTTTCTCAATCTTTTTACAGAGTACAGCACAGACAAGTCCCCTGATAGGCGCTGTCCCTTCCACTCAGATTGCTGCTCCTAAGACTAATTATAAGCTATTCTGGAACTTACACTGGTCCAGGGCATAGTCCAGAGCAAGCAGATACAGGAAGATTGTGAGCATAGGCCTATGGTAAATCCAGCACTAATCCAAGGAGGTTTCATTGGTCCAGGAGCTGTCTGAGTTGTCAGGGATGGGCATACCATAGACGATTACACCTAAGCTAAATCTTTAAAGATGAATGGGCGTTTTCTGGATAAAAGGGTGAAAGGAGGCAGGTCCTAACTGGCTGCATGAGAATCCTCTGAGAACCTTGCATTCTTAGTCTGCTTGGGTTGCCATAACAAAATACCGCAGACTGGGTGGTTTAAATAACAGAACTTTGTTTTTTCACAATTCTGGAGGCTGGTAGCCCAAGATCAACATGATAGGTTTCTGATGAGAACTGTCTTCCTGGCTTGTAAATGGGTGCCCTCTTGCTGTGGGCTCACATGACCTTTCCTTAGTGCATGCATGCAGAAAGAGATATCTCTTTCTTCCTCTTCTTATAAAGCCACCAATCCTATTGGATTAGAATCACTCTCTTATGATTTTATGACTTCTATTAACCTCAATTTCCTTCTAAAAGCTCTATCTCCAAATACAGTCACATTAGGGGTTAGGGTATTATTGTATGAATGTTGAGGGGACACAACTTAGTCCATAGCACTTGCTAAAAATGAGAATTGTGAAGCCAGCTGGACCCCCCTCCCCCAGAGATTCTGCTTTGATAGTCTATGTTTAGACCCCATAAATCTGTGTTTTGAACAAAAACACCATGTTATTTTAATGGAAAACTAGGATTAGGAAGAGAGTGGAAGATGTCAACAAAATAAAGGAATAGAGGATACTACAGAGGGATGGCATGAACTTTAGAGATACTGAAAATTAATAGTGTTTTGGTCACCGATTCCAAAGTGTGTGTGGGGGGGAAGGGTTCTCCCACATCACCAAGCAATTCTTGGACACCAGCAGGATGCCCTACAACTCAACTCAATTCTGACCTATCTACCCAGAGACATCATCAGATCCCATAGGTTAAGGGTTCAGTCTTGCAAGACTGTCCCCATCCCCCTCTTCAGATGCCAACAGCAAGTCCAGGTTGTCACCTGTGCTTTTTTTTTTAAACTTTTTATTTTATATTGGAGTCTAGTTGATTAACAATGTTGTGATAGTTTCAGGTGTGCAGCAACGTGATTCAGTTATACATATACATGTATCTATTCTTTTTCAAATTCTTCTCCCATTTAGGTTGTTACATAATATTGAGCAGAGTTCCCTGTGCTATACAGTAGGTCCTTGTTGGTTATCCATTGTAAATATAGCAGCATGTACATGTCAGTCCCAAACTCCCTAACTATCCCTTCACCCCAGTCACCTGTACTTTTGACCAACCAGCTCTAGATCAGAGGTCTCAACGACCTCCTCCTTAGGTTCAATGAATTTGCTAAAGCAGCTCACAGAACTCAGAGAAACATTTTACTTACTGGATCACCAGTTTATTATAAAAGGATATAGCTCAGGAATATCCAGATAAAAGAGATGCATAGTGCAAGGTATGGGGAAAGGGCACAGAGTTTCTGTGCTCTCTCCAAGTGCACCACTTCCTCAAATCTCTACATGCTCACCAACCCAGATGCTCTCCGAACTGCATCATTTTGGACTTTTATGGAGGCTTTATTACATAGTCATGATTGATTTAACCATTGGCCACTGGTGACTGATTTAATCTCCAGCCCCTCTCCCCTCCCTAGAGGTCAGGGGAGTGGGGCTGAAAGTCCCAACCCTCTAATCTCTTTCTCCTGGCAACCAGCCCCATCCTTAGGTGGGGTCTAAAAGTCACCCCATTAACATAACAAAAGACACCTTTATCATTTTCCTCACTTAGGAGCTCTGTGCCAGAAGCAGGGATGAAGACCAAATATATATTTCTTATTATAAACCAAAAGTAGCACTATATAGTTGAGAAGTCAAAACTGATACGTGAGATAATGGGTGTCTGTTACAAGAATTCCATTAAGTGTTAGCTTGGCTGATACAAGCACTGGTGGTGGCAGGAGGAAGGGAGGATTCAGTGAATCAACACAAGGAGGTGATAATGAGTGTAGTATTATTCCTGGGGACCGGGGCCTGTCTGCCTGAACAGAAGATCTTTACATAGGAGCAGGGAGAGACAGTCAGTGGATTAGGGTGGAGCCAGATATAGAGTAGACTAGGAAAATCAGAGAGAAGTATTTGTACTTGAGGTGGTAAGTTGATGGGTCACCACTTGTTGAAGGGACCACATGAAAGAAAAGCCAAGATGCAGCCATGTTGGGTTTTTGCCCTCACTCCTCTAATAAGCTGGTTGGCAGCTGTGACTCTCCAGGCATGGTGGGTGAAATATGGTGAAGTAGAGAGACATCTCTATGTGAGGGTCCATACCTAGAGAAGTAGTGGGGATAGGAGTCTGAAACAAGACTGATGACAACCTAAGAGCTCCAGGATTAAGGACTCAGATTTAGAAAAATAATCTTTCTAGAGGAAAAGGGTAGTGATGCAAAGATACAAGAAATAGTAAGATGAGGTCTATTTTATATATAATGATCCACCCAAAACCAGAAACTTTGGGGAAGCTATTGATGTCTGATTTCATATCTCATGTTCCCCAAAATGCTTAGCACACAGCCTCATGCACTGATGATGTTCGACAAATTTGAGCATAAATAAAAAGATTTGTTTTTATTTAGCTTGCTGGTTTGTACAGTCTTAAAGCTCCTAGAGTAGGATGACTGAATAAAATAAGTCCATCATGAAAATGGTTATTGAGCATCTACTATGTGCAAAGCACTGCTATTGAGCTAGTCAGAAACAAATCTTTGTTCAGGGGTGATGCAAGATCTTAACCAAAATAACTGTTAGATGTCTAATACTGTGTACCTCTAGGATAGGCTACATAACTTCATCTTCCTAGAAAGATTAATAACACCTATGATTTCAACTTTCTTGGACAAATACAATCAAGAGAGGCAGTACTGCATAATGGTTAAGAGCACAGACTCTTGGGTCAGGCTGCCTGTGTTTAAACCTTTGCTATGTCAATTACTTATAGTTTGACTTTGGTCAAGTTACTTACCTTCTCTATGCCTACTTTTACTCAATTATAAAATATGATAATACATAGTATCTACCACCCAGGACGTTGTAATTCACAAATTAATGTAGGTAAAATGTTTCACTAGTTCCAGGCACATTGTATGCTTTTGTTAAAAAGTCACCATTATTATTGTTACTTAGCCCTTCTGAAACAATTGGTTATTTATTGATATTGCTTATTTATACGTTAGTTGCACTTAGTCCCTGAGCAACAGTCTTATTGACTATAAGTGTATTGTTCTTATAGCTTTATGATAACTGCTACTGTCCCTGTTGCTCAGTTAAGAGAAACACTGAGAGATTGCTATTTGCAGGCTTTGGGGTCGGATTGCCTTGGTTCCAATCTAAGTTCTGCTTTATACTAGCAGTGCAAGCCGAAACGAGGTATTTCAGCTCAAGTGAGCCTTCGGTTTTCTCACTTATGACTCAAGGATAATATTATACACCTCATAGGGCTGTTGTGAGGCCTAAACTGGATGAGTGTGAAGTGGCCAGTGGCTGGCACAGAGTAAGTGATCAACAACAGCTAAGTGGCATACACTGTAACTCTTGGGAGGGAGAGAAGTCAGGGACTGAAGCTCCCTCCTCCCACCCAGAGTAAGAGCTCTGGTGTGGATCAAGAGTAACATGGAGTTCTGGAGTCCACAGAGCCACACAATTAGACCACCCTGCTAGGGTGGAGTATAGAAAATATAAATAGAACTGGCTTAAGGCAAACAAACCCTTGCTTTCTTTTGGCTCTCTTGGAGCCCTTCTATTCTGCATAGCTTGCTCTTTTTATTCTTTCTGATCCCAGAGGGCTGGTGCAGTAAGGCACCATTCCCTAGCTCTTGGAACTTTGAGCAGGACCAGGGTGCGGAGACAGAGAGTAGGTGGCTTAGCCCATCTAGGTCTTATAAAAAAGAGAGGGGTGGGCTTCCCTGTTGGTGCAGTGGTTGAGAATCTGCCTGCCAATGCAGGGGACACAGGTTCGAGCCCTGGTCTGGGAAGATCCCACATGCCACGGAGCAACTAGGCCCGTGAGCCACAACTACTGAGCCTGCGCGTCTGGAGCCTGTGCTCCGCAACAAGAGAGGCCGCGATAGTGAGAGGCCCGCGCACCGCGATGAAGAGTGGCCCCCGCTCGTCGCAACTAGAGAAAGCCCTCGCACAGAAACGAAGACCCAACACAGCCAAAAATAAAAAAATAAATAAATTAATTTTAAAAAAAAGAGAGAGGGGTGATGAGAGAGAGAGGGAATGGCAGAACACTTTTCTCTATGGCCTCATTTACTTCCTCCTTTTAGGCCAGGTTCTAAGATCCAGTGATGGAAGATATGGTGTGGGCCATGGAGAGAAGGACCAAAGAACATCTTCAGCATGCTGCTTAGCCTGCCCTCTTGTATGAGCCCCATGCAGGATGGGAAAAGGAAGTCCTTGGCAGCATACATGGTCCAATTCAGGACTGAATAAAGGGTGTTCCCTCGGTGATATCTATCTCCTGAGTACTGTAGAGGTTTTCTAAAATGGCCACAAATTCATTGAAACTCCTCCCATCCCTCTCCTTGAGTCAAGGTGGCCCTGTAACTGCTTCAACCAATACAATACAGCAGAAGTGACACTATATTACTTCTGACGTTAGGTCATTAAAAAGCCACGCAGCTTTTACCTGGTTCTTTTAGGATAATCTCTCTGAGGGAAGTCAATTGCCCCTTAAGAAGTTAAATAACCTTGAGATTGCCGTGCTGCAGAAGCCACATGTAGGCACCACAGGCAACAATCTCTGTTTATCCAGTCTTCCAGCCATTCCCACCAAGGCACCAGACATGGAAGTAAAGCCATCCCATCCATCACCTAAGTACCTTGAGTGCCCTCAGCTGACACCACAAGGAGCAAGGCTCCCAGCGAAGCTCTGCCCCAATTCCCGAACCACAGAATCCGTGAGCATAATAAAATTGTTGCTGTGCCACTAAGCTTAGAATGGTTTATTATGCAGCAACTGTTACTGAAACAAGTACTTAGTTAGGGTCAGCAGATGGTTAGTTGAGGTTTGAGGGACCCAAGACACCCCACCCAAATCTCTCTCTTCCTATAGAATATGACCTGGCTTTGTGGTGATGCTTCTCTTCTACCTCATTTTAGCTCATTTTAAAAAATAAGGCCATGGCCAAACACTAAGTGGTGATAGAAGCAACTTGACCTGGTCCAAGAGATGGGCAAGCAGAAAAATAAATATAAATACTGGGGGTAAAATTAATATTTCCTAGGTAATTTTGTGAGAAGGAAGTGCCAGGTCGACCGGGATCAACTTCTGAATCTGTCCCTAGCTATCTTTATCCTGAGAATTTACCTCTGCCTGCTCTGGCTCTAGGGGGACAGCCACAAATGTTGGTTCCTCCCACCATCAGCACAGCTGCCCTCTCCTGCTGCTTCATGTGGACTCATTCTGAAAAACTGGGAATGGTGATAATCATGACCATCCCATTTCAGAATCCTTGGAAGGGCCAGTGAGGTTGGTGCAAACCAAAAGGAGGAGTTGGAAATGGCCAAGGTAGCCAATGTCTTACCGCTTGGGTTTTTGATTGTAAACTTTGCTGATGTGAGGGAAGTCGAGGTGTTTTCGAAGAAGCATCCAAGATCAGTTGTCCACTGTTAATTAGAATCCTAGAATTTAGAGGCATAAAGACCCTCAAAGGTCTTCTAGTTCAATTCCCTCATTGTACCCATGAGAAAACTGAAACTCTGAAAGGGGAAGTGATTTGGATAAATGTTTTAAACCACTAAGTGGCAGAAGCAGAAAGAAAAATCTGGTTTTCCAAGTCCTAATCCAGAGTTATTCTCACCATACTCTACATCAGTGCCTCACAAACTTTCATGTGCACACAAATCACTTGGGGATCTTGTTTAACTTAAGATATGCCATGGGGGTATGAGATTCTTCATTTGTAACAAGCTCTCAGTTGATGCCAATGCCGCTGGTCCTTGGACCACACCTTGAATAGCAAGTCTATTGGGCATAATTAGTGGGAGAAGCCAAGAAATCCTTTTTCTTGAAGTGTAAGCATCACAATCAATGTTCTGTCATTTGTGTCTTTTACTCCATGACTATTTTTCATTTGCCATCTCCTTATATTCCCCACTCCTTTTGAACATTTTGCCACTTGCCTTGGTATTAGCACCAGGAGATGATGAAATAAACATGTACAAGAGAAAAGATAAGAAGAAATGTGATGGCATGGCTAAGTTCATTTTGCTTCTCCTTAGTGGCTTTCTGCAAAAGGTTTATTGAAGGTAGAGGTAGAAATTGGCTCCAAAACAAGTTTGGGGGTTATTTCTGGATTTCCTGTCCCCTGTATTCATGGAAAATCCAGAGCATGCAGTATGAATATATAATAGTGTGCCCAGTTTTCTTGTGTGGTTTGTGGAAACTGGTCACATTGCTTTACAGCTGTACCACATATATTTAAAGGCTATAGCTATGCAATGGGGTTTCTGTCCAAATGATTCAGAAAATTGCTTCAATCCTTTACTTTGTCAGTAGAGTTTTGGCTGGTACTTACAGAAGAAGTAGACAAAGAACAGAAACTTATGCCTTCTATTTATGCTAGCGACCACCTTCATCTTAAGCAAGATTATTTCCCTTCCCAAATTTAGAAAATATATGCTCCCATTGAAGCTGGTTCTAAGTCTTTTCAGCTCTGTGACCCCTGTGATCTTAAACAGTTCACCTACCTCTCTGGAACTCAGTTCCCTCATTTTACAAATGAGGGATGGGACTACTTCTAAAGTTCCAACATTCCAATTACTGTCTTCAGGTGTGGATAGTGGTCACTGACGAGCAAGACAATGATTAAGGCCATGAAAACATCGGCTTCAACCTTGTCCTCCAGGTTCTCTTACTTCCTAACTTCCTAGAAAAGAGACACACACATTAGAAAGATTTTCAGCCACAAGAATTGAAACAATGCCTTTTCTGTTTATACCTTAGTTACCCAGAAAAATAAATAAGCCAGAACACGTCTCTCAGACATCCAAAAAAACAAAAAAACAAAAGAGGAGTTCTGGTAACCTGAGGCTTCCCAGCTTCCCTCTGATGAGCTTTTCTGCTTGTGTCCTTTAAGCTTGTTGGTGACAATAGGCAGGACTAATGGTGGGAGTGGGAGCCGCTGGAGTCTGGACTCAGTGGGCCGCAGGGCAGGCTGACAATCATGTTTTCTTAAGAGGTGTCAGGAATGCTCTTGGTCGTACATGAAATGCCGGGAAATGTTTAGCAGTTCTTTCAAAGGAGATTCATATTCAAATGCCTTTGCCACCAGTTTAGAAAGAGAGCAGAGAAGGAAATGGCAAGCTACTCCCTTACCTTGTAACTTAGACCTTGCGGAGTCCCCTTGGTGAAGCAGTTCTGTGACTGCCTAGCGCACACAAGCGCTCAATGTTTCAAGAACTGACTTGAATGCTTCTGGCCTCAGAAGAAATTAAAAAGCAATATTATATTATAAAATACGGATTAGCCCAAATGGAACTGCATTATATCTCTATAGGTCCTCACTTCCCTATAGGTCCTCACCCTGGAGTTAGACACTACCTGATTTACTTGTGTTTCTCTGGTGGTTTTTTGTCTTTGTTTTTTGTATCTGGCTTCTGTAATAAATCAGAAAGACATTCTAAGGTGCCACATTATTTCACTGGGATCTAATTTTACAAGAGAGCAGGGTTTCTCAGCCTCGGCATCATTGACATTTGGCGCTTGGTCATTCTTTGCTGTGGGGACTGTCCTGTGCATTGCAGGATGTTTAGCGGCATCCCTGGCCTCCACACACTAGATGCCAGTAGCACCTTCCTCCCAGTGTGACAACCAAAAATGTCTCCAGACACGGCCAAGTGTTCCCTGGGGGACAAATCCACCCCTCCTCGTTTCAGTCCATCTGGCCCCTGTACAAGAAGCCCACCTTTCAATGAGAGGTTATCAAAGAAGATTTCTGTGCATAACTTGGCATCTGCTAATGGTCTTCCTCCTCTGCTTGTTGATGTCTTCATCCATCAAGGAGCCTCTCCAAAGAACCAGGTTAGATGGACAGAAATCTTTCACCTTAGCTTGACACTTTCATCTGCCACACGGGCTCTCCCCTGCAAGTCCTTTGCAACAATGACAAATAAACCTTGACACAGAGCTGAGGTCTGGTCTGTTCAAGAAAACCATTGCATCTGATTTTGAGTTTTTGGTTCTGAGAGGCATTGGTGGCTCCTGTGTTTCAAACAGAGGTAAGAGACAGGAAGGAAGGAAGGAAGGGAGGGAGGGAAGAAGGGAGGGAGGGAAAATAAAGAACCAAAGAGAGAGAGAAAAAACAAAACCAAACAGAGAGGGTGTCTGGTCTATCCTTCACATCTAAGGAAGAAGAAACCTAAGCCAGCTCAGGCAGACTTGGCCATATGTTTTAAAATATTCATATAAGGAAATTTCACACTGCAGCCTGTCAATACTGCCGATTCTAGTCATGAATTTTCCATTCCATTTGAGACTTCTGTTTACTGGAGTTATAAAAGGAGAGGCACTTCTAGATAAACATCTTATTCCAGAGCATGGTAGGAAGGAACCAGAGCTGAAACTATGCATTTTCAGTGTGGCAAAGCAAGCTGATAGCTCAGAAACCTGGGTTTTCAGCCTAGGTCTTTTTCTAATCAGCAGTGTGATCTTGGACAAATCATCTTTCTATGGCCTTGTTTCTTTCATCTGGAAAATTACAGAAAGTTGGACTGTAAAATCTCTAAGTTCTCTTCTTTTTTTTTTTTTTTTTTCTTTTCTTTTTTTTAAAAATAAATTTATTTATTTATTTATTTTTGGCTGAATTGGGTCTTCGTTGCTGCACGCGGGCTTTTCTCTAGTTGCGTGGAGCGGGGCTACTCTTCGTTGTGGCGCAGGGGCTTCTCGTTGCACTGGCTTCTGTTGTTGTGGAGCATGGGCTCTAGAGTGCAGGTTCAGTAGTTGTGGCATGTGGGCTCAGTAGTTGTGGCTCACAGGCTCTAGAGCGCAGGCTCAGTAGTTGCAGCGCACGGGCTTAGTTGCTCCGCCGCATGTGGGATCTTCCTGGACCAAGGCTCGAACCCGTGTCCCCTGCGTTGACAGGTGGATTCTTAACCACTGCGCCACCAGGGAAGTCCTACAATGAAATCTTGCATCAAGATTTGCCTTTTGGGCCTGCATTCCTTCTTTCTGCTTGGGACATGGTGAATTTACCGAGAAAAGTTTCTGATCAGAGAAAACTTCTTTTTCAGAGCTGATACAGGCTGTTTAAAGATATTCTTCTTTGTTCATTAAATATCAAAGATATCCTCCGCTCCCCTCCTTGTGTGATCCAGCTGCTAGTGTTGGAGGGTTTCCTGCAGAGGCAGGGGGTGGCTATGTCTCACCATGGGGACAAGGACACTGGCAGCAGAAGTTCTGGGAAGTACTCCTTGGCGTCAAGTTCTCTTCTTCTAAGACAATACACCAAAAATTTGGTTCTTAAAATTTGCTGAAGAGCACCTTGGAATTTGATTTCCAAGCAACTAATGCCGCCATCTTGTGGCCAAAAGAAAGGTTTCTTTTTGTTATAAAGATAACTTTCTCTTTCAGATAGGGCACAAATGATGATTTGCCTTCACTCAGTACATTTTCTATCTATCATCTGTCTATCTATCTATCATCTATCTATCTGCCTACCAATCTACCCATCCATCCATTCTATTTTTTATTTTCTTTGAAAGTATAACATTCACAAGGGTGAATAAATAAATTTTGACAAACTGAGATCATGAAAGAGAACATTGCCAGATCCCAGAAGCTCCCTTGTGTCCCTTTTCATTCACTACCCCCCACCCTACACACACATACACATAGACATAATGAATTTCACAAATGTAATGTCGAGCAGAAGAAACCAGATGCATAAGTTACTACCTGCTCTCCTTCCAAGGGTTACCACTATCCTGATTACTAATAGCATACATTAGTTTTGCTTGATTTTGTACTTTATATAAATTGAATTATGCTCTATGTACTCTTTTGCATCTGGCTCCCTTTGCTTAACATTATGCTCATGAAATTCATCCATATTGTTGCGTGTAGCTGTAGATCGTTCTCATTGCTGTATAGTAGTCCTCAAGAGCCTTTTAAAAAATTATTCTGTAATCAAATTAAATTTTTTTTTTAGTAAAAAAGTAATTATGGGCATGGTAGAAAATTTTTTTTAAGTTACTCATAACTCTCCACCTAAAGGCAACCATCATTAATATGTTGGTGTATTTCATTCCAGTATTGTTTCTATACATATTTTTCAACATATTTAATATAATTGTATATAGGATCATATTTTTTTTATTACATTAATACTATAATGTAAACACTTCACTATGCTGTTAAAAGTCTTCATGGATATCATTTTTAATAAATAACATTGTCTTACTGTTAGACATTTGGGATGTTTTATTTGTTTATTTTGTTTTACTTTGTTTTTTGTTTGTTTTGTTTCTTACTATTAACAAACACATTGAACATCCTTGACCACAAAATGTTTTCTGTTCTTCAGGGGAGTTGCCTTGTAATGAAATATCAGAAGTAGGATTATTTGGTCAAAGCTTTTAGCAACAGGAGACCGTTCCAGGTTGTGCCTAGAATGCAGTGATAAGAGACTGGGGAAGGAACTGGCTCATACTGAGCACCGAGTAGTACCTAACCCAGATAATGTGCTAGTGCTTTGCTGACGTTCTCTCATTTAGTTCTCCCAAGAACTCTAAGAGGTACCTATAGTCTGTATTTTGGAGAGAGAAAAATCAAGGCTCAAAGAGGTAAAGTAACTTGTTCAAGGGCACACAATGAGTAAAGCGGCAGAAGCAAGATTTGGACTCATGTCTGTCTCCTACAAAGCTTGTGATCTTCAAACTCTACCACACTGCCTCCCAGAGTGCAATTTCAATAATGCAATTGAAATGCATCCTCTTTTTCCAGTTATCTTCTCCACAGACCTGTCACAATTCCTAATAACCTGCACATGTTCTCTGGCCAGGGGAAAATTACACACATCTCAGCCTTCACACTGAACCAAGGTATCAGAGTGGCTATGGTCTTCTAGCCGGCCTAAGAGGTAGAGGTTAGGCACCAAGAGAGCGTGAGCAATGTTTCTCACCTATGTTCATACTTCTGAAATTTCCTCTAGAAGGAAATGGGAGTTTCCTTGTTTGTTTCCTCTCTATTAAAGTATCTGAGTGTTCTCTCTTCTTTGCCCCGCCCCTGTGACCTTTCTCCAACTTGAATATTGTCTTGTCATAGACAGCTGTTGCACTACTGAAGTTCTCCTGTCCCTCCGCTCTGCAAATGCTAAGGCCTCACTGCTGGATTTCTGGATGCCCTTCTTGCTCATTCCTAGCTACTTTCTAGTTTCCCTATTCCTCCCTCCTCTTCACCTCCTGCCAAGTCCATCTTCTTTATTTCTCCCCATCTCTTCTTATTCTCTGCTGCTGCTGCTACTACTACTACCACCACCAATAGAATCTTAGTTGATCTCCCAGGTTACTTGCAGCCACTTTGGGAAACAGAGAGGAGAGTCCTGAGAGAATGAGGAGGGAAAGAACACAAAGATTTGTGCTTGGGGCCACGAGCAGCCAAAGCTTCAACCCAACCCATGGGTTGCATGTTAGATAAGTGTCAGGCAGCTGGAGAGCTTTATGAGCATTCGAAATGCCTGCCATGAAGACAAGTGTCGGCCTTCTTCACTCTCATTTAGGGCCGAGGTCTGAGGGAGATGTCAATATATCCTGCCTTGTTCTGAATTGCCCAAAAAGCAAGGCCTTCTCAGAATGCTGTACTTCCTGCTCCTTCAACCTGACACCAAAATAAAACTCCCTGCAATGCCCTCATCCTAATGCTAAAGTCTACACGAAGTTTGGGGGACTGATGGACACAAGGCTGATGGATGTCAAAATCTTATTGGTTTCAAATCTGGTGCAGGAGCAATTGGATATCCATATGCAGAAGTAAATGAACTTCAACCCTTATCTCACACCATAAACGAACATTAACTCAAAATGGATCATAGACCTAAATGTAGGAGCTAAAATTATACAAGTCTTAGAAGAAAACATAGGAATAAATCTTCATTACCTTGAGTTAGGCAATGGTTTTGTAGATATGATAAAAGCATAAGTGACAAAAGAAAATGAAAAATTGGACTTAATCAAAATTTAAAACCTTTATATGCCAACAAATTAGATAACCTAGATAAAATGGACAAATTCTTAGAATCAAATTACCAAACTGACTCAAGAATAAATGGAAAATCTGTACAGACCTATAACAATTTGAAAGATTGAATCAGTAATTTTTAAAAAATGTCTCAACAAAGAAAAGGACTAGATGGCTTCACTGGTGAATTCTACCAAACAGTTAAAATAGAATGAACACCAATCCTTCTCAAACTCTTCCAAAAAATAGAAGAAGTGGGAACACTTCCGAATTCATTCTTTGAGGACAGTTTTCCCCTGATATCCAAGCCAGGCAAAGGCATCACAAGAGAACTACAGACAAATATGCCATATGAATATAGATTCAAGCATTCTCAACAAAATACTTGCAAACCAAATCTATCTGCATATTAAAAGGACCAGAATAAGTGAGATTTATCCCAGGAATGCAAGGGTGGTTTACATAAGAAAACTAGTCAATGTAATACATCGCATTAACAGAAGAGAGAAATAAAATCACATGATTTTAATTAAGGCAGAAAAAGTAATTGATGGAATCCAACCACCTTCTCTTGATAAAAACTTTCAACAAAATAAGAATAGAAGGGAACTTCCTTAGCATGATAATGACCATTTATGAAAAACCCACAGTAAGGACCATACTCAATGATGAAAGACTGAAAATATTTCCCTATGTTCAGAAACAATACAAGGATAGCTGCTTTCACTACTGCTATTTAAAATGTTGAATATACTAAAAGTTTTAGTCGGATCAATTAGGCAATAAAAGGCATCCGAATTGGAAAGAAAAAAGTAAAAGTATCTCTATCGCAGATGACATTAATATATATTATGTTTTATATATCTATAACATTCAAAAGAATACACACACACACACACACACACATACACACACAACCTACTAGAGGCAATAAACATATTCACCAAAGATACAGGGTATAAAAACAGCAATCAAAAAATTAGTCGAGTTTCTACACACCAGCAATGAAAACTCTAAAAAGGAAGCTAGGAAAAACAATTCTATTTACAATAACATCCAAAAGAATAAAATACTTAGGAACAAATTTAACCAAGGAGGTAAAAGACTTGTACACCAAAAACTACAAAACATTGCTGGAAGATATTGAAGAAGACCTGACAAAATGGAAAGATATCTCATTTGTATGGATTAGGAGACAATATTGTTAAGATGGCAATACTACCCAAAATAATCTACAGGTTCAATGGAATCTGTGTCAAAATTTCAATGGCCTTTTTTTTTTTTGTAGAAATGGAAAAGCAAATCTTCAAATTAATATGGAATTGCAAGGGGCTCCAAATAGCCAAAATAATCTTGAAAAAGAAGAACAAAGTTGGAGGACACACATTCCCCAATTTATTCAGCCATCTAAAGGAATGAAGGACTGATACATGCTACAACGTGGAAGAACCTCGAACACGTTATAGAAAGTGAAAAGAAGCCAGACACAAAAGGTCACATATTGCATGATTCCATTTATATGAAATAGAACAGGTAAATCCATAGAGACAGAACATAGATTGCTGGTTGCCAGTGGCGAGGGGGGATGAGGAATGGAGAACAACTGCTTAATAGGTACAGGGGTTATTTTGGGGGTGGTAATGAAAATGTTTTGGAACTAGATAAAGGTGGTGGTTGCACATTTTAAATGCACTAAATGTCATTGAACTATGTTCACTTTAAAATGGTTAATTTTATGTTATGTGACTTTCGCCTCAATAAAAAAATTTAAACTTTTGTGTTTCAAAAGATACCATTAAGTAAGTGAAAAGACAACCCACAATATGGGAAAAAATATTTTCAAACCAGGCAAACATCCAGAGTAATCAACTTTTACAACACAACAATTAAAAGACAGATAATACAATTAAAAACACAATGGCCAAAGGATTTGAAAAGATATTTCTCCAAAGAAGATATAAAAATGGCCAAGAAGCACATGAAAAGATGTTTCCCAGTAACATCACTAGCTAGGAGAGAAATACAAAACTACACTGAGAAACCAATTTATACCACTAGGATGGCTAGAATTTTAAAAAACCATGGAAAATACCTAATGTTGGCAAGGATGAGGAGAAATTTGAACACTCATACGTTGCTGGTATAAATTAAAAATGGTGCAGCCTCTTTGAAAAACAGTTTGGTAGTTCCTCAAAAAGTTAAACAGAGTTATCACATGACCCAGCAATCCCACTCCTAGGTATATACCCAAGATAAATGAAAATACATGTTCACCAAAACAATGTGTACATGAATGTTTCTAGCGGCGTTATTCATAGTAGCCAAAAAGTGGAAACAACCCAAATGTCTATCAACTGATGAATAGATTTACAAATTGTGGTATATCCATAAATAGAATATTATTCACCTTTTAAGAGATAGTTAAAGTCTGTAAAACCTTTCCTGATTCTTCCCCACTCTGACTCCAGGGTTCATTGAGCACTCCCTTCTCCATGCTCCCTTAGTATCCCATACATGTATCTATAATGCTTTGTCATACTTCTTTAGAAGTGAAACCATCTACCACCACACAGTTTATGGTCTACATCACTTGCCTTTACTATTCTACTGTCTTCATCAGCATAACTTTACTATTCCAGGAAATTCTTGCCTGGAAAGGTGAAAGTTGCAAATAAACTTTATTGTACATCCCAGGAACTTACCGAGAAAATCATCAACTCCTCAACAGAAATCATCAACCAACAGTTTTACACCCCAAAACTCTTTGAACCCGTCTCCTCAAAATCTTCACCTGCTAGGTCCACCAACCTTAAACTATTGCATTGTGATCCTTACCTAATCATAACCAAGTCCCCTCCCCATTGAAAGACCCACATTAAACAAGACTTCATAATCTCATAAATATCCTGACTTCACCCTCACCATTTATAGATGCTACTAAAGTCTCTGCTGAGCTAGTGCTCCCCCTTACATGGAGAGAATAAACTCAGCTTTGTCTCATCAATGGGTTGTTTTGTTGATATTTTGAAGGAACCAGAATTCCACATTTGTTTACATATTTATCTCTCTCTACTAGATTTTGAATTCCCTGAGACCACAGACTATGTTTGCTTCTCTTTTAATGCTCCACATCTAGTATACTTCCTGGAATATTGTAAGGATTTAAGCAAGAATTGTAACGAATGAATGAAAGGTAAGCAAAACTGTAGACTGCTAAAACACTTGGGAGGCTATTGAAATAACACAGGGTAAAAAGATGAAGGCTTAAACGAAGGCAGTCCAAACAGAGAAGAGGGTTGAAATACCTTTAGAAGGTAGAATTAATGAAACTACATATTTTATGTGGTAGGTAAAGGAGAGGACAGAATTAAAAACTGACTGAGGTTTCTGTCTTGGGTGACTGGGTAGATGCCACCAATAATTCTTTCGATGTTGCTAATGAATTTAGGAGGAAGAAAAAGTGTTGGGGCAAAATAATAAAGTCTATTTGGGCATTCAATTCAAATTCTATAGTGTTTTTATACTTCTATATTGCCATTCTGACTAAAGAGCCCTGAACTTGGAGTCTAGAAGCCTGGGTTCTGGTTCTGGTTTGACTAATTGTAGCCACTTCACCATTATGTCATTGGTTTGCTCTCTTCTTTAAAATGAAACTAACTGATCTTCATGTATCATTCCCACTATAAGAGTCTTGGATAGAATGATGATTTACACCATGTCTCTTGTATGGTCTGAAGTAAAGATATACAAGAGAACAGCAGAGGGCATCGTTATATAAAAGGTACACAGAACAAAAACAGCAGTCTGAAGAATGGATCAGCGTTTTCAGGCGGTAATGGATCTTTGTAAGCAACCTTATATTTGTATAATATTTTACAAAATTAACAAAATAAGTTCACATATGGGTTTTTAAATATGTGATTTGTCCTCACCATAATCATGTGATCTGCACTGGAAATAGATTATCCTATTTTATGGATGAGGAAACAAGCTTTGAGAGGCTAGTAAGTTTTCCTGGCCCATAAATCTAGTAAAAAGCAAAGAGGGAACTAAAGTCAGATCTTTCAACTCCTCTGTTTCAATTCACTGGCTTGATAGTTGACCCAAAGACCAGAAAGAGGGTTGGAATGGTTTAGTTAAAACTAAAGATGTTAATCCTCTCCTCTGTGTGGTGAATGATTTATATACTACACATAGGTGTACTAAAAATATGGCTTCTTTATTACTGTAACTGGTCTAATCTTGTTCAGGAGCTCCCACCCCGGTGGAATATAGGTGGTATAGAAGAAAGTTTACATATCCTCTTAGAAACTGGAAGATGGATAGCCAATGCTCAGTGCCATCCCTCTCTGCTTGTCTCTGCTGGTGTTTGCTGCAGGATGGCTGGTCTGATCTGGTTTCTGGCCTGGTATGTATGGCATGCAAGTGGTTCCATTTACCTTTTGACATGAAATAGCATCCACTGCTACTGCCTTATTACACCATTGCCTCTAGACATTAAGGTCCCTACCTTCAGTAGCCTTGTCCAACTTCCAGGCCTCTGTTGGTCCAGTGGTCCTATCAGTATCTCCATGATCCTTCACTGAGGCACATGATAGGTGGGTCAGTTTGGGTCTTTCAAAGAGCAGATGTCAAGGTGGGTTTAGATGTATAAGATATTTATTGGTGGAAATGCCTATGAGGGCTAAAAAGGAGGGAGCAGGAGTAATCAGGGAGAGTCTTGAGACCTTAATGCAGGTTTTACCTTTGTAGAAAGAGAGAGGGAAAGGAGGCTTGGGTAGAATGACTCTCAGACTGTAGCGCCATTCTGAGAAAGTTTTAGCCTGGTCAATGGAGAATCTCGAAGCCAAAGTTACACAACAGAGGAGTCCTGCATCCCTCAGGACCGGGCCAGCTCTAGGATACCTGTCATACTCAATCACTGGCTAGAAGCAGCCTGGGAGAAGCGTGGATTTGGTGCCAATGCAATGTTGTGTCCAGAGGGATGTAAGCTGGGGCTGCCAATTATACTTCCTACAAGAGGTTTTCTTGAAGAAAGTTTGAGAAGAGCATTTACATAGCTGCCACTGTAGGGGAAACGAACAACAAATGCATAGACAACTAAATGTAAAATATAATATCAAGTAGTAATAGGTGCCAGACAGAAAATAAAAATCAGAGTAAGGCCATAAAAAGTGACTTTTTCCGGGAAGGAGCAGAGGAGCTCCTATTTTAGATGACTGAGGGTCATATGAGTGGATGACCAGTTGGGAGGGGAGTTAGGGAGACCAGTTAGGAGGCTATTACAATAGGGCTGGCAAGAAGAGATGGCTTGACTAGGATGGAAGCGGTGGAAGTGAAAGGAGACAGTTAGATTTGTGATATTATTAAAGATAAAGCTGTCAGAACTTGCTGATGGGTCTCATGAGGAGTAAGAGGTAAAGAGAGGAGCCCATGATGATTCCTAGGCTTGGGGATTAAAAACACTCATTGAGATCAATAAGAAAGAAGGTAGGGTGTTTGGGGTGTTAACGTTGGAATCAAAGGTCTGTGCTACATCACCATGAATATTCTAAAAACTATTGAATTGTACACTTTAAATGGGTGGATTGTATGGTATATGAATTATATCTCATTAAAGCTATTACCAAAAAAAAAAGAGAAAAGAAAAAGTCTGCGTTAGACCTGTAAGATGCTTCTTAGCCATCCAGAGAACACTTAGATACATGAATCTAAAGTTCAGGGGAAAGAGGTTAGAGCTGGAGATACAAATTTAGGAGTCATCAGCATGTTGATGGCATTTGTTCTGTTATCTATTGCCATGTTTAAAGACATCCCAAAATTTAGTAGCTTAAAGCGATGATGAATTATTATTTCTCATGATTCCGTGGGTTTCTCATGACTCACATGGGCTGCAATTATCTGGGAGCTCAGCTGCATCTGGTACATCTATGTCTGGGGCCTTGCTGCTGTCATCTGGGGCACCTTAGTTCTCTTCCATGTGGCCTTTCTCTCCCCACGTGGTACCTCATCGTTTACTCAAGTAGCATAAGCTTCATACATGGGAGCTGGCAGAAGCTACTAGGTCTCTTATAGGCCAAGAATTGTCACATTCTAATTTCACCCTTTGTGTGGGTCAGATCAAGTTACAAGGCCAGCCCAGATTCAAGGAGGAGGAGAGATCGATTTCACTTTCTCATAGGAGGAAAAATGTGCACATACAATAATGGAAGGAATTATTGGCTATCTTTGTAGATAATGCACCACAATATTTACAGTCATGAGACTGAAATAGATCACTAAGAGAGTGGGTACAGATAGATACCAAGGTATGAGGATTGGAGTCTAGGACACTCCATTGATGAAGAGGAACCTGCAAAAGAGACTGAGAAACAGTATTATGTGAGGTATAGGAAAACCAGGAGATAGACCTAGGTTCAAATCCTGGTGTTACCTTGGATACCCACTAGACCCTAGGTAAGTTTCTTAACCTTCCTAAGCCTTAATATCCTCATCCATAAAATGAGGATAATAATAGCATCTACTTTTCTATTCGTTTTCTTTATCACAAGGCAGAGAAAGAATGAATAAATAACTAAATGAAAAAATAAAATTGTCCTTTGGATCAAGCACAAGGAAGCCATTGGTGACTTTGGAAAGTGGAATACTGGGAGCACAGGAGAAAATGACTGAGGGATGTAGTTTCTGTAAAGAAAAGAAAAGGCCAGGGCTAGAGCAGAGCAAAATGTCAATTGTGAAGTTTTTAAAAAATATAGTAGAAAAGAAGGAAATCTTGTCATTTGTGATGACTCAAGGTCCATTATGCTAAGTGAAATAAGTCAGAGAAAGACAAATACTATATGATCTCACTATGTGGAATCTAAAAAAAAAACCAACCAAACAAACAAAAACAAACAAAAAAACCACAAGTTGAGCTCATGGATACAGAGAACAGATCGGTGGCTGCCAGAGTCAGGGGTGGGTCAAATGGGTGAAAGGAATCAAAAGGTACAAACTTCCAGTTATAAGTCCTGGGGGTGTAATGTACAGCATGGTGACTATAGTTAAATAATAGTCATATTATTTGAAAGTTACTAAGAGAGTAGATCTTAAAAGTTCTCATTAGAAGAAAAAAAATTCTGCATGTATTGTGATGGGTGTCAACTAGAATTATTGTGGTGATCATTTCACAATATATCCAAATATCAAATCATTATGTTGTACACCTGAAACTAATATAATGTTATTTGACAATTGTGTCTCAATTTTTAAAAGATAGTAGATATTTCAACATGTTTAAAATGCTGATGAGAAGGAACTAGTAGAGAGGGAGTGGCTGAAAATACAAGAGAGGGAAGGAATAACAGATAGGGCATGGTCTTCAGAGTGTAAAGAGGATGGAATCCATGCAGAGGTGGGATGATTAAGTTTGGGCAGGAGGCAGGACTCCTCTTCTGCAAAATCAGAATGGAAAGAGATAAAGGAGGAGTGCAGATACGGATGAACTTGTAGGCAGTATCTGCTTTCTTAGTGACTCAAAACAGATGGTCCGTGATGAAGAGGGGCTGGCAGTGAGGCAGAGACTAATAAAGGCTGAAAGTGTATGGAGAATGAAAGACTGCTGAGAAGGAGGAACAGATCCAAGAGTGGTTCCATGCTGAGGATTCAGGTGAACTTGAAGATCATGCGGCACCAATGGGCCTGCTGGTGTGGTTGTCTACAGAGCTCTGCAGTCCTCGGGAAGGAGCAGAGATGGCGGATCCAGGGTTGGGATTTATAGGGCAGACACTGCTAATTTTAATGCTGCCTTTTAGAAAGACTAGGAATGAAAAGTCAGTTAGGAGGTCTGTGCTGGGCTTAAATTCTTATTCTTAGTAATAACCAGTGACCTAGAAACACCCAGGAACTGAGGAAGAGGAGACTGAAAATTTCTGAGCACCTACCATTTACCAGGGCCACGGGATACATATGGGCATTTTCTCACTTAAACCTCACAACAACCATGAAAGGTAGAGAGAATTATCCTTGTTTTACAGATGAAAGTGAAGGCTCAGGGAGGCGAAGGAACTTGCCTGAGCCTGGTTTTCTTGTTGTTTCCTTGGGAGTGTGAAGGCAGACGGAATATTGATGGGGCAAAGTGCGCACTGGGGCGTGATTAGCTTTATGACGTTATTTTGAGTCTCCACACATACTGCGTGTTTGGTGTTCCTCTGGGAAATAACCGAGAGGAGGCCAATCAGCAGCCTCTCCCTGCCTGGATGAGGGGAATATGCTCATTTATAATTCTGTCTTTTAAGATACCAGTATTGTTGCTTAGAGACTCCATCTAGCCTTACTCTCTTTTTCATTATATTTTCATGCAGGAGACTGTCTCTTCGTTTTGCCAGCACTAGCCCAGACCTTGTCTTTTTAAACCTCCGGTCCCCTTTTTGGAATGGTCTCCCTTAAATTTTCCTTTGACTAGGGTCAGAATGTCAGTTCTAATTGTTACATCTTTGTATCTGATTAATGACATCACTGTTTCCTTTCCTTGCCAACTTCCTGACTTAATTACAAAGGGAGCCTCTCACATTTTAGAAACAGAGAAACCAAGACACAGTGTGAGCCAAAACCAGGTTTGTGGGATGTTTGCTAGTACCAGGTCTCTGTTGTGCATGATCAAGCAACTGAAAAATCCTGAGTTAACTTCCTGCTGGAGCATCCCTTGGTCTTTAGTGCAGGGTTGAGAGTCAAAATAGGTTACCACTTGTATTAGTCTTGCGTAACCAATTAGCATGAATAATGGCTTAGCCCTGGAGCCCCTTGCTGAGCTAGGCTTTAACCCTTTAGTTGCTGGATCACGGGGACTATAGTGCAGGGCAGGAGGGGATGGGCCAGCCAGGGAGGTGAGTGGAGGTTCTAGAGCAACTAGAGAAAGCCCTCGCACAGAAACGAAGACCCAACACAGCCAAAAATAAACATAATAAATAAATAATAAATAAAAATTAAAAAAAAAAAAGAGTACATTCCCCAGGCTTACTTGCTGCTAGTTGTGGGCATGTGATTAAGCTACTGCCGATGGGATGCAGCTAGAAGAGAGACGAAGAGCCTTCTGTTCAAACTCCTAAAGGAAGAGGGCATCTCCTCCTTCTCCTACTTGCTTCATCCTGCTAGTTGGTTCTTGGACATCGTGGAGAGCCATTTTGAGCCAGGTGGACAAGGGAAATACCCTAGGATTGGTGAGCCACAGGATGGAAGGAGTCTGGATACCTGGAAACCTCATGCAGCAGAATTGCCATGCAGACGTGCGGCCTGCACTGCCTACCTCCAGACTGTAATGTGAGAAATACACTTTCATTTGTTTAAGCCATTGTCAACGTGGGTTTCTGTTACAAACAGCCAAAACAATATCCCAAATAGGAGGGTTTTGTGGGTTTCTCTCTTTGCTATTCTTTTTTTTAAATTTATTTTATTTATTTATTTGGCTGCTTTGGGTCTTCGTTGCTGTGCACGGGCTTTCTCTAGTTGTGGCAAGCGGCGGCTACTCTTCGTTGCAGTGCATGGGCTTCTCGTTGTGGTGGCTTCTCTTGTTGTGGAGCACGGGCTCTAGGCGCGCGGGCTTCAGTAGTTGCGGCACGTGGGCTCAGTAGTTGTGGCTAGTGGGCTGTAGAGCGCAGGCTCAGTAGTTGTGGCACACGGGCTTAGTTGCTCTGTGGCATGTGGGATCTTCCCGGAGCAGGGCTCGAACCCGGGTCCCCTGCATTGTCAGGCAGATTCTTAACCACTGCGCCACCAGGGAAGTCCTCTTTGCTATTCTTTTGATTCACCTGAACTGCATATATGTATATGTATTCCTTTCTAACTACCGAGTTGAGAAGTGACGCTAGAAAGGCACAGGTGCTGAGATCTAATATTGATTTAAGGTCCATTGTACCCTCCTATTGAGTGATGATAAGGCCAATTCCTTTTCCACTCAATGCCATTTCTGAGGTGTACATTAGGTACCCTTAGAGGTTGTGTTGATCATTTAGATGACCCCACATACCTCTTTTAGATTAGGAAACTGATACCAATGTACCACCCTGGAAGTGGAATGGAACAGACCTTGACCTTACTTTCTATAGTCTATAGTTCAAGCAGGGACAGATTCATATTCCCCTTGAGACTTAATATTCCCATGAGAAGAAGGTGATATGACACAACGCACGAAGTGGTGGGAGAAGAAAGGGCCACCTGTTCAGCCAGCCAGGTCGAGTTAGCCCTTGGGGATCACTGGGTGAGAGGTGACACAATTGGAATGGAATGTCTGTTTGACTAAATTGGGCAGTGGGATTAGTGATTCCCTACATTAAATAGTAACCTGATACCTGTTAGATGTAATATTTACTTTGCTGCAGAGAAGCTGCTTGCTCCTTAAAATAATCTATCTTAAGTCACAATTAGCAGAACAAAATAAAAAATGAGATGGTGAAATACCATAGAGCAAGATTTGTGCTCTCTCTTTGTAGAATTTAAGCTGCAATTTCAGAGATGTTTATCAAGAGTTTATTGTAAGGTTCCAGTCAGGAATTATGATTTTATCAGCTAAGTCTAGAGAATCATAGGGCAGGAACTCGGCCCCCAAATAGCCTCAAGAAACATTTTCCAGTTCCCTTAACATTTACTAAGCATTTGTACACGTGATCCCCTTTAACGCTCACAACAGCCCTGTGAGGTAAATACTATTATCCCCATCTCACGGATAATGCAACTGAGGTTTGGAGTGGTTAAACAAACCTCAAAATGATCTCCAGCTAGTACTGGGAGAGAGCCAAGACTTGGACCCAAGCCTATCTTCCTCTAAAGCACAAGCTGAAAGTTAAGTTCTGCACCTGAAGTTAAGTTGTGAAGGACATGAGACGTGGCAGATCTACCTGCACAAGCTAGTTTACCTCTTGAGCCTTGAAGCTTGGAGTCAAGCAGTTCATTGGAGACCTATTTTCACAGAAATACCCAATTTCTTATGATTCTTGAAATTTGAATGACAGTTGTCAAAGATGATATTTTAGTTCTAGTGGGGCTGCTGACGTGCTATGAAAAGTCCCAAAATCCAGCAGCATGAGGAGACTGGGGAAAAGCCAGGTGTCTGAAGAATCCCCAACTTAGATCATTAGCTAGCCTAGAAAGAAAAATGATTATATCTTCAGTTGTTTGGAGCTCATCATAGGGAGACAGATACCTGATTAATGGAAAATTTTATTACAGGAAACAGCTTCACTTCTAGGCACAAGGATCGCTTATATGTTTTCCAGAAAGTGGTCTTCTCCCTTAAAAGTAATCTGCAGGGTCTTTAATGATCTGTTCAGCACTGCTCTGTAATTCCCCATACTCTCATCTGAGAGTGAAGACAGGAAACCCAGTATTAACATGAACTCTAGACATCAGGAAAGGAAGGGAAACAAGCCTATTTGGTTTTTTGGTTTTGGTTTTGGTTTTGGTTTATTTGCTTTAAGGCAATAACTTCTGCCCATTCAAGTTGGAATCAGGACCTGGGCCTAGGGAACTTACACACTGTATGCTTCATTAGTGATTTGGGGACTTGGGGTCCAAGGCGAGTGGACTAGGTCTCTTTCCTCTGGGACCTGCTGAGAAAGATCTGTTGTCTGGGTACTTAGCTCAGCCTAGTGATTTAACAACAAATAACAGGGAAGGAAAAGGTCCCGGAGGGAGAGGCAAGATAGAGTTTGCAAAAGAGTCTGAGTTTATAAGACAAGCCTCTGGGGCAACAATCAACTCCTATGCATATTCACCATCAAACCCACATGCCAAGCCAGAGTCTGTGAGGAATACACAGCCCTACAGGTCAGTACCACGGAATCATTAAACCAGGGAGGAATTATAAACACCAGTAATCAAATTAAACAAAAATAACCTTATTCATTCATTAATCAAACATTTGAGTGTGAGTTCAGTTTTCTCTAACCATAATGTACATCAGAATTTCTTTTCCTAATCAGTCCCCTGTCATGCAATGACTGCCCATTATCAAACTCCCTAAACATGGTTGCTAGGTAGTTAGAATTCACTGAGTCTGGACTTGGCTATTTTACTGTATGTTTACTTGGTGTATCAACTAAGATGCTCTTGGTTGTAAATAACAGAACAACTTTGCCTCTTTTCTGATCAGGTGGTTTGTTTTCTTATTGTTGAGATATACTTAGTGACACTTTTTTTTTTAATTTTTATTTATTTATTTTTGGCTGCGTTGGGTCTTCGTTGCTGCGCATGGGCTTTCTCTAGTTGCGGCAAGCGAGGGCCACTCTTTGTTGCAGTGCGTGGGCTTCTCATTGCTGTGGCTTCTCCTGTTGCAGAGCATGGGCTCTAGGTGTGCGGACTTCAGTAGTTGTGGCACGTGGGCTCAGCAGTTGTGGCTCATGGGCTCTAGAGCGCAGGCTCAGTAGTTGTGGCGCAGGAGCCCAGTTGCTCTGCGGCATGTGGGATCCTCCCGGACCAGGGCTCGAACCCGTGTTCCCTGCATTGGCAGGCGGATTCTTAACCACTGCGCCACCAAGGAAGCCCCCTTAGTGACACTTTTAAACTGCCAAATCAACCAACCCTGAAGCCTGCTCTGACTTAAACATAAGGTAGTGTATCGGTTTCCCATTGCTGCTGTAACTAATTACCACAAACTTAGAGGCTTAAAACAACACAAATTTATTATCTTACAGTTCTGGAGATCAGAAGTCTGAAATGGGTCTTACAAAACTAAAATCAAGGTGTTGGCAGAGCTGCATTTCTTGTGGAGGATCTAGGGCAAAATCCATTCCTTCCTTTTTTCAGCTTCTAGAGGCAGCCCACATTCCTTGGCTCATGGTCCCACATCACTCTGACACTTGCTTCCATTGTTACATCTCCTTCTCTGGCTCTGACCTTGCTGCCTCCCTCTCATAAGGACCCTTGTGATTACATTGGGCCCACCCTGATAATCCATGATAATCTTCCCATTTTAAGATCCTTAACTTAATCACATCTGCAAAGTACCTTTTGCCATGTAAGGGAACATAGTCACAGATTTCAGGGATTGGAGCATGGATATCTTTGATGGGCCATTATTCTGTCCTACCACAGGTAGTTTCCTAGATTACATAACTGGGAGTACAAAGTCAGAGCAGGCTTCAGAGTTGGTTGATTCAGCAGTTTAAAAGTGTCATCAAGTACAACTCAATAATAAAAAACCAAACACCTGATTAAGGCAAAGGACTTGAATAGACATTTATCCAAAGAAGATATATAAATGGCCAATAAGCACATGAAAAAGTGCTCAATATCACTAGTCATTAGGGAAATGTAAATCAAAACCACAGTGAGATACCATTCCACATCCATTAGGATGACTATTATTAAAAAGAAAAAACAGCAACAGTAACAAAACACAAAATGACCAGCATTGGCAAGGATGTGGAGAAACTGGAAACATTGTGCATTGCTGGTGGGAACGTAAAATGTTGCCGTTGCTGTGGAAAACAGTATAGCAGCACCTCAAAAAATTAAACGTAGAATGATCCAGTAATTCCACTTCTGGGTGTATACCCAAAAGAATTGAAAGCAAGGACTTAAACAGATATGTGTACACTTGTGTTCATAAGTACATTATTCACAATAGCCAGAAAGTGGAAACAACCCAACTGTCCATAGACAGATGAATGGATAAACAAAATGTGGTACCTACATACAATGGAATATTCTGCATTAAAAGAAAAAGGAAATTTTTACACATGCTACGACATGGATGAACCTTGAGGACATTATGCTAAGTGAATAAGCCAGTCACAAAAGGACAAATAGTTATGATTCCTCTTATATGATGTTTCTAGAGTAGTCAAATTCACAGAGACAGAAAGTAGAACGGTGGCTGCCAGGGGCTGGAGGGAGGGAAAATTTGGGACTCAGTTTTTAATGGGTACAGATTTTCAGTTGAGGAAGATGTGAGAGTTGTGGAGATGGATGGTGGTGATGATTGTACAATAATATGAATGTACTTAATGCCACTGAACTGTACACTTAAAAATGGTTAAGATGGTAAATTTTATGTTCTGAGTATTTTACCACAATTTTAAAAAAAAATGTCACCAAAGACCCAGATTCTTTCCATCGCTGTACTCTATTACCCAGAGATCAGCCGCTATCTAAGGCTAGATTCTGCTCACAGTCATGAGAAATTTGTCAACAGCAATCAGAGCCACATGTTTGTTTTTATTCACAACTAAGGGAAGACTCTATCTCTTAAAAGCAAGGATAAAGTTTTCCAAAAGACTCCAATAAACCTTTACCTGAATTTCAGGCAGCTTGTGTGTCTGAACCATAACTGGCAAAGGGGATGGGTTTATCCTCAGACCAATCAGACTTACCCCTTGAGCTGAGGTCAATTTCCCAACTTGCCCGGCTGCAATTCAATGGAAAAGGGATAGAATGAGTCACGAGGAGTCAACCAAAATGATTACTCTTGCCGCTTTACAACTTTTGTAACCACCTCAGCGCAAGTGCACAGACTTGGGTGCAAAACCTCTCGGCAAACTTCAAGCCATCTTTCCAACTCCTTCCCAGTTGTCCCCTTCCAGTGCCAGCAACACTCCCCTGCATCTCAGTTCTAATGCCTTCCCATCCCTACAGCAACAGGAGAGGTCATGTCTATGGGGGACAGGGAAGTAGATGGGGAAGGCATCAGAAAAGAGGCCACATTTACATTTGTGTCATTATCACCTGGAAGTGCCTCAAAATTAGGGATTCCTGGATCCAACCCAAGAAGTGCTGAATCAGAACCTTAAATAAAAATTAAATTAAAATTGTTATTTCTCTTTCATGAATTTGCATTTTAAGAGGTGCTCTAGGTAATTCTGATGCTGGTCCATGGAATATACTTTGAGAAGCACTGGTCCTATCTTTGGTAAGAACTGTCCTAGGTGCTATGGATACAGTAACAAAGATGATCCGGGTCATACTCTGGAGGTGTTCACAGTCTATTTGGGAGAACAGATACTTAAACAATTATGACAAGACCTGATAGGTGCTATAGTAGAGTCATGAATAGAATTCTCTGAGGCTGATACTGCCTAAGGGAGTCAGGAAAAGATTCACAGAATATTTGGCTATAGTGAGATAGCATTACAGGGTGTATGTACAGTGGGGAGAGAGGGAGAGGAAACAAAGTAACAATTTTAATAATTCAGGCTACCAGGAAGACTCAGTGAGTCCCAGATTTGGGTGATCGTGAGAAGACAGACATGCATTTGTGATTCCCTCATGGGATCTGAGTTCCCCACTTCGCACAGCTTTCACATTTTATTGTATTGCTCTGAATGTGATTCTAGTGTTTAATGATACATGTTTTTCACATACATATTTATGTACAAGGTTGTATAAACAAAACCTTGTATAAGGGGCTTCCCTGGTGGCGCAGTGGTTGAGAATCTGCCTGCCAATGCAGGGGACACGGGTTCAAGCCCTGGTCTGGGAAGATCCCACGTGCCGCGGAGCAACTAGGCCTGTGAGCCACAACTACTGAGCCTGCGCGTCTGGAGCCTGTGCTCCGCAACGGGAGAGGCCGCGATAGTGAGAGGCCCGCGCACCGCGATGAAGAGTGGCCCCCACTCGCAGCAACTAGAGAAAGCCCTCGCACAGAAACGAAGACCCAACACAGCCATAAATAAATAAATAAACAAATACTTTTAAAAAAAGAAACCTTGTATAATATACTTTGGGATGGTTTAGTACATTTTCAAGTGTAGTTTTCACTATATGTAGTTAAACCTTATATTGCTGCCCTTAAACTGAATCCCACATCCCTATGCCTACTCTATCCTGGCACCTTAAACAACTATTCTAGAAGAGGAGTGGCAGTTATCCAGATGGAAAAGTAGGAAGAGCGATTCCAGGCAGAGGGACCAAATTGTCAGATCATGGAGCTACTAAAGAACATGACACATTTGGAAAACAGCCAATCAGAAGGTCGGCAGGGCTCTTCAGCGGGAAGTAGCAGATGTGATCAGGCAGGTCAGGTGGGGACAGATTATTAAAGACAAAGCTAAGAATTTGGCCCTTAAATGGAACAAAACTGGAAACCACTGAAGGAGCTTAAATAAGTGAATGACAAGATCGGATACGTGCTCTAGAGAGATCATTTATTGGCCAGGTGGTGATTACTCTAAAGCAGCAGAGACAGGGTCTCTCAGAGGTCCAGGGATCTTCAGTCCAGTTCCATTTTACTGAGGCTCTTGGTATAATAAAGACAACAGATATGACAGAAGTCACCAAAAGTGTCTACTATTCTAAATGATTATGTTGAACAAATTAACACTTTTAACACACACACACACACACACACACACACACACACACACACACACTGGATTGCAATTCTGTTATCTCATTTGGAGATGTTGTAAATCTAAGTTGGAAACCTAGGCCACAACCTGGTTTTATTTCCAGACTCCACTACTTTTGAAAACTTTGAACAAGCAATTTCCTCTCTCCGACTTGGTTTTTTGACTATGGGAATACTAACTACTTTGTAAGGACTGGCTGAAAGCATATGTGTACAGGGTCTGGCATACTGGGGAGCTCAGCAAGTGTTTGTTAATATTTCTTCACAGTCTTTAAATATAACGAGCCTGTACCCATGTGCATTCATACAGGTGCCCCCATGTACATAAACACGTGCACTCAGATTCTGATATGCTGCCCTGGGGCCAAGGTTGGAAGGGGGATATGTCCATCAGACCCTCCAGTGCCTCTCCCTGCTTCTATGTTGAGCCCCCATCACTGAAGAGAGAGTATAGCCTCTATCTCAGGTACTTACTCAGTAGAGCCCCCTGCCTGCACATTCACCTCTGTGGCTGAGTTATGCCATCACCCTATTCCTTCTCCCAAGAGTGTTTATGTGGCAATCTTAGCTCTGATTGTAGAATTAAAGAATGCCCTTTTTCATGTTAAAGGGATTTCAGGTATCCATTAGTCTTTACCAGAAATCCCTCAGAAGTAAGGGGGACTTTCTCACTTCTCCTGACGTTACACCTAGGAGGGCTCTTATCCTCAAGTGCTTTTGGGGTACTTGCCCTTTTCCCCTGCTCAAAGATCAGCACTCCCTTTGGGCTCAGTGTTTTTGTCTGGGGCATAGAGACCCGTAACTCACAGTAACAATTCCCTAGCTGAACAACAGCAATAACTCACTGCAACAGGCTTCCTGGGTTCCTGTTAACTTTTCAGAGTCAAGTCATTGAGTGCATAAGACCTGGCACTCAGAAGCTCCGCATCACAATCAGGGTGATTTCACAACACAGCATCAGCTAAATGGGTCCCTGGGCCTGAGCCAACCTCCCAGGGCTCCAGCTCCAAGATTCACCGTTTGCAGGATCTGTCACTCAGAAGTCCTTGGGGATGGTATATTTTAAGAGCTAGTAAAGCATTACTCTGAAAAGGAACTTCGGAAAATTATTCACTGCACTATGGCAAAAAAAATCTCCATTTATCATCATTACATGCTGATAATAGATAATACTTGATTGTGCCCTGATTATATCCAAGCCTCCTACCAGTGGACATGGCAGAAGATAGGGATGAAAATATAAATGGCTCCCAGCTCCCATTCACTTCTAATTGTCCATTCTTCCTTTAAAAAGATGCTGCCATCATTCTTTATATCCTGTTCAAACATGAAATGATAGGATTTTGTTGGCTGAAATAGATTGCATGAGGCCATTTCATCTATCCCCTTACCTTTAAATAAATCTAGACTTAAAATCACCCCGCATAGCTGAGTATCTAATCATTTCTTGCTTCAGGGTTTAACAATTTGTACTACCAATAGTGTTTGCAATATCTCTATCCTAAATCCCTCCAGTTGCAACTTAATCTTCTGTTCTTTAGTCTTCAGTCTTCCCATTGAATATCTTCCAGTTGCTAACTGGTCATATTCCATCACTGTGGATTTTCTCCCCCACAGTGCTTGTTCATTTAAACATCCCTAACAAGCTCTATGCTCCAGCCCTTTAATTTACTCTGATAATCTTCATAAAAGCCTCTCCAAATCATCTTTGTCTCTCATGGATTGAGTGAATATGACCAACAACAAAAAAGAAAGAAAATTCAGAAAAGATGAGAAAAGGTGAGTCTAAAGGGCGCTTCTCCCCGTTTCTGTTATTTATATCACTGATGTTCAAATGATATTTAGTGCTATTTTTATAGAATACATGTCCACAGTAGAAAACTTAAAAGCAACATAGAAGAATTAAAAATAAGGGGAAAAGATCTCCTGTAATCTGACCACCTAGCCCTAAGAGTTAAGATTTCCTTTGTGTGTGGGTTTGCGTGTGTGTTTCCTCAAATTGGGATCATGCTATATTTGTTGCTTTGTGTCTTGCTTTGTTAAGGTTGTATTTCATGGGAATTTTCCATGTCGTTATCCACTCTTCCAAAATATGACTTTTTAATAGCAGCATAATTCTCCACCTTATGGATGTACCTTGGCTCACTTAATGATTCCCCTACCACTGGGCATTTAAATGGTTTCTAATTTCTCACCATTTATACATAATGCTATATCAATGTCCTTATACATAAATCTCTGACCACATTCCTGATCTTTTTAAAAAGCAGTATTGTGTGTGAGTGTGTGTGTGTGTGTGTGTGTGTCTAAATATATTTGATTTCCTGATACCTATAATCTGTCTTTCAGATGAGATCTCTGGATAATTCTCTATCAAATTCATATGTAGACTCTGAATAACAAATGAGTAATCCATGACTTTCAATTCTTAAATAGCTTCCCCACAACTATAGGATAAAGCTCTAATTCTTTTTTTTTTTTTTTTTAAGTTTTTGGCCGCACCCCACGGCATGTGGGATCTTAGTTCCCCGACCAGGGATCGAACCCACACCTCCTGCATTGGAAGGCAAAGTCTTAACCACTGGACCACCGGGGAAGTCCCAAGCTCTAATTCTTTAGCAGACCTTCTAAGCCCCATCTTTCGACTCCATGCCTGGAACTGTATACTTTAGCAATTCAGACTGCTTCTAGTTACTTGCACACTTCATGGTGCTTAATACCGTTGACTACATTGTTCGCTCTGCCTAGAAGGCTTCTCTCATCTTTTTCCCCTCCCTAACCCTAAGCATGCCTTCAAGGTTAGTTCATGTGTCATCTCCTTCAGGCAATCTTTCTTGAATCCCCAGGTTGGGCTAAGTGCACCTCCAATGTGTACCTGTGTCACCTAATGTGTGTTTCTAACATATTATATTAAAATCTGGTTTTATTTCTACTTGTGCCACTACACATTAAGCATCCTGAGGACAGGGATAATGTTTAGTTCATCCCTCAATGTGTAGTAGAGTAGCTAACATACGGTAGGTGTACTGTTGAACAGAACTGAGTACCTTTTTGCGCTCATACCTGTAATTGATGCTGGTAATTCAGTAAGAATTATTGAATGAAGTATCAAGATCATAATCTAGTAGAAGAGATTGGTTACAGAATATGTAGTTACATAATAACTATAATTCAGTGCTGCAAATTACTCTGGATTGATGGAGGAAGGAGCAATTGATTCTGCTTGGAGCTGGGCTGTGGTCTGGTCCATACGTTTCTTGTTTACTGCCTCTAAAGCACAGGAATCTCAAAAAGTCCCAATGATTCTTATCAGTTGGTATCTGTCTTCTTCTTAAATACGATAGCATTGTAATTTTAGTGTGATTTCTACTGTTGCCCTTGAAATTTTCATACCTATAGCCAACCCAATCTGGCACTATTTTGCCTCCCCCGAAATGTCTTTTGGAATGTGGAACTAGCAGAAGAAAATGCAAACCAGATACAGGTATCTCTAGACAGAATGAGTCACTTTAATGTTTCTGAGAAATACTGTACATCCTGTATTTCTCTTCTGACTCACCTCCATCAGAAGGAGAACGGCTACTGTACAAGAGTAAGGCCCTGGTTCAGCCACATGGGGACGGACTAATGTTGCTTCCTTCTCCAGCATTAGTGTGATTCCCATCGCCAGTTAATTGTCAATTAGCTCCTCAGGTGGCACAAAACCTAAGGTTCAGGAGGAAGGGCATGGGGAGACCAGAGGCACTTGCCAGGTGGCTAACTGACAAGGCAGGACTATAGAAAACTGTGGGTTGCCAGTAAGAGGACACTACAAAGGCATTTCCTTCATCAGGGTACAGAGGAGTCCTGAATGGGCACTAAATGCCCAGTATGTTCCCAGGCCTGCAGAACGGCAGCTAAACCAAAGCAGCCCTCTATCAACTGACTTCTCCTAGGAGAAGGCAGTAGCTAGAGGCCCAGGGTAAGAGAGGCGATCACTGACCCACAGGCCTCCTGTTTTAAGTGAATTGGCACGATCCCTTCAAGAGCTGTGGATGACCAGGGCCCTTAATCAAGAGCAGATAGACTAGCAGCCAACCATCTGATTAAACTGATACTGGAGCCTCCACATGGAGAACAGATTTTTTTTCCTCTATGCTTTAAATACCATCGAGCTTTCTAGAATGGCTGAATGCAGTGGAACAGGATTTTAAAACTATGACTTTAATACAGGCAGTCCCCAGCATACAAATGAAATGTATTCCACAGGTTTAATGGCTTGGAACTCAAAACACATTTTTTCCTATAGAATTAATGTTATACATTAATTCTCAGGTTCTCCTCCATCCCATTAAGGAACCTATTAATCCCCCAGTGTGCCTGAATTATAATACTATAGTAGTAGTTGGAACGCTATTTTCTTATTCTATATTAGTTGCTGGGGCCATGTAACATAGAAGTAAAGAAGACAAGAAAGAGGAAGAGAATTCTACACCCCTTGCTCCTCTCTTGGGAATAGTCCTGGCCTGCTTGAGGCAAATTTTGAAACATGCCAAATTGTTTCTGAAAAACACCCACCTTCTTTTTGGCACCTTTCCCAGGCAGGGCTCCAGTGCCTTTTAGGCTTTGTTAAGCCCCCCAACTCGACAGCTCCCTAAACTGCTTTAGCATCTCCAGTCCCCTTTTCTGATGGATGAACCTTCCTAAAGCATAGCTTTAATCACCTCCTCTATCCTTCCGCCCAAATCTACCAATGGTTCTCCTAACACCTCATAGCTACTCTTACTACATTTAGTTTTCACAACCAAGATGAGGTAGAGATCCTTATTCCAATTTTGAAAATAAGGAAAAATAATTTACTGAAAGTCACCAGCCTGATCAGTGATGCAGCCAAGATTTGAACTCAGGTTTGTGTCCAAAGACCATGGTCTTTTCACGCCACACCACATCCTAGCGTAGCCCAACTACCTTAAGTTGGCAATCAAGGTCTTCCATGATCTGGCTCCATTTTATTTCTCATCCTCTCTCACACCACTTCTCTATCCACTCTATTCCCAGCTAACCAGACTACTTGCTTTTTCCCAAACCTGCCCTGGATTCTACTACCTTTGTCTATGCTGGGTGGTGAGTCTTTTCCTTGTAAAGGCCCAACTCAACTGCTACTTCCTCAACAGAAGCCTTCCCTTCTACTACCCGCTTCACCTACAAACACACTCGAACACTAGCCAAAAGTTCTCTCCGTTTTCTGAGTTACCACAACACTAACTGTAGCCTGTATTGTAGTTATTTGAATGGGGGTTATCATCCCAACTACTACTTTAAATCCTTGAGGACAGGTACCCAAACTTCCTATCCTCAGTCCTAGTAAGTGGAGGTGTCCATAGTAGGGATTCAGTTAACGTTTAAGGAATGAATTATTAGTAGAAATGAAGATTGCAAGGTAAAACAAAGCTGAATGTTATGATGAGGCGTTTCTCTTTGATGAGAAAGCCCCCAGAGGATGTTGATCAGAGGAAGGCCATAACAAAAGTTGTCTTTTTTGAGTAACCAATGAAGATTCAAAGTATAGGTTAGAGGAGAACAGTGCTGAATTAAAGTCTCAGCTCTGTTACGCATTAGCTCTGTGACTTTGGACAAGTCACTTCCTTAATAACAGCTTTATTAAGGTATAATTTATGTACCACAAAAATCACCCTTTTAAAGTGTAAAATTCAGTGTTTCAAACTATATTCACAGTGTCATGCAACCATCACCACTATCTAATTTCAGAGTATTTTCATTACCCTGAAAAGAAACTCCATACTCGTTAGCAGTCACTCCGCCTTTTCCCACAAACCTGCCAGCCCTTGGCAACCACAAATCTACTCTTTGTGTCTGTGAATTTGCCTGTTCTGGACATCTCATATAAATGGAATCATATAATACACATTCCTTTGTGACTGGCTTCTTTCACTTAGCGTAGTGTTTTCAAGGTTTGTCCATGTTGTAGCATCTATCTGTATTTCATACTTTTTTATTGCTGAATAATATTCCATTGAATGAAGTGGATATACTCATCTTGCTTACCCATTCATCAGTGGATGGACATTTGGATTTTTCCCATTTTTTGACTAGTATGAATAATGCTGCTATGAACATTCATGTACAATTATTTTTGTGATCATATGTTTTCAAATCTCCTGAAAAAAAAAAAAGGAGTGGAATTGTTGGGTCATATGGTTTACCTTTTTGAGGAACTGATGGACTGCTTTACAGTTCCCACCAGCAATGTGTAAGGGTTCAAATTTCTCCAAGTCCTCACCAATACTTGTTATTTTCTATTTTTGTTTTTGTTTTTGAATTATAGTTACTCTAGTCGGTGTGAAATGGTATCTTGTGGCTTTGGTTTGCATTTCCCTAATGACTAATATTGTTGAGCACCTTTTCATGTGCTTATTGACTATTTGTATAACTTCTTTGGTCAAATGTCTATTCAGATTCTTTGCCCATTTAAAAATTAGATGATTTGTCTTTTTATTGTTAAATTGTAATTATTCTTTATATATTCTGGATACAAGTCCCATATCAGATATATGATTTGCAAATATTCTCTCCCATCCTGTGGGTTGTCTTTTCACTTTCTTCATGGGGTCCTTTGAAGAACAAATGTTTTTTTAATTTTAGTGACATCCAACTTAGCTATTTTTTCTTTGGTTTCTTGTGCTTTTGGTGTCATATCTAAAAATTTTCTAATCCAAGGTTACGAAGGTTAGCATCTCTGTTTTCTTCTAAGAGTTTTATAGTTTTAGCCCTTACATTTTAGGTCTGTGAACAATTTTGAGTTAATTTTTATATGGTGAGAGGTGGGGGTCCAACTTTGTAGTTAGTTTTGAAATAAGAAGTATGAGTCCTCCAACTTTGTTCTTCTCTTTCAAGACTATTTTGGCTATTCTGGTTTCCTTGCATTTCCTTATGAATTTTATGATCAGCTTCTTAACTTCTACAAAAAAGAAAAAAAGAAAGGCAGCTAGGATTTTGATAGGGTTTATGTTAAATCTGTAGATCAATTTGGGGAGTATTGCCATCTTAACCATATTAAGTTTTCTAATCCATGGATGTGGGATGCTGGGGCAGGTCATTTAACCTCCCTGAGCTTCAGCTGCCTTATGTCTCAAATGGGAGTTATAATAGCCATTCTATCTATCTCACAGGGTTGTAGTGAAGATTGCATGAGAAAATTCTTCTTAAAGGGATTATTTATGACAGCATTATAGGAACCACTATAGCCTCTTGAGGTGATACCGTGAGGAGCATGAAAAACATCAGTTTATGTTCATCTTAAAACCAGTTTAATTTCTTTACAGCCACATTTTCTTTTTCTAAAGTGCTTATTATGTGGCTGGTGTCATAGTAGTAGGCTCCATGGTGCAGTATTAAAAAGTGCAGGCTCTAGAGCCAGACTATCTGTTTTCAATTCCCAGCTCTATCACCCCAGTTGACCTTAGGTAAATTACTTGCCTCTCAGTCATTCAGTTTTCTCATCTGTAAAATGAGGATAATAATAGTACCTAGTTCATAGCGTTCTTGTAAAGACTGAATAAATTAATTCATATAAAGTGCTTGGAAATGTGCCTGACACAGAGCATTCAATAAATGTCGACCGTCATTACAGCATCACATAGGAGTACTTTAGGGCCCTACATCCAGTGGCATTTATAATCAAATACATATGACATTGCCTTCAGACCCTTGGTTTGCATGATTTGAGTAAGTCAAGCATTTACTTGGAGCTGGAGTGAGTATCCCCTATGAACCGGACTGGAATGGAAATTCTCACATAATAATCTGGAGTGGATATATGAATAAATCATTGCTTTTAAAATTGACATTGTGAAAAGTAAGGCCCTTCTTAGTTAAACAGAAAACATGTAGATCGCTTGGGATAATGGTTTCGTGGGAAACCAGTGCAATGACATCGCATCATTTTTTTTCCCTTAGGCGTCTATTTCTCTCTGCTCCTAGGTTTAGCTTATTATTGAGGGAAACAACTAGGGGAGAGAGGCAGAGCTGTATATGCACATCCATGCTGTGCCTGTCTCCAGTCCTCTCAGACATAGTCTGATTCCTGATGGCATCTGGTTCTAGGGAGATTGCTTTGGGTTGATTGCTAGTAAAGCACTGCCTGCTGCCAGTTTTCTAGAAGCTAGAGCTCAGGGAAATCATTACTGAAACTGCTGCAGTTAGGAGCAGACTGGGAATCAGGGCATCCAACCTCATAATGACAGCCTGAAAAAGAAACAGCAATTTCTCTTGGAACCAAAGGATCGGGAGCCTTGTAGGGCCCTCAACAGGCCATCCTAGTTCATTCCCGAGCCCTTAGGAAGACCTCTAGGGAAACCATTTAGGAAAAACTGCTGTGTAGCCCCCACCCCTGCACTCTCTGCTACGTAGTCCATTTCTTAACTCAGGGGATGTGGACTTTAGGACACTTGAGCATTTAAATGGAGTTTAAGGGATAAAGCCCTAAATGGGAAATCTTCCCTCCTCAAATCGCTCATTCCCCAGCATGGAAAACCTAAGAAACAAGAGGGCATGGGAGAGGGCTTCCCTGGTGGCGCAGTGGTTGAGAATCCGCCTGCCAATGCAGGGGACACAGGTTCGAGCCGTGGTCCGGGAGATCCCACATGCCACGGAGCAACTAAGCCCGTACGCCACAACTACTGAGCGCACGTGCCACAACTACTGAAGCCCCCGTGCCTAGAGCCCGTGCTCCGCAACAAGAGAAGCCACCACAATGAGAAGCCCACGCACCGCAACAAAGAGTAGCCCCTGCTCGCTGCAACTAGAGAAAAGCCTGAGTGCAGCAACGAAGACCCAACGCAGCCAAAAATAAATTAAAAAAAAAAAAAAAAAAGGCCACGGGAGAAAAAGCCAAACAGCAACAGATCCCTTGTGCCAGCAAAGTGTTGCTAAGCAGAGAAACCTGGGTATTGGATGTAGGCCCAGCCATGTGGAAGCAGAAGAGTGGGTAAAAGTCAAAGGCAATGAAAACTAGCGGAAGCCTTGTAGTCCAAACTTAGAGGAAGGCTCTGATGCTTTTAAGAATATTTGAGACATTCTGATGAAAATGATTTCCTCTGTTTGCTGCTGACAATAATTAAAAATAATTTATGGAGCCAAAGGCTAGTAAGTACTGGTGAGAGTTTAATGTGAACCTGAGAAGAAGTGTATTCGTTTCTTTTGAAACCTAGGATTGTACACTCAACCCCCTTGTTCTCCTCTCCCAAATTCTCTTCTCTGGTTGGCCACTGTTTCACCCCTCTCCACCAAAAAGTTCTTCCATCCCCCATGTTTACAAACTAGGCTCCCATTCTCCCTGCTTATCATTAAAATTCCTGGTCTTTATAGTGCAGATCCAACACTGGTGTAAAGCAACCTGATTTCATTAATTCAAGCTAGGTTGGGATGACTGAAAGCTCTTGAATGATCTCAGGACTCTGCATTTTAAAAGAAGAACAGATTCATTTAAATTAATTTCTGATCCAGGAAAAACTTAAAACTAAGTGATGTGATGAATTTTTTTGGAAGGAAGGTTTGGGAAAAGAGGGGAGCTTCTTGGTGCCCTTCAGATCATACACTGCTTTGCCCTTACTGCTTTGGCTACATACTAAGTGTAAAGTCATCCATGACAGGGAGTATTGTCACAGCTTCAAAAGCCCACCTACTCAGAAGCATAAGGCCTTGGGACTTCCCTGGTGGCGCAGTGTTTAAGAATCCGCCTGCCAATGCAGGGGACACAGGTTCGAGCTGTGGTCCGCGAAGATCCCACATGCCATGGAGCAACTAAGCCCGTGCGCCACAACTACTGAGCCCACATGCCACAACTACTGAAGCCAGCACACCTAGAACCCGTGCTCCGCAACAAGAGAAGCCACCGCAATGAGGAGCCCTCGCACCGCAACGAAGAGTAGCCCCCGCTCACCGCAACTAGAGAAAGCCCACACGCAGCAACGAAGACCCAACGCAGCCAAAAATAAATAAATAAATTAATTAATTTTAAAAAAAGGGAGCATAAGGCCTTGAAGCATTAGATTTTAAATGAAAGTGAGAATCAGAGCTTTGGAAGTTGTCTATTGAGTCTCTGTAAAACTTCCCAGTTGATATCTCCTCTGAGGAAGCCTCTTCTCTCTGTGTTACACCTACAGAGCAGTCTGACCAAGACTAATGATTGCTCTGTCTTGGTGTTTCTTTGCCGAGAGGACAGTAGGTAAGAGATTAATGAGAAGATAAGCATTAAGATGGAGTTTAAAATTTGGGATGCTCTAAACAAATTAATGGAGAAAGAGAGAGAGGCCCTTGATATAGGTCAGCCTCAGCCAGCTGAGTAGACGGTGTCTTTCTTGCCCTGTCAATTTCACAGTTGGTGAAATTCAGCATTGGGTCAACACACACAGCTGTGAGATGGACATGCCTTGATCCACAAGCAAACCCACTGCAGACAACAGATTCTGCAGTGACAGATCCTGCAGTGAAGTTCCACCTGGCTGGCGTGTAACTGATTTGCAGATGCATGGCTCTGCTGGAGCTTTTGGAAACATACTCCTTATTCTAAGCTTTTTCCCTTAGGGTTTCCATCCCATCATCCTCGGCACCATTCTCCTCCCTCCCCTCCACAAAGACACACTATGCAGTTTGCAGGGGTGGTAACTATACCTACTGTTAAGTATCACCATCACTCTGAATGACAGAACAGCCAAACAAGACCCAAGAGAAAGGGAAAGTTAATGAGCTGAAAGATTGCAAAACTTCCAAAGCAGGCTGCCTGAAAACATTGAAAAGGTCTTTAATGCTGATGGGTTTAGCTGTTTAATATCTTTAACAGAAGCAGTTATATCTATTGTTTATTAATAATTGCTATTTTTGGGCTTCCCTGGTGGCGCAGTGGTTGGGAGTCTGCCTGCTAATGCGGGGGGCGCAGGTTCAAGCCCTGGTCTGGGAGGATCCCACATGCTGCGGAGCGGCTGGGCCCGTGAGCCACAACTGCTGAGCCTGCGCGTCTGGAGCCTGTGCTCCGCAACAAGAGAGGCCACGACAGTGAGAGGCCCGCGCACCGCGATGAGGAGTGGCCCCCACTTGCCACGGCTGGAGAAAGCCCTCGTACAGAAACGAAGACCCAACACAGCCAAAAATAAATAAATTTAAAACAAATAAAAAATAAAAAAATAAAGGCAGAAAAAAAAATTAAAAAAAAAAGATTCTCTTTAAAAAAAAAATTGCTATTTTTATCTCTTCATTGACACCTATCCTGTTCTTTAACCTGCCCAGAATACCTACCCAAGTGGTTCTCAATCATGATTGTGAATCAGAATTACTAAAGGGATGTTTTCTAAAAATCTAGATGGCCCAGTCCCACCCCAGAGCTACTGAATAAGAGTCTCTGGAAATGTGGCATAAGTATTCACATTTAAAAAAAAAAGGTTTCCAGGTGCTTTTTGAGGCATAGCCAAGGTTGCAGACCACTGTGTTAGCCTCATCTGGACTAATTCTATCTTTACAACAACTCTATTGAGGTCTGTATTATACCCCCATTTTATAGATTAGGAAACTGAAGCTCATAAAAGTACAGTGATTGGCCAAGCTCACACAGCTAGAGATGTGCGGAGCTAAGATTCAAAGCCAGGCCCGTGGCTCCAAAGGACGTGCTCTTCACTTCATCACATTAATGAGCTATGCATAATTTTTCTCAGGACTCTGATATAGACCTCTTGTAAACTAGATGTCTTGACCGTATTTAGAGTAGCTAGTTGCTCCACAGAACTCTTTCTCCAAGCAAACTTTTGTTCAGAATTCCAATATATAAAACAAATATCAGTAGAACCAGGTAGAGCAAGAAAGAATAACCACCTCCTCCATTTCTTTGGACCCTGAAGCAGCTGCATAGCACAATTTGAAAAACACAGTTCTAGTCAACTCCCCGAATCTACTGATGAGGAAATTAAGGTCCAGGGAAGTAAATCAACTTGCCCAAAGTCACACAGCATGTGGTAAATCAAGATCTAAAATTCAAGTTTCCTAATTTGAAGTTTAATGCTCTAACACACTTGACATGATAAAGATGGAAAAGAGCACCAAGTCCAGAAAGTTCTGGAGAAAACCCCAGGTATAGGAGAGAGTAAAAATATTTACAGTTAATATGTCTCGAGTACTTACTATATGCCAAGAACTCTTACTGCTTTACTTATGGGTATACTCTGACTGTTTTAGAGTACCTTCACCTGAATTAAATCTGCTTCATTTACATGTCTCTGAGTGTCTTTTGAACACATCCACCATCTTTTCCTCTCCACTCCCACTACTAGTGCCTTAATTCAGGACCACATTATCTCTCTTTTAAAAAAAATAACGGCTTTACTGAGATAAAATCCACCCATTTAAATAGTACACAGAGACTTCCCTGGCGATCCAGTGGTTAAGACTCTGCGTTTCCACTGTTGTGGGGCGTGGGTTCGATCTCCGGTCAGGGAACTAAGGTCTCACAGGCCATGCAGTAAGGCCAAAAAAACAATTTTTTAAAAAATAAATAGTACACAATACAATGGTTTTTAGTATATTCATAGAGTTCTACAACCATCCTCACAATTTAATTTTAGAATGTTTTCATCACCCCCAAAAGAAACCCCATACCCATTAGCAGTCACTCCCCATTCTCCCCTCCCCAAAGACCTGGCTACCACTAATCTACTTTCTGCCTTTATGAATTTGCCCATTCTGGACATTTCATATAAATGGCATCATATAATATGTGGTCTTTTATGACGGACTTCTTAGCATACTTTTTTCAATGCTCATCCATGTTGTAGCATGAATTAGTGCTTCATTCTTTTTTATGATTGAATAGTATGCCATTGTATGGCTATACCACATTTTGTTTATCCATTCATCAGTTGATGGACTCCTTATTGTCTCTTGTTTGAATCACTGAAATAGCATTCTGACTGATGTTCTTACCTCCATCTTTCTCTTCACTCTTCCCAGTGTCATTAGAAATATTTTGTAAAAGTGCCTATTTGCCATCACTACCTCAGTGGTTCCCCATTCTAAGTAGGGAATCACAAATTTAACCTCCACTAGTGGCAAGGCAGGTCATGCAGAAGTGTGAAATTGTGAAATATCAAGACAATTTTGAGTGGGGGGTTCAGTAGTCAGTTGAAGGGTGCAAGCCCTGCTTAGAGACATTCAATGGCTTCTATGTGTCAGGCAGTTAAGTATCCTGATGGTGATTTGTTTCTATGATCTAGTAGTATAAAATTTCTCCAGAACTGGCCAAATCAAGGGACTTAAGATTTGATGCCAAAAGCTACGATTTGCTACAAAGGATAAGTTTTTATACAAGGTGAATTGCATTAGACACAGCCAAAAGGTTTGGTTATTTTGGTAGCAAGCTAGAAATACTGCTCCCAGTCCTTTCTGCAACAGCATTCATCCAATCAACCAGTTTGGATTGATCACCTACTATGTTCCAGGCACTGTGTTAATAATTGCAGCTACCACAGTGAAAAAGGTATTCATGTCTCATGGAGGAGGCAAACATATATACTACTAAATACATTACAGTGTGTTGAATGATGTAACCAAAGTATGAACAAAGTGATTTGGTGAAGAGGTTTGCAAACTTGCTCGCCACCAGTTTTTGTGAATAAAGTTTTATTGGCACATAGTCACACCCTTTCATTTACTTATTGTTTATGAATAGTTTTGTGCTATAATGGCAGAAGAGACCATGCAATAGAGACCATGATCTGCAAAGCCAAAACTATTTCCTACCTGGCCCTTTACAGAAAAAGTTTGCCAGTTCCTGCCTTACGGAAGCAAAGTCTTTTTGGGTAACCTGAAAAAGCATCAAAGATGTCATTTAAGCGGGAATTTTTAGAATTAGTCTTATATATTCAGGTGGACAAGAGAGGAAAGGAGATTATAGTGAGAAAGATCATAGGCAGAAGTTGAGCAGAGATATGGAGGTATAAAAAAGCAAGGCCCTTACTAAAATCCACTGAATTATACACTTCAAATGGGTGAATTATATATATAGTGTATGAATTATACGTGAGTAAAGTTATTTTTTTAAAGTTACCTTCTTGCGAGCTGGTCCAGTGTGTCTCAATGGAGCACTCCATTGAGTGGGACAATTCTATGCTGTACAAGTTGTTTAACCTCTCCAGTTCCCACCCATAAATGCCAGTTGAGTCCTCCATGCTCTGACAACCGAAATCAATACAATACTTTTCCAAATACCCCCTAAGAAGGTGGTAACAGGCTCACTGAGAGCCACTAATAGTCCAATGTGGCTTGAGTACAGGGTATATGGAAGAAGCAGCAGGAAGTGGCAGGCTAGGAAGTTTAAATGTTATCCAGCAGTCAGGCCTCCTCCACATCTATAGTTCATGGACTAAGATCTTTGCGATTGGGAAGAGCTGCTCTCCCCTCTAAAGCAGGTCTTTCTGCAATATCCCAAGGTCAGTTTAAGGCGGAAAGGCCAGAAAAAGTAGATGGCTTTCGTAATTCCATCCCTCGCAATTCCCCATCCAGCTGAATGCTGACCATCCTACCAAGATGTGGTCAGTTGAAGTGAACAAGTCTGCTGCAATCATATAGACACAGCTGAAATATGCAGCTCCATATTGAACGAACTGGGCCATTAAGCACACATTACCAGCTGAGAACCTGCCCTTTTAAAATGCTATTGGCATGCTGATAAGACATTTTAAATACTCAATAAATAAAAGGCACCTTAAGAATGGTATGAATGTATTTATATGTTCCAAAGCCCCACAAAGTGAGCAAGATTTATTTTCATCATTGCTCTTAATCCTTGCAACTCCTTCCTTTTCCACGTTTATTCAACAGGAATTCGAGAGAAGGCACGAAGAGGCATTCTCAGAAGGGAGTGGGTTAAGAGTATTCAAATAATAGCATTTCAACATGCTAAGGGTATTGGGAGGTAGAAATAAAGATCTCTCTTCTCCCCAGCTCTCAAGGTCAGTCAATTCTAAGCAGCAGTAACGTTTCCTGGGCCTTGATGAGAAAGGAATATGGGGATTTTGAACAAAATGACAGCCACACTGTTACATTGGTTGGGTCGTGTGTCTGAGAGCACTCAAGGACAAAGTTCCTTTCCCCAGCATATTGGAGAGGGAGGGTTAGCTGCTTCAGTTTTCAAGACCCTTTCCTGAATATGTTGCAGATTAGACTCCAATCAGCCTACCTTCTCTTTGTGCCTCCATCTCATTCACAAATTAAAACAACATTTTATGGGGTCCAGTTTACTTAAAATTGTTGTAATTATTGCTTCATTGATTGCAAACCAGGAACCACCCACTTCTCTTAAATACAGACAGCTGGGCCATCTGTTCCCTATGAATCATGTAAACAGAGAAGACTTGAGAGAAGGATTTAAACACTTTCCAACCTGGTTCTGCCTTATTTCAAAAATGCAATGAACTGTCCAGACTTAACAGATGCAATGCTTAATATCTGACCTGCCAACTTGATCATCTTGTATAACATAGGAAGTTCTGGTTAGAACATAAGTTCAAAGCCTCCAACCTAGTCACATTTGTCCTTTGCATTGAATTAAGGTATTTTTTTATTATATAAGAAATATATAAACATGAAATAAAAATTCAAGCAGTTCAGAATGGTACAAAATAAAAAGTAAAATGTCCCCTGCCTGCCCCTTGCTCCAAGACACATTCCTTCAGACCTTTGACTTTTCTGTGTTTGGGACTTTTGAGGTTAATTCCATTAATCTAGTTCTTGCTTTCTTAACTGTAATCTGTATCTTTTGAGGCTACCCACGAGGAAAGATGATGAATTTGGCTCCTTTGTCTTCTCTCAAGACAAGATGCAGCCGAGACCCTAATTCATTAATTCTACCTCCCCTTCTCTCTCCCTTGAAATTGTTGTTATAGTCTTTAGTTTTAGCTTTTTCATAAGTGAACTTTAAAATTCAAATAATATACTTAAGCCTTGATTTCTTAATCCGTCCACTTGGTTTTTATTTTATAATTATATTTTAATGCAATCAAACTTAATATTTTCCTTTTCATGGTGTAAACCTTTTGTCCTGTTGAAGAAATCCTTCCCTGCTACAAGGTCACAAAAACATTCTCCTGTATTTTATTCTAAAGTTTTGTCTTTTGTAAGCCCCTAAACCATCTGGAATTGATTGTTGTATATAGTGTGAAGTAGGGATCCAATTTCATTTTTTCCATATGGGTAATTATTTATTTCAGCACTATTTATTAAATAGTCCAAGCTTGCCCCACTGTTCTGTAATGCTATTGTACTTCTGTTATACATCAGGTGTTCTATAACACTTTCAATATAAGTGTTGGTCTGTGTCTGAGATCTCTAGTCTATCCCACTGGTCCATTTGCTTAAAATGAATTGCATGCCTTGGAGTCCATGCCTTGGAGTCCATGCCTTGGAGTTGCGTGCCTTAGCTTCCTCAGCTTTAAACTGAGGATAGCAATATTTTGCCTTAACTACCTCAGAAAGTTATTGGGAAATCAAATGGAATAATGCATGTAAGGATGCTCTGACAAATGGAAATTCTGGAATCAAAACATACTAGCATCACTTAGTTAAACACTTCATATTTATTGAAGTGCAAACTGGGGTTTAGAACAGACAAACGATTTGTGCATATAGAAGGTATCATTATTATGCTCCTACAGTATGCTTCCTAATGCCTCAGCACACAGCAAAGGGCATTGTATCTAATCCTACTAAAATACCAAATCAAGGACTTAATCTACTAGGAGTGTCTGTTGGACACTCTTCATGTTTTCCCCAAAATGTGATGTAATATCTGAAGTTTGACATATTACTTCCATAGGAGCCTGCGCCTTACGGCCAGTTTCAAGGTTGAATGGTGCAAATGCAATTTTGCATAGGCCACCTCTGATTCAGCAGCAGAGATTGGTGTATATGACAGCCACTTAACAAATGGCATCTATCCAGTTGGTACCTGTCACACAGCTATTATGTGTTAAAATATAAGGCACAGTTAGGCAATTTATATCTATGCTTTATGTAAAACAAGAACATCTATTTATAGAAACTGGCCCATCTGCAAATTGGGAAACACACCTGAACAAGAAAACAAAAGTTTGATTTCAACATTAAATGGCAATGAATATAATTAAAAACTTTCATTTTCATTGAGTCAGAAAATATGTGTCATAAAGGCTGCACTTGGGCAGATAGTCTACAAACAGGGAATAATTTTAGGATATGATAAATTTGGGTTATAAAGGCATTGTTTTTCATTTTTATTGTGAAATGCATTATTCACACCAAAGAGATTAAACATGTCTACAGTTTAAGGATTAATAATAAAAAAATAAAGCAACCACTCCTGTATCTACCACGCAGGTTAAAATATAGTAAAGTACCAATACCTTAGAAGCCTTTAGTGTACCTTCTATAGTACCTCTCCACCCTCAGGGGTGACCACAATCCTGGATCTTATGTTAATTATTTCCTTGCTATTGTTTATAATTTTGACAACTATGTATGCTTCTCTTAAAAAATGCATTGCTTAATTTTGCCTTGTTTTGAAACTTACATCATTCTTGTCATTTTTCCCTTCATTAGCACTGGAACCTAATTGACTGAGTCTTAGATACATCTTTAACTTAAATAAATTCAACTGTATGATAGGAAAAGAAAAGAAGGAAAAAGAAAGAACTAGCAGAAATAAATAGGGAAAGAAGAATGATCATTTAAATAGTATTAGTAATTCTGTCCCCCATCTAGAGTTGTCAAATAAAATATAGGACACCAAGTTAAATTTGAATTTCAGATAAAGAAAACAAAATTTGTAGTATAATTATTACATAGAACATACTTATACTAAAATGTATATTGGTTCTTTATCTAATATTCAAATTTAACTTGGCTTCTATTTGTTGTTATTTGCTAATTCTGGCAACATATCCCACCGCATTCAATGAGCCTGCATCCAGAGTGAATGGGATATGGAAAATGTGACTCTCTTGTTTCTTTTTAAATATCATGTGACTTCTATAGTGTGATAATTTCACAGCATTATGTGTAAATCCAGTGCTCAACCATAGGAATAGTAATGTGTTCCAGTGCTGGAGGCAAAATTGTCTTGTTGAAAGATATGTTGGTCTCTAACACGGTGCCTTCCCAGATTGTTTTTTTTTTTTTTTTTAAAAATCCAAATTTTGCTGCAAGAGACCATAGTTCTTTTTTTTTTTTTTTAATTTTATAGCTACTTTATTTATTTATTTATTATTTATTTTTGGCTGTGTTGGGTCTTCGGTTCGTGCGAGGGCTTTCTCTAGTTGCGGCAAGCGGGGGCCACTCTTCATCGCGGTGCGGGGACCGCTCTTCATCGCGGTGCGCGGGCCTTTCACTATCGCGGCCCCTCCCGTTGCGGGGCACAGGCTCCAGACGCGCAGGCTCAGTAGTTGTGGCTCACGGGCCCAGCTGCTCCGTGGCATGTGGGATCTTCCCAGACCAGGGCTCGAACCCGTGTCCCCTGCATTGGCAGGCAGACTCCCAACCACTGCGCCACCAGGGAAGCCCCCGGGTTGTTTTTTTAAGGTGATTTGGACTATAGAAAATTGTATCAGGAAGTGCATTCAGCTACTAATAACAGAGACTTAACTATAGCATTTTAAAAAACAAGAAATTACCCACTCATATGAAAGTAGTCTAGAGACAGGCAGTGCAGGGATGACATAATGGCCTTAAGTGTCAGCAGGGACTCAGGCTCCTATTTCTGCTGTACCATCCTTAGTGCTACTTCCATCCTTAAGGTTACTTCAAGGTTCAAAATGGCTACTAGAGCTCCAGCCATCAAGTTCACATCCCAGGCAGGAAATATGAGAGGTAGAGAGGGCAATATGGGACTCACCAGCAGTCTGTCCAATCTTAAATTGCTTTCCTGCAAGTCCCTCCTAATAAGGTCCACTTTAGGTCTCATTAACTGTCCCTAGCTGAAATGGAAGCTGAGAAATGTAATTTCTGATGAGCATATTACTATCCAGGAAAAATCTCTGTCACTAAGGAGGAAGAAGAAAGTAGATATTGGGTAGGAAGTTAATAGTGTCACAGTGATTTTTGCCTTATCTACTGAATTAAGAATCCAACTCCTGAGTAAGATAGAACTCCACTGTGACGATTTTCATGTGAAATTGTCAAAACTCTCATTCATTACTTTTTTGATCATAAGGAATCAGTCAAATTATATTACCATGTTCAAAAAACAATGTATAAATCTGTCTATAAATTTAACATACATTTAATCCAGACTACTACTACACTGCTGTAAATAGGTAGCCCCTTCATTCAAATACTCACTTCACAAGTAATACTCTGTAATACTTAGGTATTAATGCTTGGCACTAATGAATGCAGTCAGTCTTCCTAAAGAACACTTTAGCTTTATTGACAAATCTAACATTGATTTTTACACCAGGAATCCATATTTAAAGGATCTTTCAAATAACCCAAGTTCAGGAAACATCATCGTTTCCTAAAGTCTTTGGAGGGCAATCAGAGATACACTATTGGGCCATGCTTCTGGTCTGACACGGGTATGTGTTGGATGCTACACTTATCCCCTTTGATGCACCAGCAAATCATCATACACATTTTGTGATTTTCCAGAATCCTTGTTTCTCCTCTGGGCCACCATTTGATCTTTTTACCTTCACTTGAAAGGTGTAGGAGGATGCAGTATAAACAAAAGACAAATGCATTTTTCTTTTAAGAAGTTACAGGAAGAGTCAAGTAAGGAGTTTGAAATAATGAGACCAAATTTAATTTTATAGCTATTTAAATATTCAATTTACTAGTGATTCCCTACATAATCAAGAGTTTATTCTATGGCAAAACTGTACTATGCTCCATAGGATGCCTGCTGGCTCCCTAATCCTCAACTTTTCCAAGTACAAGGGCCAGTCCTGGGAACAGAATATATCTTAGTCAGCTCAGGCTGCTATAACAAAATATGACTTTTCATTGTATCCTCACATGGTGGAGAGCAGAGACAGGAAGGAAACTCTCATGTTTCTTCTTATAAGGTCACTCACTAATCCCATTCATGAGGGCGGCACCCTCATGACCTAATTATCTTCCAAAGGCCCCACCTCCAAAAACCATCACACTGGGGGATTAGGATTTCAACATATGAATTTTGAGGGGACACAAACATTCGGTCCATAACAGAAGGGCTGTCAACTACTCCATCACCTTCTCCCCGCTTAGCCTCCAAAACAAAGTCCAGGAATAGAGTGGTGAGTGTCACTGAGGTTCAGTGCTCAGCCCCTACTTCTGGACTCAGACTCACCAGCCTCCACAGGTGGCTGGACGCACCATGTGCTTGGACGACACAGCTATATAACTCACTAATGTCAAGGGGAAGAAAAATTAAAAATGGCATTTGCTTCCACATATTGTGTCTTTGATCACGGGATTCCCTCAGCCTGGAATATCCTTCCTTGCATCTTCTTTATCAAATCTCAACTCATTTTTCAAGGCCCAGGTCAAGGGCTAACTCTTCTGTGAAGCTTTCCCTAGTGTCCTCAGGCAGAACTAACTTAACCTTCCTCCATACTTTCAAGTCACTTTACTTAGCACTGATAAGTCTGCCTAGCGCGCACTTCATTCTGCTTTGTATTCAATATACTGACATGTTTGTCTCTTCGACTAGATTGCAAACAACTTGAGGTCTGGGAGCAGATGTTAGTTAACCTTTGTTCATGACATGGAATCTCTCAGTCCCTATGGCTTTTGGTTCAGAGTGGTCCTCATTCCATGATATTATTTGGGGAAAAGGTAAGTAGTCATTCTTTTTTATTCACCACTCATAAAGTACGCATTGCAATGAAGTCACAAAGTCCTCCCAAGACATAATCCCCTATGAACCAGTGATACATTTAACAAAAGACCATCGTAAACTCCATCCTGAGGAATGTTTATATTGCAAGAACAGCAAGCCCTCCTTAAGACATACCCCTAGAATCCAACCTGCAGAAAGTATTAGGGAAAGTCTCCACTGTACTCTTTGGAAAACAGGAGCCAACAACCAGTAAAAGCTATGTCTATGTCTATTACCTATGCCTCGACATCTGTTCTTACTGTCTCCATAGAAAGGAATTATTTTTAATGTACGAAGCATAACTTTACCCATCTTATCAGCCAGTTTCACAATAAACTGGTGTCTAGCCTCAATCCCAGAGGTGAAGTTAGATAAGTAGCCACATATTTCCAACACACAGCTGTTGGGAGGAGCGCGAGGCTGATCTTGCTCTTATTCTGGTCTCGTAGGACCCAAGGGAGGAACAATCTACTCAATCATCAGTTGGGTTTCCTTCTTTCATTATTGCAGACACATCTGCGCAAATACCAAACCTCTAAAATCAGCACCTTGGATCACAGTTTAGTCTACCGTCTGGGCCCAGTTGGGACTCCGGGAACATACATTTCAAAATGAATAACAGGGTATTCACCACTGCAGTCCTTTTGGCTGGATAGGGCAAGAGATTGGCCAGGGAGATGCAGTAATAAGAAAAATGCTCAGCAGTCTCTCTGCTTCTTCTGCCAGGCTACCAGACAGACCTCTGAATCCCCAGAGTGATTTGTACTCCGTGACACTGTGTTCTGAGAATAAAAATTGTTTAAATGTGGTAGGGTAGAAAGATCAGGGGATTTGAAATTTGCTAATTCCTGGCTCCATCATTTATGAGCTATGTGAACTTGGGATAAATCAATTAAACTTCTTGAAGTATATACCTATTTTTTAAAATGTAAAATGAAGTTAATGCCTACCACATAGGATTGGTGTAATGCATAACTGAGATAATGCAGAGCTCAGCACACAGGAAGCATTCATTTAATATTGTCTGTAATCTGTGAGTTGTCAAGAAAAGCTGCAGGATAACAGGCAGTCCCTTCTGTTGGACATTTGGTATGTGCACAATATTTTTGGATTTTTGCATGTACTAATAGCTCACGTTTTTCTCACAATAACTATGGAATACTAAATAGGACCTGTCATGTTGACTTCCTCCCAAAAAGCCCCACAGTCTTCGTTCAACCTCAGTCTGAAATCTGAAATTCCCTTTAGTTCCAGCTTACAGTTCAGCTAAATTGCAAAGCCTCAAGGACAGCTAAACGTTTATGCAGCATTTAAAAAGGTCCTGAAAGCTGGTTTTGATAAAGAAAAAGAAAAAGAAAAAAAACAATGATGAAGATGGGCCATAGAAGATGGCAAACACCAAAGGGTAGGGATGGGTAAAGCCAGAAAAAGGAACGCTCTTAATATAATAAGTGTGGCCTACATCAAGACTCTTGGAGAAAAATAATAATTATTGAATACTAACTATGTACCAGGCATTGTTCTAAGCCCTTTACATGGAATGTTTTATGTAATACCTGCAATAACCCTCTGAGGTTGTTACATTACTCTTCCCATTTTGCAGATGAAAATACTGAGGGTCTAAGAGGTTAAGTAATTTTACAAGGTTATTTACTGGCAGAGCCAGGATTTGGGTGCAGTCTGGCTAGATCTTGAGTTGAGCCTATGATTTTAAGCATCATACATGATAGCAGCTGACATTTGGTAAATGTTGATGGTAAAATGTGTGAGGCATAGTTCTAAGCACTTCACATGAATTATAATAATCCTCCAACAACCCTTGGGAGCCAACGTCATTGTTAACTCCATTTGACAGAATAAGAGACTGTGGTTCAGAAAGTTAAGTTACTTGCCCAAGGTCACATAGCATATAAGTGACAAATAAGCCAAGATTCCAACCAAGCACTTTGGTTCTGTGGCCTGCATTCTTTTTTTTAAATTCAAGTATAGTTGATTTACAATATTATATTAGTTTCAGGTGTACAACATAGTGATTGAATATTTTTATAGATTATACTCTATTTAAAGTTATTATGAAATATTGGCTATATTCCCTGTGTTGTACATTACATCCTTGTATCTTATTTTATACCTAGTAGTTTGTACCTCTTAATCCCCTTCCCCTATCTTGCCCCTCCTCTCACCCCTCTCCCCACTGGTAACCACTTGTTTGTTCTCTGTATCTGTGAGTCTGTTTCTGTTTTGTTATATTCATTTGTTTCTTTTATTATTTAGATTTGTGTCTTGCACTCTTAATGGCTACCTTATACCGCCTCTCCAGGTAAAACAGGTATTACTAACCACATCTAACAGATGAGAAATTGGTGTTCTGTGGTTGAGGTCTCATAGCCACTCAGCAGAAACAGATCCTAAATCCAGGGTCTCTGAATCTTTGCTTTTACTAGGCCATCTGACCACTTCCCATAGAGACTATTCTATGGCTTGGGATTTAGTTTGCAAGGCCTTTTACAGTTCTGCCTCCTTAAATAGGTAGCTCAAATGCAGCTTCTCAGGCTTTGGTTATTCCACAACAATTTGGTAGATTAGTTGCTGTTCTTTTCTGGTGTTCTAAAGCTGAGAATTCGTAAAGAGTTGATCTAAGAAGATTATAAAGAATAGCCCTAGAATGTTCTTTCCTAACCCTCTGCCTCTCCGTCTTCAGGTCTTACAGGAAATACATTGGCAATTATCACAGGAAAACCAATCATTCAGCCAGCACTACATAACAAATTGCCTTGAAACTATTTTAGAATTGACAGATGAGTATCAGGTCCTGGAAGGCACATGTTCTTGCTTCCTTAATTGTTGCCTGACTTAAAGCATAAGGCAAATAATATTGAGAATCTTCTCTCTGAAATGCGCTACCTCTGATGGCAAAAGAAGCTGTACATGTACCTATTAAATAGGCCTACTGAAACCTTGTTTGCTCATATTAATTAAGAGATGCTAATATAATCCAGCATCTGTGAACAAGGCAAGAAGACATCTGTGGATTACCAGGACAAGTATTTCATATTTTTATAACCTTTTTAATAGCTTAAGTAGCTCAAGGTACTTTTATAAACACTGGAATTTAGCCATCTAACACCTCTAGGATATGAGAAAAAGGTGAACGTCTAGTTCTTCCTATTTGAATAAAAAAATTGAGATGCAAAGCTATTCAATAAGACAGGTCTCCAGATTCTTAATTCACTGCTATGTCCTTAAACTAGTGGTTCTACATAGCAGTACTTATTCTAGGCAAAAATATGAGGGCAAAATTTGTTTTTTGGGTCCTTCTGCATTTTCCTTTATCCACTCAGCAATCTTCATGCCCTTTCTGTAATCCTCTCTCCCCCCACTCAAATGGCCTAATGCTAAAAGATTTTTATTATGGCTTCTAATATGGACCAGAGACATACTCTATGACTTGTTCTCCACATTCCCCACTTGAAAAATTACCTGGGTCCCATTCCAATAGGACTTCCTACAAAGTGTAATGTATAAAAGCAATGAGATGACTTCAAAATCCCAGTTCTGGGAAAGTATGTGGCACAAACAAAATGCCAGTAGGTAAGAATAGATGTAGGAAGATGTAAGAGTGGAGTGATCAACTGTCCCAGTTTGCCCATTGCTGAGAAGTTTCCTGGCACATGGGACTTCAGTGCTAAACCCAGGAAAATTCCAGGTAAACTGAAACAAGTTGTTGACCCAAGGAATATTGTTTATAGTAAGCAAACAACTAAAAAAAAACCAAAACCCTAAATGTTCATCAGTAGGGTAATGGTTGAGTAAATTAAGGGATGCCATTTTGTAGAATATTATCCAGCTATTGAAAAGAATGAGATAAATCTCTATGTATTGAATAGAAAAGATTACTACAAAGAATTATTAAATTAAAAATCAAAGTATACTGTACAATAATATGTCCAGTATGATACCATTTTTGTGAAAGTTTTTTTTTAAAAAGGCAACAAAAGGGCTTCCCTGGTGGCGCAGTGGTTGAGAATCTGCCTGCCAATGCAGGAGACACGGGTTCGAGCCCTGGTCTGGGAAGATCCTACATGCCACGGAGCAAATGGGCCCGTGAGCCACAACTACTGAGCCTGCGCGTTTGGAGCTTGTGCTCCGCAACAAGAGAGGCCGCGATGGTGAGAGGCCCACGCACCGCAATGAAGAGTGGCCCCCGCTTGCCACAACTAGAGAAAGCCCTCGCACAGAAACGAAGATCCAACACAGCCATAAATAAATAAATTAATTAATTAATTTTAAAAAAAGGCAACAAAAGTAGAAAAGTGACATGACCAGATTTGCATATTAGATCCAATCCTAAAAATGAAAAGAAAATAATTTGGCATTTAAAAATCCAATTTTGTATTGGATAACACAGGGATGATACACACATTTGGAAAGGTCATTAGGGCAATTATTAATAGTCATTATTACCTCAGGCCTAGGAATTTTGAAAAATGTATCCTAAATACCTGAAAGAATACAGTAAGAATTAATATTATTAAAATCACTATACGGGCTTCCCTGGTGGCGCAGTGGTTGAGAATCTGCCTGCTAATGCAGGGGACACGGGTTCGAGCCCTGGTCTGGGAAGATCCCACGTGCCGCGGAGCAACTAGGCCTGTGAGGCACAACTACTGAGCCTGCGCGTCTGGAGCCTGTGCTCCCCAACAAGAGAGGCTGCGATAGCGAGAGGTCCGTGCACCGCGATGAAGAGTGGCCCCTGCTTGCCACAACTAGAGAAAGCCCTCGCACAGAAACGAAGACCCAACACAGCCAAAAATAAATTAATTAATTAATTAATTTAAAAAAAATTTTAAAAAAAATCACTATACTACCCAGGGCAATCTATAGGTCCAATGGAATCCCTATCAAAATACCAATAGCATCTTTCACAGAAATAGAACAAATAATTCTCAAATTTATATGGAGGGCTCCCCTGGTGGTGCAGTGGTTAAGAATCCGCCTGCCAGTGCAGGGGACACGGGTTTGAGCCCCGGTCCAGGGAGATCCCACATGCCGCGGAGCAACTAAGCCTGTGAGCTACAACTACTGAGCCTGTGCTCTAGAGCCTGTGAGCCACAATTACTGAAGCCCGCGTGCCTAGAGCCCATGCTCCGCAACAAGAGAAGCCACCACAATGAGAAGCCTGCTCGCTGCAACTAGAGAAAGCCCACTTGCAGCAACTAGAGGAAGCCCGCTTGCAGCAATGAAGACCCAACACAGCCAAAAATAAAATAAATAAATTAAAAAAAAATTATATGGAACTACAAAAGACCCAGAATAGGTCCAAAGACCCCAAACAATCTTAAGAATAAAGAATAAAATAGGAGGTATCATGCTCCCTGACTTCAAACTATACTACAAAGCTACAATAATCAAAACAGTGTGGTACTGGTACCAAAACTGACAATGGAACAGCATAGAGAGTACAGAAATGAACCCACACTTACATGGGCAATTAATCTACAACAAAGGAGGCAAGAGTATACCATGGGGAAAAGACAACCTCTTCAAAAAATGGTGCTGGGAAAACTGGACAGCTACATGTAAAACAATCAAAATGGACTACTTTCTTACACCACATACAAAAATAAACCCAAAATGGATTAAAGACATAAACATAAGACCTGAAACCATAAAACTTCCAGAGCAAAACATAGGCAATACGCTCTTTGACATCAGTCTTAGCAACATTTTTTTAGATATGTCTTCTCAAGCAAGGCAAACAAAAGCAAAAATAAACAAATGGGACTACATCAAACTAAAAAGCTTTTGCACAGTGAAGGAAACTAGCAATAAAATGAAAAGGCCGCCTACTGAAGGGGAGAAAATATTTGCAAATGATATATCCAACAACGGGTTAATATCCAAAATATACAAAAAACTCATACAACTTGACATCAAAAACCAAACAACCCAATTAAACAATGGCCAGTAGACCTGAATAGACATTTTTCCAAAGAAGACAGATGGCCAAGAAGCACATCAAAACATACTCAAACATCACTAATCAGGGAAACACAAATCAAAACCACAGTGAGATATCACCTCACACCTGCCAGAATGGCTATCATCAAGGGTCTTCCCTGGTGGTCCAGTGGTTAAGAATCTGCCTTCCAATGCAGGCGATTGTAGGTTCGATCCCTGGCCGGGGAATTAAGATCCCACATGCCATGGGGCAACTAAGCCCATGTGCCACAACTACAGAGCCCACACACTCTGGAGCCCGCATGCCACAACTAGAGAGAAGCCTGCACACCACAACGAAGATGCCACGTGTTGCAACTAAGACCTGACACACCCAAAAATAAATAAATAAATAAATAAATACATATTTAAAAAAAAAAGAATGGCTATCATCAGAAAGACAGCAAATAACAAGTGTCAGCAAGGATGTGGAGAAAAGGGACTCTTCGTGCATTGTTGGTAGGAATGTAAATTAGCGAAGCCACTAAGGAAAACTGTATGGAGGGTCCTCAAAAATTAAAAACAGAAATGCCATAGGATCCAGCAATTCCACTCCTAGGTATTTACACAAAGAAAGTGAAAACACATATTCAAAAAGATATATGCACCTCTATGTTCATTGCACCATTATTTACAATAGCCAATATATGGAAGCAACCTAAGTGCCCAACAATAGATGGAAGGATATAGAAAATGTGGTATACACACACACACACACACACACACACACACACACACAATGGAATATTACTCAGCCATAAAAAAAGAATGAAATCTTGTCATTTATGACAACATGGATGGACCTAGAGGGTATTTTGCTAAGTGAAATGTCAGACAGAGAAAGACAAAATACTGTATGATTTCACTTATATGTGGATCTAAAAAAAACAAATGAACAAACATAACCAAACAGAAATAGAGTCATAGATACAGAGACCAAACAGGTGGTTGCCAGAGGGGAGGGGGTTGGAAGGAGGAGAGAAATATGCGGGGGAGATTAAGAGGTACAAACTTCCAGGGACTTCTCTGGCAGTCCAGTGGTTAAGACTCTGTGCTTCCACTGTAGGGGGTGCGGGTTTAATCCCTGGTCAGGGAACTAAGATCCCACGTGCCGTGTGGCAAAAAAAAAAAAAAGGCACAAACTTCCAGTTGCACAATAAATGAGTCACAGGTATGAAATATACTTTGTTGTTGTACAGTGACAGATGACAATTAGATTTATCACAGTGATCCTTTTGAAATGTATAGAAATATCAAATCACTGTTGTGTACCAGGAGCTAACACAGTGTTGTAGGTATATTATACTTCAAAAACAAACAAACTCATGGAAAAAGAGATCATATTTGTGACTACCAGAGGTGTGGAATGGAGGGAGGGGGAATTGGATGAAGGCAGTCAAAAGGTACAAACTGGGCTTCCCTGGTGGCGCAGTGGTTGAGAATCTGCCTGCTAATGCAGGGGACACGGGTTCGAGCCCTGGTCTGGGAAGATCCCACATGCCACGGAGCAGCTGGGCCTGTGAGCCACAACTACTGAGCCTGCGCATCTGGAGCCTGTGCCCCGCGACGGGAGGGGCCGCGATAGTGAAAGGCCCGCGCACCGCGATGAAGAGTGGCCCCCACTTGCCTCAACTAGAGAAAGCCCTCGCATGAACCGAAGACCCAACACAGCCAAAAATAAAATAAAATAAATAAATAAAGTAGCTATAAAAAGAAAAGTGCTTTTAAAAAAAAAAAAAAGGTACAAACTCCCAGTTATAAGATAAATAAGTACTATGGATATAACGTACAACATGATAAAGATAATTAACACTGTATGTTATGTTATATGTTATATATGAAAGTTAGAGAGTAAATCCTAAGAGCTCTTATCACAAGGAAAAAAATTTTTTTCTATTTCTTTAATATTGTACCTATATGAGATGACGGATGTTCCGTAAACCTATTGTGATAATCATTTCATGAGGTATGTAAGTCAAATCATTATGTTGTACAGCTTAAACTTATACAGTGCTGTGTATCAATTATTTCTCAATAAAATTGGGGGAAAAAAGACAACTAAAGTAGAAAAGTGACATAAGTAGATTTGCATATTAGATCCAATCCTAAAAATGGAAGAAAAAAAACTTGACATTTAAAAATCCAGTTTTGTACTATATAACAGGGATGATCCATGATCATTAATAGTCACTATTACCTCAGGCCTAGGAATTTTGAAAAAATGTATCCTAAATACATGAAAGAATAGAGCAATCTAGAATAACTTAGAATTACAGTGTCATACCAGAAAACATGAATGTTCAAAAAGAAATGAATAGGAAAAAAAAGAATAATAGAATGAAAGCAAACAGGCATTATTTTCCATTTTTTTTGAGTGGCCTAAAAAGAAAAGCCAAATGCAATTGCTAGTGATGGAAGTAGATAGATTAAAAACACATAAGATAATGCTTAGCCAGTAAATAGAAATTTTTAATAAATAAAGTTTAGAGCTGTTTGAATTTCATGTAGTGTAGATCTTTGATATGAACAAATTCACTATATGATATATATGAAAATAAATAAAAGCGATTAGAAAACTGTTTCATTGAGTGCAATACAGTCACTGCAAAAATTGTGTTTTGTGAGTGAAATATGTTATAGAGGTAGTCAAGACTTTGGGGACTTGTCAGTGTCTCAGGACATATTTCATTTGAATGTTAAAGGTCATCAATATACAAAAAGAAAGAAGAGTAGGAATTAACTACACCAAATGTGTAAGGATGATTCTTACTGATTAATATGAATACAGAATATTTTAACTTTAAATACTCTTCTATGTTTTCCAACTTTATCTGCAAATGAAATGTAGTCCTTTTCTAATCAGAAACAAAAAACATTAATTATTAGTTTCTATCCATCTCTGGAGGGAACATGTGGAAAAGGATTGTGCCAATGCAATGTTGGTGGGAGTATAATACAGGGGAACAAAATTTGCCACCCCAAAATGTCTCTTTGGCATGCAGATTATTTCCAAGCTGAAAACAATCAAGGCCCAAAAGACTCAGGAAGAAGAACCTTTGACCTTCCCCTTAACTGCCTAAAGAATGTAGATAGAGAACCTATTTCAGGAAGGGAGATATTACCATAGATAACTATAGTAGAACTAGGTGTGGTGGATAGGGAGGAACCCAGCAAAGCCTGTTTGTTAAAATTCCTCTCTGGGTCCCATTGTTTCTGTAGGGCCCAGCAAACATTTGCTTACCAAACATTTGCTTTTCCATCTCCCTGTGAATTGCCTTCCTCCCCTCTGAAGTACTAAACCCCACCCCCCAACATCCTCTTCTGTCTTTAGCTGAAGATGGTATTTAAGGTGAGGGCTTCAGCCTTCTTGGCAAGTTACTCAGTTCTCCTAGGTCTCTCCCATGTATACACGTTATTAAACTTTTGTTTGATTTTCTCCTGTTGATCTGTCTCATGTCAATTTAATTCGCAGACCAGCCAGAAGAACCTAGAAGTGTAGAGGAAAATTTTTTCCTCCCCAACATAAATTGGTGACCCCATTTTGGAAGGCAATTAGCTGTATCAATGAAGTGTTTTAGCTTGAATATCTTCAATCCAGCAATTTCACTTTTCTGTGCAGAGATCTGTATATATAAGGACAATCATTGCAGTGTTATAATAGCAGAACTTTGAACAACCCAGTGTGGGTTCAATGGGGTATTGGTTAAATAATTTAAGCTATATATATATTAAGGAATAAAGAGAAGACATTTAAAAGAACAGATAAATATGTAACTAATGACATGGAAGGCTGTGCATAGTATGTGGTTGAATGACAACAAATTGCAGAACAACATATTTATAACCCTATTCCTTATATGTGTACATGTACACACACACATATACACACACATGTATTTGCATATGCATAGAAAAAGTCTAGAAATATAGAAACGAAACTGTTCTGTTAAAACAGTGGTTACTTCTGTAAAGGTGAGGGGAAGAGTGGAGAGAGACTTCACTTTATATATTTACATATTGCTTAAGATTTTCTTTTTTTTTAATCATAAGCATGTATTATCTTGTTAAAAAAAGGGTTTTATCCTGAAAAAAAAAATCATTACACACACACACATAAGCAATCAGATAAATTCTTTCACATTAAAGTGTTAGAAGTCGATTGGAACCATAAAATCTGACCTGAGGGGGCAGACGCAATTTAGCTGAAGGTCTCTAGAGATATAAAATCCTACCACCAAGGAATGAATGAATGAGTGAATGGTATTTTAGATTTGGCACAGTAGAAAGAAGAGAGGAATAGTTTTGGGTGAATTGAGGGCAAGGGGTGTTCCTAGAGTTCTCACATTATATCACAACACATGGGGAGCAACTAGCATATTCTCTCAAATGGTTTAGGGAATCACAGACTATATTATAAAATTTATCTTCAGGGCTAGTTCCAGGAAACCACTCTAAAGGCTTATGTACTAATTCCAACCAGGTCCATAAAGGATTTCCAGGATGACCAGTAAAGTCTAATAACTTGGCTAAAATTTCTATTGAATTGAACCCAGATATTTGAATTGATAGCCCTATAACCACATGGTTTTTGACATGTACATTCTTCGTGGAACATTATGCTGTGAGTTCCTATTAATTAAATTTAACCCAAACAACACTAATCACCCCACCACCTTCACCCTCCCCCACCAAGGAAGAGAAAATGGAAAAGAAAAAAGATGGTTTTAATTTGCTCAGACATCCTGGTTTTGTTGAAGTGATTTTAAATCCTTTGTTTCTTAATTGATACTTTCCCCCCAGTAATTAAAGTATGGCAATAAATAAGGATGAAACCTTTTATATTACTTGACAATGACAGGGTCAGGCTCTCAGTCTCATATTCATCAGCCTGAGATGGGAAGCAGCAGCACGATGGGGGAAACCCATCTGTCTTTATTAAGACTTGGCACCAAAGGAGCACAGAATAGAGAAAAGCTCATTTAGTAAATGGCAGTTCCCATTCTACAAAGTGACAGAAAATTTACTGCACTGTCAGCAAGAAAAAAAATAATCCACTCAGAGAAAGTTTTTAAATTAGGGAGATTTAAAGAGAAAGCATTTTAGTGATATTAGAGAGAATAAAAATTTCTTCCTAATAATACATAACAAATTAGAAAAAAAAATCTTCTCCAGGTCATTGTTCACGTTGCTTTTCCCTCCTCTAACACCCTTACCTTCTAGACCTATTCCTATCTTTTCCATCATTTAAGGCCAGAAACAAGCCCCAGGTCCCCCGGAAGCACTCCTTAATTTCAATCCAATCTGATTTCATCTTCCTGTTGCCAGATTTTCTAATGGGCATAATTTAGCATACTAACAGTTCAGCACTTTACTATGTATTTTCATTCTCTAATTGTTTCACGTACTGGTTTGCTTTGCCCAACTAGGTTTCAAGTTCCTTGGGGACAGAGACTGTCTTAAATACTCTTGGAGCTCCCTTTAGCACTTGGCAGGGTGCTAGGCAAATAAGTGTTCAACAAATGCTTGATAATGGAATTTTTTTCTGATCTAAATCCCATTATCCATGGTGGCCATCTTTATCGGACAAGAACCTGAAAAAACTCAATAGTTCAATTTCTTAAATAATTCAAAAGTATTTATCAAAGTAATACACACACAAGGTTAAAACAGAATACAGGAGGGCTTGTGATGCAAAGCAACAGACTTCTGCTCCACCGTGTCACATCCCGTATTTATGCCCTCCAGGACAACCCCTTCTACTTGTTTAGCTGTTTCTTCTTGTAGTTACCTCCTATAATTTGAAAAGATACATGCACCCCAATGTTCATTGCAGCACTATTCACAATAGCTAAGACACAGAAGCAACCTAAATGTCCATCGACAGAGGAATGGATAAAGAAGTTGTGGTATACATATACAATGGAATATTACTCAGCCGTAAAAAAGAATGAATTAATGCCTTTTGTGCAACATACATGGACCTAGAGATTGTCACACTAAGTAAGCCAGACAGAGAGAGACAAATATCATATGAAATTGCTTATATGTAGAATCTAAAAAAACCAAAGACTCATAGACATAGAAAACAACCTCATGGTTACCAAAGGGGAAAGGGGGGAGGGATAAATTAGGAGGTTGAGATTAACAAATACACACTACTATATATAAGGTAGATAACCAACAAGGACCTAGTGTATAGCACAGGGAACTATACTAAATATTTTGTAATAACCTATAAAAGAAAAGAATCTGAAAAAGTACATATATATATACATATATATCTAAAAAACTGAATCACTGTGCTGTACACCTGAAACTAGCATGACATTGTAAATCAACTCTACTTCAATTAAAAAAAAAAGAAGTCCAATGTCAATATCATTCTCATTTCTTTGTAGGTTATTGTTTTTCTCTCTGGAAGCTTTGAGGATATCTTTATACTTTGTATTCTGAAATTTCATAAGAATATACTCTGAAAAATTCTCTTGTATTATTTCTTTGATAATTCTCTCTACTTTGTTCTCTCTTGAATTCCTATTAGTCAAACGTTGGATCTTCTGTGTTTTCCTTCTATGTGTCATGTTTTTTTTCTATCTCATTTTCCTTCTTTTAGTCTTGTGCTACTTTCTTTGATATTTCCTCAACTCTATATTCCAACTCTTCCCTTGAATTTTATCTCAGCAATCATATTTTTTTATTTCAAGATATCTTTCTTGTCCTCTTTTTATTTATTTTCAAATATCCTATTCCTGTTATATAAATGCAATGTTTTCTTGAATCTCTCTTAGTATACTAATTAGGGTGTTTTGCCTCTCCTCTTTTTTTCTCTCTCAAGGGTCCTTGATTTTTTTTTTTCTATCTGTTTAGCATTCTTTCATGTTGAAAGTTTTCCTTAAATATTTGGTGATCATTGATTTTTTTTTTGTTCACATGGAAGAATGAGGCATTAAAAAAAGTGATTGGGAGCTTCATATACATGAATGGGGAGCTAGTCATTTTGTTGGGGGATTTCCTAAATGCAAAAATGTGGAGGTCTTTTCTCTTGGACCTCTCAATCTCTTTAAAGAATAACACTCCAATTTTTTTGAGCTCATGGAGGATATTTCTGACCACAAGGTATTCTGTCCACCAGATTGGGGGGAATAATGGGGGGGGGACTCTATTAAAAATGACTTGACTTATTCCCTCCCCACTTATGCCTTACGACTCACTCATTCTCTTTTTCAAACATAGCATTTATGCAGGGAAGGGTGACTTTCTCTTTCACTGTATCGCCCCTCTGCAAGTATTGTAAACTGTGACTTCCATACTACTTTATCAGTTACTACACCTCCATCTGTTTTCCAGCTTTCATCCAACTTTCATCCACTAATGGCTCCCTTCCCATTCTCTTCATCATCATGAATTTATATCTTTTGTATTCTTTTGCTATCTTGGGGTGTAGAGGTAATATATGCATGTAATTTGTCTGCCATCTTTAACTTATTGAAATACATAAAACTTTTTTTTTTTTCCGACCATGCAGTGCAGCTTGTGGGATCTTAGTTCCCCGACCAGGGACTGAACCTGTACTTCAGCAGTGAAATCACCGAGTCCTAACTACTGGACCACCAGGGAACTCCCCATAAACCTGTTTTGACTACAGTTTGAGCTCTCACTTTGCTATTTGCTTCATTTCTTCTGGAAGTATAGCACTAAGGAGCATCATACTCATTACTGTGATGACATCCAACTGATTAGTAACAAAAGCCCATTTTACAGGTTACTGAAACATTAGAACAATGAACTTCAATATACCCCCTTCTTAAGCAGAATTTTCTTTTATTTTTCAGCTTTATTAAGATGTAACTGACATATAACATGTGTAAGTTTAAGGTGTACAATGTGAGATTTTATATATATATATAAATGAGTACCACTATAGGATTACTTAACACATCCATGACTTTATATAGCTGCTACCTCCCATAGTTACTTTTATTTTTTGTGGTGAGAATTTTAAGATCTACTCTGTTAGCAACTTTTAAGTATACAGACAGAGTATTGTTAACTACAGTCACCATGCTATACATTACATCTCCAGGACTTATTCATCTTATAACTGGAAGTTTGTACCCTTTGACCACTTTCACTCACTTCCCTCACCCTCTCCCCACCCAACACGCACTGGCAACTACCATTCTACTCTCTGTTTCTATGACTTCGGGTGTTTACAGACTCTACTTATAAGTAATATCATCAGCATTTGTCTTTCTCTGTCTGACTTATTTCACTTAGCATAGTGCCCTCAAGGTTCATCTATGCTGTTGCAAATGACAGGGTTTCCTTCTTTATATGGCTGAATAATATTCATATATATATTATATATATATACACATTCATCCATCAGGGGATACTTAAGTGTTTCCATGTCTTTGTTATTGTAAATAATGCTTCAATGAACATGGGAGTACAAATCAAGATAGTAATTTCTTTTCCTTTGGATATATACCCAGAAGTGGAGATTTCTGGATCATATGGTAGTTCTATTTTTATTTTATTTTTTGAGGAACTGCCATACTGTTTTCCATAGTTGTTGCACCAACTTACATTCCCAACAATAGTGCACAATGGTTCCATCTTCTCCACATCATTGCTAGTGCTTAGCTCTTCTCTTTTTGATATTAAACATACTAATAGGTGTGAAGTGATATCTCACTTTGGTTTTGATTTGCATTTCCCTGATGATGAGTGATGTTGAGCACCTTTTCATGTACTTGTTGGCCACATGTATGTCTTCTTTGGAAAAATGTCTATTCAGATCCTTTGCCCATTTTTCAATTGGATGATTATGATGATGATGATGATGATGATTTTGCTCTTGAGTTGTATAAGTTCCTTATATATCTTGTATATTAACCCCTTATCCTATTAGATGGCTTGAAAATGTTTTCTCCCATTCCATAGGTTGTCTTTTTATTTTGCTGATCATTTATCTTGCTGTGCAGAGCTTTTTAGTTTGATGTAGTCCCACTTTTTATTTTTTATTTGGTTGCTTGTGCTTTAGGTGTCATATCCAAAAAGTCACTGCCAAGACCAATGTCAAGGAAATTTTTCCCTATGTTTTCTTCTAGGAGTTTTATGGTTTCGGGTCTTACATTTAACTGTTTAATCTATAGCGAGTTAATTTTTGTGAGTGGTGCATGATAGGGGTCCAGTTTCATTCTTTTGCATGTGAATATCCATTTTTCCCCAATTTATTGAAGAAGAATCTGTCTTTTCTCCTTTGAGTATTAATGGCTCCTTCGTCAAATATTATTTGACCATATATGTATGGGTTTATTTCTGGGCTCTTGATTCTGCTCCATTGGTCTATGTATCTGTTTTTATGCCAGCATCATACTGTTTTGATTACTATAGCTTTGTAATATAGTTTGAAATCAGGAAGTGTGGTGCCTCCAGCTTTGCTTTTCTTTCTCAAGATTGCTTTGGCTATTCAGGGTCTTTTGTGGTTCCAGATGCATTTTAGGATTTTTTTTCTATTTCTGTAAAAAAACAGCAGAATTTCTATGCATAGACCAAGAGTGCCTGATATATCTTTTAAAACAATCAGTTCATTAGGGACCTATCTGTCTATTCCCCCAAGGCAGTGGTTCTTAACCTGGGGAGCTTGTTAAAAATACATATTCTCAGGTTTCAGCCCTGCAGAAGGTCTGGGATAGGGCCAAGATTCTGTATTTTGAAAGAGCTCCCTGGGTGACAAAGTACAGCCTGGTTAAGAGCCACTGACCAGTGGAAGGCCAGCAACAGCAAGTCTGGGCCATTCCCATTCCCTTTTCCTCCTCATTGCAACCTTTAGTCTTGCTGACTCCAAGAGTGCATGGCAGACGTTAAGGTGAGTGTTTTCAGGGGGTAGTTGCTGCATGGCTAACCTAGCTTTCCAAACCATGGGGAAAATAAAAATCCACCAAGCAATCAATAAAAAAAAATTGACAGATTTAATCTGTGCTGAGTAAACTCATTTGACCAAGGTCATCAGTGTGAGTGATGAAGATCAGAACAGTACTTGGACCAATCACCACATGTAGTCCAAACCAAAGGGTACTATTATCTCATTATATATCTATAACAAGAAGGTAAGAAATTACATTATCTTAGTGCTAGGGCTTAGCTACCAGGCGGGGAAAAACCCCTTCCTGTAAGGAAGAAATAAGCAAACTCTGAATTTGAGCAATGCGTGCTAGGTTTTACTGGGTGGAAGGGTTATTTTCAAAAGGGAGAACTAGACTTGTAATCATGACAACCCAACATTATTGATTCACTGTCTTATTTTTAAGGTCTTGCAAGCCCTTCTAGAACTTTGACATTTTCACCCCCAAGGGAATCAGAAGTGAGCCAGAAAGAGCTGCTGACTTGCAAAAAGTAAGAAGTAGATCTTAGACATAGCTTTAGTACCAGGGCAGGAGTATGATACAGTGGTTAGGAGCATAGGTTTACACTCAGGCACACCTGGGTTAAGATTTTAGGCTCCATCACTTACTAGTTGTGTGATCTTGAGCAAACTATTTAACCTCTGTAAAGTTCAGTTTCCCCTTCTGTAGTTTCTAAAGTGAACCAAGCTCTGTCAAGCTTTGGTGCCTCTGTATAGGCAGCTCCCTCTGCCTTGAATAGCACTCACCTCCTTTAACCCTGACTAACTCTTACTCATCCTTCAGGTCTCAAATCAACATTGCCACTTCCAGGAAGTCGTGATTCCCTAGAGTTAGGTAATGCTCTTCTGTGTCTCCTCCTCAAGTATCCTAAGCACATCTTCAATCATAATAAATGTATGGTAATTGGTGGTTTTTAAAAATTTGTTTCTTCCACACATAAGGAGCCAGTAAACTAGGGCCCACAGGTTAAATCTGACCCATGACCTCTTTTTGTTTAGACCTCAAGAATGGTTTTGCATTTTTATAGAATTGGTTGAAGAAAGAGGAATTTGCAACAGAGATCTTAAGTGTCCCTCAAAGCCTAAAATATTTACTCTCTGGCCCTTTACAGAAGAAGGTCAGCATTTGCTGACCCCTGCCATAGATCATAAACAATTTGAAGGGAAGGACTATTTTTCATTTCACTGTATGTCCTATTCCTAGCACAATGCCTGGCACATAAAAACACTTAGATAGTCATTGAATGAAGGAATGAATTAATGTTTATAACCAATATTTTTTAAAGTATAATTAATGATAGAATCAAAACACAACTTCATTTTGTCTCCTAATGTGCAAATAAAATATACTCCTTTGGGGTAAAATTTCTCTGACCTTGGATAGAAACTTGGACAAGTCACATGACTTTCCTGTTCATTCCTTCAAGAGTAAACAGTCCTAAAATCACTGAAAGTCACAAAACACAGTCTTGATTCAGTAATCAGAACATATTCAGTCCAAGATATTAATCAAATTCTTTAGGCTTTACTTGGAAATAAGGTCCCCCCTCCCAGTCCACACTGAGGCCTGTAGGTGGTGGTCATCTGCCTTTGGAGAAGTGGGGGATGATAGGTTTTCTTCTTTCTCTCTCCACTTGCCAGCTCCTATTTGGACCCTCACCAGGGTGGAAGCAGGAACAGGGAAGAGAGGTAAAGGGATCGGTCTTTTCTTCTGTGGTAGAAGAAATGGCTTCCCACTCTCTGGGTCTCTGGCTCTTCTTTGGGTTCTTTAAATGTTCCCATCATGGAGGACCCCTCTCCTGCAATTTGGGAGACCTGGGTTTATAATTTATATTCAGGTTGGTAGTTTACAACTCTTTCCTCCAACCCTAGGAATCCAACAGTTATCTCCAGCTTTTTTTTTTTTCTGGGGTCTCTACACCCCTCTAGGTGGCTCTATTGGACAGGGTCTAGTGTGACCCCACCTTGGCTCTCTCTCTTGCATGACACCCTTTTGATTGATTCCCAGGAAACCCTCAAACATCCCTTGCCTGATAAATTCTGGGAATGCTGGCCAATCCCAAAACAGTCAACCCTGTCCTCCTGCCAAGCTTTCTCAGAATGAAATGCAGCTCCAGTTCTCTGCTCCTACTGCAGAGAACAAATGTCAAGCTCTCTGAGTGGTCTGGTGAAACCCCTCTCACTAGGGTTGAGGTGAAGGAGGTAATACCTCCACTATTCCAACACTCCTGTAGAAGGTGGAATGGAGTCTTAGCCTGGCAACAGATCTTTACAAAGAAATGTTTTCACAAGTTTTCCCCCCACTCTCCTCCACAACCTGACTTCTTTTTATTTCTTGGAACCTGTTCTGGAGCATTTCCTTTGCAAATTCTGTATGTCATGATCTGGCTTTGGAATTTCCCATCTACTGTAGGGCATCTATTATGTCTTCCTGGAAACTTGCATTTTAATATCATGTTACCTAAGGCTTTTTTTTCCTAATTAGGTGGAGACACTAGACTACCCCTAATGAAATCTCCAGTTATATTCAAGTAGCCTCATCCTCTTTGGACATTAAAAAAATTAAGATGGCAGCATTAACATTTATTGAGCATCAACCATGTAGTGCAGGCTTTAGAGATGTTTTCCCGTATAATCCTCATGAAGAGAGGTTTTCCCTCTTTTACAGATGATAAAACTGAGAAATTAGACTTTCTCAAGGTAACCTAGAAAATACAGATCAAAGCTGAGGCTGAAACCTAGGTCTATCTGACTTCAAAATCCATGGTCTTGGGCTTCCCTGGTGGCGCAGTGGTTGAGAATCTGCCTGACGATGCAGGGGACACGGGTTCGAGCCCTGGTCTGGGAAGATCCCACATGCCGCGGAGCAACTGGGCCCGTGAGCCACAACTACTGAGCCTGCGCGTCTGGAGCCTGTGCTCCGCAACAAGAGAGGCCGCGACAGTGAGAGGCCCGCGCACCGCGATGAAGAGTGGCCCCCGCTCTCCGCAACTGGAGAAAGCCCTCGTGCAGAAACGAAGACCCAACACAGCCATAAATAAAAAAAAAAAAAAAAAAAAAAATCCATGGTCTTTTTGTTACAACGTGACCTTCCAACTTTCTCACCAAAATATCCCAAATGGCAGAATAGAGTGCACACGTATCCCTGGAGAATCTGGGTAGCCCAAAGAGGCACCACCACCACAAGTGCAACATTTCTCTGAAGTCTCATTCTTGATTGTAAAAGTGCATACAGAATTTGCATTTTATTCTACAATATGTTTATTGTCATATAAACTATCTTGAAAATTATCACTCAAATTACCTACGTTCTCCCTATCGGAGATCCTCTAGAAAAATGCATTATGTTTACCCTGTAGTTTCATGAATCTTGAGCATACTACTCCAGTTTGAGAGACCCCAGCATACTCCACAGGGTGTTAGACTATGCTGGTGAGGTATTAACAATTTCAAGGAGAGTCTCCACCCACTGTAACCACTAGAATGAGGGAAATGAAAAGTTAAAAGATGCAAGATTTGTTAAAGAAAATTTGGGATAAAGTAAAAAGCACTGCAGTAATTTCTTAAAGATTGGCATAATACATTATTATGCTAGTATTATTATATACTATTATTAATAATAACATGGAATTATTAATTCCATACTAAAAATTGTTGATGACCATGAGGTTTTGGATGAACAATGCACTAATAATGTTGTAATATTGGACAAGTGACATGAGGGCATTCAGCTGTTCTTAACCTGGAGGCCATGGAGCACGGAAATTATATGCCTATTTCTGAGGAAGAGGACAATCCATAGCTTTCATTAAGTTCTCAGAGGAATCCAAAACGCACCAAAGGTGCAGAAATACTGCTACAGAGAAAAGAGCAGAGACTTTGGGATCACACTGCCTTGTTTTCAAATACTGGCTCCAAGCTTACTAAACTGCATGACATGCTTCATCTCTGAGCCTCTGTTTCCTTATTTATAAAATGAGAATAATAATATACAAGTCACAGCGTTGTTGTGAGGATTAAATGAGATTCTCTACATTAAATGCTTGACACAGAGTAGGCACTCAAGAAATGTTAATCTCCTTCCTCTTGCCACAATATATAAAACACAGTAATGGCATTTAAACTACAGTTGGACGAATCATTTTTAATGGCACATGTACCCTGGATAGATATGCCTTCTTCAAAGATATTCTACCTAAAGCTTAGACCCCCAACCAGAAACTCAGACCTAGATTCCAATACTGATGTTAAATCTCCACAAAAAATTCAAAATAAAAGTATTCAGTTGGCGCCTACAAAAAAGTTTCCCCAACATATGCACACATTCTGTTTATAAAGATGAAATTATTTAAATACCACTATATCCTGGCATGTTTGGTTTCAATTCTATGCATATATTACTATAAACCTAAGATGAAAAACCTCTTGAATTGAGCAGGAGATCTGATCCCCTTAAATGTCATATGAAGAGGCTTTTACAAAAACAGGGAGTCTTCACTAGTCCTACAGATTCATGAAGAAGACTTGAAGGGGTTAAAGTGGAAGGCTTATACAAACTTTGCTTCTCAGCTTCTCTCTTACCTCCTCCCTCTCGGCTCCACACCGCTAAGGCAAGGCAGAGCTGAATCACTACCTTTCCCGAACGCTCTAAACTGTTGCCTGCGAAAGAGGAACTGGGGACTTAACTATTCAGGCTGCTTCCATTCAAGTGTTCCGGATGGTATATACACATCCAAACAGACACTTCTCTTGGCTCTTTGGAGTTTATAAGAAGCAGGCATCTGAAACTGCACTCTGAAGCTGTAAGTGGCAACTGGAATTTTAAGTAACTGATAGAGGGTGCTTTTCTGTTTTACGCTGGAAAGGTCTGACTCTTTAGGAAGATGAAAGAGAAAGCATATTTGCATGAACATAGCCCTGCTTCTGTGGCAAAACAAGGCTTTCTTTCTATTTTCCAGATATTCCAGAGATGTTCCTGAACAACTTGCCTGTCGATGCAAGCAAGCTTCAAAAGGGATGCTTAAATGGCTAATCCCATTCATCCTGTGAGCCAGGAACGGTAAGAGAGATCTGGAAATATTATGTTATTTACGGTGAAATGAGCGGCATTTTATTTATCGGCAGGTGTGACAAATAGGCACCATCTGCCACAGAAGATAGAGCAACTCCCACTTGAGAAGCTTGTTACTTAATGGCTCCAGCCGTTGAAAAAGCACTTGCGGCTGGAATTGTTTTTTCGCAGGCTGATGTGGAACTAGATACTTTAACAGCTCCCACCTCCCTTAGTTTTCTCTCCCTCCCGCGGGGCAGATATATACGAACAGAATATGTTAACTCCTAAAAGCTGTTGCAATTGATAGTTTTGACTGTCTCTTCTGAGTTGTTTCTCTGATCATTTTCCTTAGCTATGTGGTGGGATTTCAGCTCTGAAATTATATAGGCAGGTGTCACTCGGAAAAACGTAAAATTACCAGTGAATTGTTTTCAGAACTTTGTCATGTTAAAGTAAAAGTAACTATGGGGAGCTCCTTGGGGACCCAAACAGGGATCAGGTTACATTTATCTCTGTATTCCCAGCACTTTTTCTCTTATTAGAAGCAAGTCTCGCCCTAGGAATCCCTCTCAGCGTTGATGGATGGAGAAAGCGCCACATTCCCATCTCATTTTAAGGAGCAAAATTCATGGTCTGGGTGTGTATGTTGTTTTGCTTCTGCGAGGTTATATATACTATGCTGACGTTGAACATTATGGGAGACTTGGGATTTCAGTGTTCCTACCAAAAACTCAAGAAGTTTTTTTTGTTTTGTTTTGTTTTTTTTAGCAAGAGTTTTATTTACCAAGTTAATGACAAAACATGCAATCAGAAAATCAGAGGTGCATTCACATTGCTTGTGGGTGTTTTGATTTACATTACAAGTAAACCGGATGTTCAGGCTAATGTTGGACTTTGGCCAATTATTATTAAATTAATCTCTGTCCATGTTCCCTTCCCCCAAACTCCTCTCCCCCTTTCCTTTCTTCGTCTCTTTTCCAATGTTTTCCTGCTTCCCTATCTTCACCTCTATCTCTTTTTTTTTTTAGTTAATTTATTTGGCTGTGTTGGGTCTTCGCCTCTGTGCGAGGGCTCCCTCCAGCTGCGGCAAGCGGGGGCCACTCCTCATCGCGGTGCGCGGGCCTCTCTCGCTGCGGAGCACAGACTCCAGACGCGCAGGCTCAGCAGCTGTGGCTCACGGGCCCAGCCGCTCCGCGGCATGCGGGATCCTCCCAGACCAGGGCCCGAACCCGTGTCCCCTGCACTAGCAGGCAGACTCCCAACCACCGCGCCAGCAGGGAAGACCCCCCACCTCTATCTCTTAACCACTCATTTCCTCCCACCTCTTATCCACTTCCCACACTCCTCATCACCTTACTTCTCACATTTCCTTCCTTCCCTCGTCCCCTCTTCCCTCCATCTTCCTTTTTTCTGAATTCCTTACCCTTTTTCCTATCCCGCACTCTCCTCCTTGTCTCTCAACAGCTTTCCATCACTTTTACAAAGACTAGAGACTGATTTTCATTTTATTAGCTTTCCAGAAAGAACTGCAGGATACTAAAATCCTACAAGGGTCTTTCCACAAAAACCAGATTCTTTAGAATTAATAGAATTTTGATTTCTTTTGAAATTGCATGGTTGTTTTTCTTTCCAAATGGTCCAGAGCTTTTAATGGAGCAATCACATTATCTGTGCAGCTAAGTAGTTAGCAAAGAGAGCTATGGCAATCCTGTTCCGAAAGCTTTTATGAGAAGTTGTCACAGATGCAGGAGCAGATTAACAAAGAGGACTCCCCAGTATCTAACTTTTCATTTACTCATTTCAAAGTCCTTAAGATTTAAGGAATTAAATTGATAGACCTGTCTGCATTGAACAGGATGTTTGGTGTTCTGCAGACTGCAGAGGTTTTAAGAAATACATGGCTAGTTAGTTTTCCAAACCCTCAAATGAAGTGTTTAAAGAAGTTGACAACTGTATGTGAGATCATTGTTCTCTACAGCTTCTCCAAGCTTCATAGAATTCTAATAAATATTTAATAAGTATTTAGACCTTAAGGAAGATTAAGGGTCGATTGTGTAGGAGGCAGTATTATTGTTACCGAAAAGCATTTATAGACACAATTGAACTTTCTAAAACTTAAGGCTGTAAACCCATTCCATGTAGTTTTCCTTTAAAATCATGCAACTGAAATAGTAATTCAAGAGCAAAGTTTCTAACAGAGTGATTATTCCTTTTTTTAAAAAATTTTTTTGGCTGTGCTGTGCAGCTTGCGGGATCTTAGTTCCCCCACCAGGGATTGAACCCGGGCCCACAGCAGTGAAAGCACTGAGTCCTAACCACTGGACCACCAGGGAATTCCCACAAAGTGATTATTCCTTAATTCCAGATGATAATCAGGAATTTAGTCTCATTTGCACAATAAGAGATAGGGGAGTGGGGGAAGGGAATAAAAATAAGAGGGAGTTTCAGGTGCTTCCCCAAGCTATATTAGCTATCAGAACAGAGATAACACTGTGCTTCTCTCTAAATTGTCAGTGCTAAGTACATTTCTTCAGTCATACCCATGCATTCGTTCAACAATTATTGAGCAGCTATTGCGAGCACAGTTGTATAAGGGACAGAAGGTTGAAAAAGATCCTCAAGGGGTTTATAAATTACAATTTGGGGGAAAACACAGCAAATAGATACTTACAGTATTAGGTGAATGTAATTTCTCTAGGAGAGAGAGAAAGCCTGTGGGAGTTAGGATTTGGATGAGAAATCAAGGTCAGTTTCATGAGCTGAACAATGAAGAATTGTAGCATTTCCCCAAGCAGAGATAGGCAAAGATGGAAGAAACTGATCAAACAAAAACATGGAGGCGGGGAAGTAGGTGGCAGTGAGCATTACAGCTTGATTGGAAAGGAGGGTAGTGGAAGGAATTAAAGTCAGCCAGGACCAGGGCATTGACAGCCTTGAACGCCAAGCTAAGGAGAATGGAGTAAAGTCTAAAGACGATAAGGCCTCTCAAAGGCAATGTGGGCTACCAAATCTTTATTCCTTTTTCATCCTGTAAGATTAATTATAAATAAATCATATAGTAATGGACTGTAGAGTAAAAAGAGCAAATCGAAGATGACATATAGCTTGACAACTTTTTTATAAAGTTCAAAACAAAAATAAACAACATAGTGTTTAGGCACAGGTGTGTGTGTGTGTAAATAAAAGCAAGGTAATGACTAACAAAATTCAGAATACTGATAATTTCTGGGGAGGAGTGGGATGAGATAGGGAGGAGCACAGGTAGATGTAAGTTATTAGTTATTCTCAATCTTACAGTTGGTAGGTGTTTGTTTACAGGTGTTTGTCCATGGGTGTTACTGAGTAAACAAATAAAAGGGACCCTGGATGCACCGATTATGACAGTGTGCCTAACCAAGAAGCCTGACTTACCCAAGTCTGTGTATTTGGGGGTCCACAGGAGACTAAAAAGATACTATACTACTGTTGAGGCTTTTCCCACTTGGATTGCACTAGCGGCGAGTGTTTTTTTTTCCTTCGACTTGTCTTCTGGAGGCCAGGTGAAAAAATAATGCCTCTACGTGGGCTGCCCGGGACTGTCAGAGTCCTGCCTCTGCAACGCTCTGTTCTGTTTGTGGAGTGGTGCTTCTCAGCCCACGCCACATATCGAAATCACCTGTGGAACTTTAAGCACTACAGCTGTTCATGCCCCACACAAACCTACTGAATCAGAACCTCTGAAGGAAGGACCCAGGTATACATATTTTCAAAAGGTTTCGTAAGTGATCCTGAGGGCAACAGGGACTGGAAACCATTCCTTGCAGAGTGTACGTAGAAACTCTAAATGGGTAGCTTGTCACAAATGTAGACTTCAGGGTCCTATCCCGAGAGATGCTGATCTAGGAAGCAAGGAGAAAGGCCCAGAAACCTGCATTTGTAATACAAATCTTACAGGGACTTCCTTCAGAAACATTGCCCCAAGGGTTCCAAAACCCTAGGGCCTCAGGGTGATTACTCTGTGTATTCGTTTCCTAGGACTGCCATAAACAGAGTACCACAAACTGGGTGGCTTAAAACAGAAATTTATTCTCTTAGGTCTGGAGGCTAGAGGTCTGAAATCAAGGCATCAGCTTGGTCATGCTCCCTTTGAAATCTGTAGGGGAAAATCCTTCCTTGGCTCTTCTAGCTTCTGGTGTTTACTGGCAATCCTTGGCATTCCCTGGTTTGTAGATCCATCACTCCAATCTCTGTCTCTGTCTTCCCCCTGAATGTCTCTGTCTTCTCTTCTTATAAGGACACCAGTCATATTGGATTAGGGCCAACCTAATGACCTCATTTTAACTTGATTACATCTGCAAAGACCCTTTTTTCAAATAAGGTCACATCACATTCACAGGTACTGGGTGTTAGGACTTCAACATATCTTTTCGGGGGACATAATTCAACCTGTGGCACTCTTTTAATAGTTTTTTAAAGTAGGGTCCCCAAACAACCAATGAGATTAGCTATGTTCTTTAGCTGGGCTATCTAGATAGAAAAACTGATAGTTAACTCTCAAAGCTCTATATGCAAAGAATCACCTGAAAATCTTGTGCTTAGAATGCATATTCCTGGGCCTTGATGCAAGGTATTAGAACTCAGTAGGCCTGGGGAAGGGCCTAGGAGTCTACACTTTAAATCAGGTAGGGGGTTCATGCATCACACTCTTGAGAAAAACTGGATTTGGGAGAACAAGCAAGGTTAAGACTCGAGTGGTCTGGGGAGAAGGAGCTCCCAAGAGCAGACCCTGAAACCTGCATTTGTAACAAGCTACTCAGGAGAACCATTGCCTTTGGGGCTGGTGTTTCTAGGGAACAAAAGGGTACCTACGTGGTTATCTTTTCCACTTGTTAGTGAATCAGAAATCAAAATAGATGTACATTTAAGTATTGCAAAAATGTTTCCTAGACCATAGCTCCAAAGACAGTAGAAAGATACCCTGTCTCTTTGCTCTTGTTTCTTGAGAACCACATGGGCGGTAGGGGAATTAGGTAGGTAGGCTAAGGATCATGCAGATTACAGAAAGTATAGTACCACGGGCTAGTGAATATAAACTTTAAGCTGAAATGCTCCCAGGCTGGGTGCAAAATTCAAGATTATAGGAAGAGTAATGTGATTGTTGGAGCTGTTTCTATTAACTCTCCTTGGGCATGTTTACAAGCGACAGAACCGGGCTACATTGTCAGCTCTCTGCCACTACTGCACATAGAAGTTTGACAGGTGATGGTGGTTTATGTTGTTTTTCTAGTCACCCATGTTCAAAATTCATGTTCTGAAAAACAAGCTAAATCATTTTGGAAGCCTTCAACCGTAAATAGTTGACCCTATTTACACACTTGAATGTTTTTGCGAATAAAGACAAGGTTCTGTCTTTACCAATAATGAATGATGCAGTTATTTGCTCAGAACAAACACACCCTTTCAATTACTTCTGATCTACAAATACTGAGGGAAAAAACTGTATTCTCACCCCACAGACTTAAATGAGAGAGACAGAACACAAAAACAAAATTGGGGGAAGCCTACATTCCTGAAAATTCCGTGATTTGTTAAAGCGACCCATGGCACTGGGACCTGGGCTTTGAAGAAATGAATCCTTAGATTTAGGCCTTTATTTCAGTGCTAGGCTTTCCTGCTTAAACTAGGGCAGTGGTTCTCAGTCCTGACTTTACAGTCACTTGGGGAGCTTTTTAAAAATACCAGTGCTTGGACCCCACCCCAGACCAATAAAATATGACTCTCTAGAGTGGTGACCAGGCCCCCTACTGTGGAGATTATGATTCAGAAAGTCTAGATGGGGGCCCAGGGTCTGTATTTTAATAAGTACTTCAGGTAAATTTTATGACCAGTTAGTCTGGGAAACACTGTCTTAACCTAGCCTAGTTATTAGCTGCTGTTCTCTGATCTGAATTTTTCTTTAACCTTGTAATAGGTATTTACCACTTAGAAAAAAAAGCATTCAAAATGATAAAAACTCAGGATATCATTTTAAAACTAATTTTCCCATAGCAAAACATTTTGCAACATATCAGTTAATTTTTATTTCAAAAGAAATTGCCATCTGTTTTTCTTAGATACCCGAATCTTTTATTGTTGTTTTTGATTTTCAGGAAAATAAATCTGTTGAAGAATTTTAAGAGTCAAATCTTCTGAGCCTAGATCTACTGCTGTCTGCATCTCCGAGACCTCCTCCATCTGAGAATTACCAGGTCTGACAACACTTTCCCTCCAGCCTACAGTGAGGGAAGTCAACAGAGCTGTAGAAAAGTCACATCCTCTAGACTTCCAACCCTCAAGCTGTGGCAGCTGGAAAGAAACCTTACAAGTGCCATGCCTACAGGGAATTCAGAAAGACAAGAAGGGTAAAAACTCAGATATGCTGAGCCTGAAATATACAAAAGCTTTTAGAAAGTCTCCCCACAGAAGAACCCAATTAAATTCACATAATTAATGCACACATTTAGATGAGCTGTAGATAAAACAGAGCTCTTTCTCCCTCTACCAAAAGACAGGAAAAGTCCAATTTAATACTCAGACATTCTTGTCTCCTATTATAAAGCAGTTTCACCATATTTATTTTAATCAGTATATGAGTAGGACTGTGGAAAATAAAAGATTTTATTTATATTTTTTTAAAAATGATTAAGAAGTTCTGATAAAAACTGTTTGGGAGGGGGATGCTTGTGGACTACTGACTTGGCTCTGGTTGTGACTGCTTTGTGGATGAGATTGTTAGAACACCTCCAGCATATTCAGAGACAGCCTAAGTGACTGTGGAATGCCTCAAGGGCAATAGAAATCAAATAGAAATAGGTACCAACTCAAGTCGTAAGTGATGACGGAGGTGCATTTCAAGTACCATGGGAATCTCACTGGGCGGGCCCATTTCCCCACCCTGGCAACAGAGGTTGACACTACTTCGGATAAGTATTCCAACCTGTATATGTATGTGGGCTTATTCCTGAGCCTCCTGGCCATTCTCCTCATCCTGCTCTTCACAATGCTCCTTCGGCTCAAACATGTCATCTCACCCATCACCTCCGAGAGCACAGAAAGTGTTCCTCAATTTACAGACGTAGAGATGCAGAGTCGAATCCCCACTCCTTAAAGTCAGGGAGAAAGTGAGCTTTAATGGATCTCAGTGAACCCTTGTATGTTGATGTCCAGGAAAGCTGACTTTGTTGCATGTAGCTTCCCATGTAGGGAATCAACAAGTTGTTCACTTAACAAGTTGTTCACGTTTTCTCTGTATTATTCTTTATCTGGACTCTGCTTGTGGGATATCTAAGAGGTTTGACTCATTCCTTGCCAGGAATATAGGAAATGGCAGCTGGTTGGGAGGGCAGGTTTCCATGGTAACCAAAGAGAGCCTGGGCCTTGAGCAAACCTCAGACTGCAGAAATTCACATGCAGCTGTTGTAAAAAACACATGACCCTGGAAGCTCCAAGAACAAGGAAAATTTGCCTTTGAAAGGGCTAATTGTTCAAAGAGGGTAGCCCAAGAAAGGAACAAGTTTGTTTTCTTTTTTTTTTTTAAACATCTTTATTGGAGTATGGTTGCTTTACAATGGTGTGTTAGTTTCTGCTTTATAACAAAGTGAATCAGAAGGAACAAGTTTTAATTTAGCAGTTGGACCCTAAAGAATCACCTCTGCTTACATGAAGTTAAATCATGTCAGAGGTTAATGGAAGAGACCAGGAACCCTTTCCCAAAGGAGCAGTGATTTTATCATCTGTGGCCATCTGGTTTGTCCTAAATGAAAGAAGAGTTCTTAAAAGAAACTGTTTCGGGCTTCCCTGGTGGCGCAGTGGTTGAGAATCTGCCTGCTAATGCAGGGGACACGGGTTCGAGCCCTGGTCTGGGAAGATCCCACATGCCACGGAGCAGCTGGGCCCGTGAGCCACAACTACTGAGCCTGCGCGTCTGGAGCCTGTGCCCCGCAACGGGAGGGGCCGCGATAGTGAAAGGCCCGCGCACCGCGATGAAGAGCGGTCCCCGCACCGCGATGAAGAGTGGCCCCCACTTGCCGCAACTAGAGAAAGCCCTCGCACAGAAACGAAGACCCAACACAGCCAAAAAATAAATAAATAAATAAATTAAGTAGCTATAAAAAAAAAAAAAAAAAAAAAAAAAAAAGAAACTGTTTCAATTTAAAGAGCAAGTTTACAAAAAGAAGTTTCTAGTCAACAAACTCATCTAGAGAGGGAAAATGTGCATTTTATATCTGTGTTATTACTATTACTGGACTTTTAAAAACTCAGATAATGGCCGATGTATTACAAAAATCTGGAACAATGAGCTCCCCCTAAACCAAGGGAAAATTAAGCCAAAATGTGCTTATGATATTATATTATATCGTATAATATCGTATAAGGTATATATTATACCTTATATTATACGTGCAGCTTCTTTGCCTTTTTCTCCTTCCCCGTCATGCTCCAGGATTGAGTTGCACTCAAATATAAGCTTTGTTTAAAAATGGCCTCGGCAAAGAAGACTCAACTGTACTTTAAAGCAGAAATGAAATAATCTTGGTATTCTGTCGTTGAATGATTGTGGCTTTGGGCAAAACACTCAAGCCTCTAGGTACCAGGTTTTTCACTCTGAAAAATGATCTGAGGGCTATTTAGTCATCACTAGACTCCTTTTAGATCTGAGTGTAAGAAAAACAAAGAGAGACAAAGGAAAGGACTAAACAACAGCCTCCAACAAATCCTTATTGAGATCAATGTCCTCAAATGTCACATATGTCTTTCCCAGAAAATGTTCCTCCCTTCCTGATCCCTGCCAAAAGATGAAGTGTTTCACTTATTACCTGTAAGAGAAATATATTTTGAAAAATTCCATTCTCATAAGTAGCCCTAGTATGCCAGTAGTGGAAAAAGAATTTGATTTTTTAATAATTAATGTTCCAAAAGGGAACCAAAGGAAATGAGTACTGTTTACAGATTAGAATTTAGAAGGCTGGTCATACTCTTGCCACCAAAGAACTAAAACACCCATGTTAAATTCTACCTGCTTAGAAAAAATCAGTTCTCTCTTGCACCTAAAAGGTGGTCATCAAATTTCAACCACGTGCTCCCTCGGGAATTGCAGCCGCAGTGAGAGAGAAGTGGAATGGATGTTAGGTTGATGGCACCTCTACCAGACATGCAGCTCTCTCTAGTTTGTTACCAATTTAAATTGGCCCCTTTACTCTGATCTAAATCTAGCATGGTGGTGAAATTCCCAAGTGCTTTCTACTTTTATACACAGTCATTTGCCAATACTCCCTCTCCAAGGGGCTGCAAAGTGTGAAATCCCCACATGCAGAGCTTAACTTAGCAGCAAGGCTGACTCTGGCACACCTGTTACAATAGCGCACTGTAAGAGATGGCAGCTGCATTCTGCACCATTCAGAAGAGATGAGCAGGTAGGCTAAGACTCGATAGGGCATGTGCTTCCCCTTTTGGCATTCTAATTTCCAAAATGCAAAGTGATTCATATTATTGCATTTGGTGGTTTAAGTTGTCTTTATTCAACACCCAGACTCCACGTACCTTTTAAAATGTTAGTTCTTGGCAGCCATACACGGACTTCATCAAAGGCTGCCAATATACCCCAGAACTTCTTAAGGACACACATCTCTCCTCACTCCACGCTCTGCCTTTTGTGCTCACAGTATTTGAATGCACTTTACAGTTAAGAAGTCAGTGACTGGATAAATGAAGGAACTGATTACATTTTCAACAGCAGTGAATAGCAAGATACCCAATGCCTTGTTGCTGAATCTGATGAAGAGACAGACTGCAAATCTATTCCCTGCCCACCTGACCTCTCCAACACAGATTTCAGGAGTTTAAAACTGCTCCTTAATCTCTGACTTGGATGAAGATTCCCAATTTATGATTAGGTTCCTCACCTGGAAAACAACCACCCTCTTTCATCACAACTACCCCATGGGATCCAAATCTTCACCGAGCATTAACCAAAGTACACAGCACGGATTGCACTAAAATAGCAGCATAACCCCTGACGATTTCCAATGACAACATAAATGGAGATGTATGTAAGCAGATGTGTCATTATGGTGACTCACATGGTATTTAATCTTTGGGAAAATAAACTGAATGTTTTCATCATAGCAAACCAACTGTAAAGAAAACTTTTCCATTTATATTAAATTTTATTATGTCCTCCAATGTATTAACATATATTACCGCTCAAAGAGGCAGCTAGAGCAATCAATGGGCATAATTTGAATTTATCCATCTAACCAAAATGCTGGCTTGGCAATTCCTTCCCTCACCCCCACTCTCCAAAAAATTGCATGTTGGGCTTCCCTGGTGGCGCAGTGGTTGAGAATCTGCCTGCCAATGCAGGGGATACGGGTTCGAGCCCTGGTCTGGGAAGATCCCACATGCCGCGGAGCAACTGGGCCCGTGAGCCACAATTACTGAGCCTGCGTGTCTGGAGCCTGTGCTCTGCAACAAGAGAGGCCGTGATAGTGAGAGGCCCGCGCACCACGATGAAGAGTGGCCCCCACTTGCCGCAACTAGAGAAAGCCCTCGCACAGAAATGAAGACCCAACACAACCAAAAATAAATAAATAAATAAAAATTTAAAAAAAAATTGCATGTTAGCCTAAATGTATATAAACAGGTAGGTTATTTATATATAGATGTACTTTGTTTTAAGGTGAAAGAATGAGTCTTCACTTTTTATTACACTGAATCACATGAAATTGCCCTTTCCATAAATAAAAATGCTGAAATATCAGCAATTTCATATAATTCAAGCAAATAAAAGGACTCACCACATGAATTCTTTAAACAGGAAACTCTCCTAATGTGTTTAAAATAACTCAATATCCAAAAGCGTACTTTGAATACATTTCAGAATCATGGGTTGTATAAAACAAGGTTTATTGTAAAAGGCTTTTTGTATTATGTATTATGTACTAGGCAGGCAATCTTGAGGTAAATCAAGTAGAGACAGGTTCATTCAGCCTAACATTTCCATCTACGCCAAATCCGAAGCTTTGGACTCCTGAGTCTGATGGCTGCAGACCCCACCATGCTTACCAAGTAGGTAAAAGGGGTCCATTTAATGCAATTAAGTGGTTGTATTTAGTAATATGTCTTATTCACCTGCATCTGTACAAAAGAAGCACTTTTTTTTTAAACAAAATTGTGTGGAAGAGAAAATTGGGTTTCTTTTGTTTAAAACCATTAATACTTGAAATAGATTCATATTGTGTATATGAAATATAACATTTGAATTAATATTTAGCATGTCATTTTTGTTCCCTGTAAGATAAATTCTGTTTGGTTTGCTGATAACAGCTATATATTGTCTGAAGAATATAAAGAGTATTAGTCTCTTTATCCCAATATAAATTGTAACAATTACAAATTTGTGGGATTTATAATTCTGAGGTGTCATTATTTTTTCTTAGTCGCCAACCTCCCAACTTTTATTTTCTCCCCACTTGCCACCTTATTGGTGTGTTTCTTTGTTTCTTTAGTAGTAAGATGTGAAAAATGGGTAATAACTACCAGCTGCCAATGAAAGTGACCTGAGGTGACAGTGAGATAAGGTATCTAAAGTACCAATATCTTGCAACATTCCCCAACATGTGGGATATTTTTATTTATGTATCTTCCATTTCGTACTTTCTTCATTTGTTCCTCACAGCAACCCTGTGAGTAATGAGTGGAAGTATTATGAAGTCTGTTTTACAAAAGAGGACACTAGCACAGAGAGATTGGTGAGACATTCATGGTTACACAGAGGCCAAGTCAAGAGTACACTGCCAGTCTTTGGACTCCTAGTTTAGTACTCATCTCAAAAAGTGCTTTGCTTTCTGAGCACTGAATAGATACTCCAGAGTTATTCATTCCATCACACTCCAAGTTCTGCAAAAAACTATTGAGCTCTATAGGTGATTAATTACTCCCTGTGCCGAAATTCAGAACAAATAAGCAGAATTCTGCCATCTATTAAAATCATTTTATAGTTGCAGCAACACATATTTAACAGACTGTAGGGAAGTTTACACAAAGGCAGATCCTGCAGCTTTAATTTACATGGAAGAAGGGAAGAGGCAGAAATATAGATGAATTATCAACCCACAATGCAAATTCTAATCCTTTGATCATTCGACTTAATGTTCACAGTCAATGCCAGTTCTTCATATACATGATTGTGATCTTTCCCCGCCTAGAAATGAGAACACCTCCTCTTAGGTAAAAATAGTGTTCTTATTTAAAATTGTATAGTGTTCTAACTGTACACAGCTACTTCATTTGTGCTCTTTAATAAATGCAATGGCATTAAAAGGGAGAGAATTACTGGCTAGAGAAGCTTCCTCTAGCCACAAAGAATGAATTATTGTCCTCGTAGAAAAAGGAGACAAAAATGTGGGACATATGTAGAGTAGGAAAAGGAAATGCACATAATAAATATAGGTGAGGAGGTTTTGAAGAATAACTTGAGTCATTCCAGGAATTCCAATTCATTTTTCACATCAACTATTTGTTGATTAAATTATACATACACACGTTGGAGAGTAAGAGAGACAGATTACACAGCATACTGAGCTAGGCTCTGGTGGGGATCTAAAGTTTGCAATCATAAAATCTACAATCTGGTCAAGATGATAAGTACCTAAATTCATTCATTCTTTCAACATTTATTCAGCACCTACTGTGTGTGCTACCAGTGAAAACAGAACACACTCTATGCCCTGGTGAAAGTTATAGCCTAGGGTTGGACATCTCCAATCAGATAATTACAAGAATACTGTGTTAAAAAGGAGAAGTATAGGGTGCATACAAAGTGGAGGGCATGCTGCCTAGACTGGCCTAGAGTGTCAAGGAAGACTTTACTGAGATGATATCTAAGCTGAAATCTAATGGAGGAGTAAAAGGAGAGAATAGAGCAAACATTCCATAGAAAGAACAGCATGTAGAAAGATACTGAGATGATATCTAAGCTGAAATCTAATGGAGGAGTAAAAGGAGAGAATAGAGCAAACATTCCATAGAAAGAACAGCATGTAGAAAGATTCTGAGGTCAAATAGACTTGGCACACTTGAAGAAGCCCAGTGAGTGAAGAGAAGTCTCCAGAAGGCTGGAAAGGTTGACAACAACATGCAGGGCCTTGTGGGCAATGTTATAGATTTTTAACTTTATTTTAAGCATAGAGAAGATGAGAACTCTGGTAGCAGTGTGGAGGAGGGATTGAAGAGAGGCAAGAGTGGATGCAGGGAGACCAGTTAAGAGACTATGGAAGTGGTTCAGGAGAAAAATGATAATACCTTAGACTTAACACCATCCCATCGAGTGGTAGTGGGTAGGGATAAAGAGAAGTAAATAATTCGAGATAGATTTAGGAGATAAAGTTAGCATTACTTGATGACTTGGATAAGTGGGGTAAGAAGGAAGAATCTAGAATGATTTACTGGATTCTGGTTTGAACAAGGGTCTAGTGGTTCTATTCACTGAGACAAAGAACACTAGAGGAAAATCAGATCAAGGGGGAGATGAATTTCATTTTGGACACGTTTAGCTTGATGTGCCTTTGAGACATCCAAGTGCAGACGTTGAATAGGCAGTTGAATATACGGGTCTGGAGCTCACAAGAGAGGTTAGGGCTGGAGACATAAATTTAAGAGGTGTTAATGGATGAGATTGCCCAGGGAGGGGTTGTAGAGTAGATTGAAGAAAGAATGCCAATAATGTAACACAGGATATGCCCAAATATTTCTCCCTGTTTTTGGAGAATTAGTCACTTGTCAAGCAGGTTGGGAAAGAAGATTAGGTTTAAGGGTCCTCAAACTGAGGCAAATTGCCTGGAAATACTTGGTAGCAGGAGAAGAAGAGTGAGTTAGAGATAAAGTCCTCTGGGGAGAGGGAAGACTCCAACCCGAGGAGACCAAATACAAATATGAAGTACAAAGGTTAGGAGTAGTACCATCAATAAGAGGAAAATAGAGCCAATAATTTGAAGCCAGAAACCAATGAAGCAGTGTTGGTACAGGTTAGTAATAGTACAAATAGGGTCCTGAGAGTTTGCAGTGAACAGGGGTGGGCTGTCAAACACAGGTATGTGATTGTATTGATCACGTTCCTGGCAGGAAACTGATGGCACTCTCATAATGGGTGAGTAAAGAAAGTCTAATGAAAGGACTATTTACTAAGGGGTGGGTAGGATTAAGGGGTCAAAAGAGATGGCAAAGCACCCAGGGACTAACAGCTGTAGGAAGTTCCAGCTGCTCTTAGGCTGGAGGGGGGAAGGGGAGGGAAACGTTTTTGGAATATGGCATGCCCTGTAGCTGTGAGAAAGAAACTAACAATCTATGACCTTAGGTAAATAAGCAAAGCCTTAAAAGGGCTGGAGGATTAAATACTCCAAACACTTTCTCCTCTACCTTCATCTGCTGAGGCAGACTGAATCCACCTGGAAGCCAGAGGGCAAGCAAGCCAGGGGATGCAGTTTGTAAAGGCCAGCTTCCTAGAACAAAGAGCAGGGTGGAGAAGGCTTGTGAGAATGGATCTGGAGAAGACAGAGAATATACAGCACAGAAGGAGGCATGTTGGGATGGCTTAAAGATCCAACTTGAGGTTTACTGAATATGATTCTACCATAGAAAAGATAAAACATACTAGAAATTTTCAAAGGAGGCGTATCATTCAGAGTCCAATCAGAAAAAACAAAACCACTCTAGCTATTTCAAATAGAGGGAATTTAATATAAGGAATTGGCAATGCATGTGATAGAAGACAAATGGGGATAGTGAAACAGGCTCAAGATTAACAGACGCAGAAGGCTATCACCAATCCTAGGGCTTGGGAAACAATGGGAAGAGGTACTATTACCAGAACCCAGAAGCAGTGACCCTCTTTGGTCCTAGAATCATGGAGGGGCCTGCCAGCAGGAGATGAGACCACAATCAGGGCTACCTGGTGGAATCTGGGACCTTAACAGAAAGAGCTCTTTGGCAGGAGCTACAACCATGGAGAAGAAAGACTTTGAGCCATTTTTGGTAGAGCATGCTGTGATTGATTAACAACGTCTTTTATGGTGAAGAGGGTAACGGAGGCATACATGCCACATACCTTTCATTATGGACCTAGATATATTTCTTTATATCATGACTGTGTAGCATGAAGATATAAAATGTTAGTGTAAGATTTAGCTGGGAGCAGAATTTCTCTTAGGAAGAGAACTGTCTTTATCTGGCAAAATACTCTAATAGTTCATCTTAATTGTGGAAATATAATCCTCAGTGTATGGCTGATTTGGGCTGGAAGCAAGAAAAAGATGGATAAACTGTAACATAAGAAATGAACATATATTTGAAGGGTTGTGTATGAACTACAGATGACAGGTAAAGAGTACAAAGTAGACAGAGGACCTAGCAACATGGCAGGAGGCTAGAGGCCAAGAAGAAGAGATAACCAGTCAAGATTCTTCCCTCAGAAGAACTTTGAAGAACAGCAATAGTTAATGTTCTAGACAATCCAGGTAGTCTGGACATATCAGTGCTTTGGTAAGGGAAGGGGCTGTGATGGTATCTTGCATGGTGGCATTTGCAGAAAAAGGACTATACACAGAGAAGGCAAAACAGAGCAAAAATGGTAAAGTTGGTAAAAACAGGAACTTGGATCCAAAGGTAAGTCGAAATATAAGGCTTTCCTTTATCCCAAACCTTAGATACTGTAACTCATTAGATGCCTGGAGACCTGCTAATTACATGTCTAAATCAAACCCTTCAAAATTTAACATGTCAAGCTAACAGAATATCCAATACTTATTCACCAATCTATTTATAGGTGATGCTGAAATCTGCTATCTTATTCTAACATTACTTATAGTCTAGAGTTCTAACTCGTGGATAAAGACTGTTCTGGAGAATAAGAGACACTGATTTCTAACTTTTGAAGAATTTCCACATTGACATGGTAGAGACAATCTGTGTAGTTTGAAAGGACAGAACTCAGACCAACAATTAGAATTTAAAGGGAGCAAGGTTTATAGGAAAATAACTTTGGCTCATTGTGTTTCTAGTAATAGAGATTCTCCCAAATAGAGCAGGTTTTCTTGTAGGGTAGAATATTGTTGAAACAGTTCAAGCAGAGGCCGATGGTCATATCTATCGGAGATAATGATGATAATAATAATAATCACTAGCATATTTTGAAGACTTATGTGTTAAACTCTATGCTTAATATTCTACATGCATTCTTATTTAAACTTAACAAAATCCTACAAAATAGGTATTATTACTATCCTCATTTTACCTACAAGAATATTGAGGCATAGAAAGGTTAAATAACTTGCCCCAGGTCACACAGCTAATAAATGACACAGAACTGGGATTCTAAACCATAGCCAACTGACTCCAGAACTCATATGCTACCATTATGCTATACTGCCTATGTAATGGTATAGAAGTGTCCATAAGTTGGCTAGGAAGATGACCTGGGGAACTTCTAATTCCAATATTCTTTATGTATATGTGTATAAATATGTATATAAAATATATGATCTGTGTGTACCTGTGTGTATATATACATCTTCATATATAGAGCACTAGGGAAAGAGACTCTTTAATCCATGGAAAAGATGAGTAAAAGATGGCCCTCTCAATAGAAGAAAAAATCAACATAAATTGAAATCCATACAAACTGAGAGGTGGTTTGTAAAATTTTGGTTGACAAGACATGGGAAGTGACCGAGTCCTATGAATTTGACAAGGTAGATAACCTGGAAACTATGACAGGAATGTAATGAAACATCAACCACCTCAATTGTAATGCAAATGGACCATCTGTGATGTTGAATTAGAGGGACCTACCTGGCATCTGAAAAAATGGAGACAAAGAATCGGTCATTGTTTATGAAGCAACAGTGCTATTTTAAAATATTTTAAGCCTACAATAAATGCAAAGAAATGTTAGGAAAGATAAACTATTTTACCTATAAACCTGTTACCAAGCTTTGGCAAGTTTTAACTTTTGCTTCAGATTTTTTAAGAGAAATAAAATATTATAGGCAGAGTTGCAGCCCCTGTGTACTTCTCCCTGATCCTATTCCTCTACCCTAGGGTTAACTACTGAGAACCAAAATCATCACCCTCTACTCTCAGTTTGGACACTAAAGACTGAAATTACCTACTCTCCTCCACATATACTTTACTCTCTACATTAATAAGCCTACTCTTCCAGGAGATTCTTATCCAAGCAAATGGCTTGATTGTTCATTATACAATAGTAACTTCCTGAAAGATTCATCAACTTTTCAATGGAAAATGTCAACAGTTTGTGCCCTAAAACTCCGAATACCTTTCCTCAAAATCCTCCCATTGCTGTTTCAACCATTCCTGGACTGTTACATCATGATCCTCATCCAATTGTAAACAAGTTCTCATATTAGAGGACCCACTTTTAACCAAATTTCCAATTCTCAATAAACTCTGCCCTTGCCTTCTCCCTATGAGATACTACCAAAGCTTTGGGGAGGTAGTTTTCTCCCTTTCCATGGTAAACAAATAAACTCAAGTTGTGTTGGTGATATATGAGGAGCCAGCATTCGACACTACTATTCTCAGCTTGGTATTTATCATTACAATGTATGATTTAATTTGTTTCACTACATATGTACGTATCCATAATGATATGTAACATTGTTTTGCAGTGCATGCTTTTAAATTTAATATAAATATATCATAATGTACCTATCCACCTACAACTTTTTATGATGATTATGCTTATTAGGTTCGTGATATTTATCATTAATTTTCACTGTTGTATTCCATTGTATAAATACACCACAATTGTTTTATCCACTTTTCTGGATGAATGCTTTGTCTGATATTATTGATAATAGAGCTGCACCAGCTTTCTTTTGGTTAGTATTTACCAGATATGTATTTTTCCATCCTTTTACTTAAAGTACACATTTTCTTATATTTTAGATATGTATCTTATAAGTACAATATTAGTTGGGTTTAGCACTTTTATTGAATTTAAAATCTGTATGTTTTAAATGGTATGTTCAGCCCATTTATATTTATTGGGGTTACCAACATATTTGGACTTATTACTATCATTTTGTTATTTCTCTTGGTTTTTGTTTGCTTTTTTTCTCCTTTCCTACATTTCACTCAGTTGCTTAATTTTTTAATTCCCTTTTATTCCCTCTATTGATTTTGAAATTAGGTATTCTACTTCTATTCTTTTAGTGGTTAAGCGTAAAATACTAAGATATTTTATGATTACTTAATGTAAAGGATAAAGTTTATCAGCATGTCTAGTCTCCTATTTCGTAATACAAGGACTGAATGGCAGAATTCTTTACATGCAATTTCTTTCCTCTCATCCTCTATATTACTCTCACTGAGCATTTTATTTCCCTTTTGTTTTATTTTTTAATTTAATTTTTTAATTAAAATGATGCATGAACTAATTTTAAAATTCTGAAAACATCATGCTGAGTAAAAAAGCCTTAGACAAAGGGAACCTATTTTATGATCACATTTATATTAAATTCTAGAACTGCACTATCCAATATGGTAGTTACTAGCTACAAATTGCTACTGAGCACTTGATATAGGATTAGTCCAAACTGAGATGTACTATAAGTGTAAATTGCACACTAGATTTCAAAGACATAATATGAGAAAAATATAATATATCTCATCCATAATTTTTATACTGATTACATGTTGAAAATGATAATATTTTGGACATATTGGATTAAATAAAATACATTATTTAAATTAGTCACTTCTTTCTTTTTATTTTTTGTAACCTGGCTAATGGAAAATTTTAAATTACACGTGGCTCCATTTTTGACTCATATTACATTTCTATTTAACAGTGCTATTCTAAAAAAAGCAAAACTTATCTGTAGTGAAAAAATCTAAACAGTAGTTTCCTTTGGAAAGATGAGGGTAGAGATTGACTGGAAAAGTCAGGAAGAAACTTTCTGTGGTGACAGGTATATTTTATAACTTGGAAGTTAGCATTACACAGGTGATTAATTTGTCAAAATTCAAAATATTAAGCTCTCATTAATCATATGCTGAAGTATTACAGGTGAATTATATTGATATTTTCAATTTATTTTGAAATGCATGAAAAATTAAGATGGTTTGATGGGTGAATAAAGGGATGAATAAATACATAGTTGTATGATAAAACAAATATTGTAAACTGTTCACTGTAGAATCTAGGGAGTGGGTATACATACAATTGTACACTATACAATGCTTTCAACTTTTTGTATGTTTGAAAATGTCCATTATGAAATGATGAATGAAATTATACATGTAGACAATTTTAAAAGCTAAATACATGAGACAATGCTTTTAAAGGCACTGGCCATCAGGCAATGAAGGACACTAGTTTGTAGATATGAGAAACAAATGAGGTGACACCTATGATTGCCCTAGCTATAAGTGACTTTCCAGGCCATGGCATAGGGTGGCGGTATTGAGGCAAAGGTCAGTGGATTCTCTCTGTTGATGTTATGGAGCTGAGAGTCTGGGGAGTCAAATGCAACTAGAGTTAATGAGACAGAAACAGAGTCCCAGAGACCTGCAGAGGTCTCCCATCAAGTATTCAGCAGAGTAACTATCAGTGCACATGTGTGAAAAATCTACTTGAGGCCAGGGAGAGAACAAGAAAGGATTAGATTACAAAGAACAGTACCTGACACAGAGGGCCAGAAATAGTGCCTATTCCCACCAGTCAGATTGAGAAAAGTCATAATTCACAGGACGTTGGGTAGGGTACCCAGAAGGTCTGGTCTCAGTGGTGGGAAAAATTAGCCCTAGACTGAGCTCTTCTTTGGACTCACCTAAACCAGAATAATAAGACCTGAAAGGATCAAATTGTTTCCAGGTAACTTAACTGCATCTAAGAACAAAGCTAACAAAGATTTATAGGAATATAAGTATATCCAGCACCTGACAAGGTAAAATTCATAATGCCTGGCATCCAATCAAAGATTACCAGGTATGTAAAGAAACAGAGATACATAACTTATAATGAAGAGAAAAAAATCAATCAAAACTGACCCCAAATTGACAGAGATATTAGAATTAGCAGACAAGGACATTAAAACAATTATTATAACTTGTATTCCATATGTTCAATAAGTTAAGCAGACATATGAAGAAGACCCAAATTGAACTTCTAGAGATAAAAACTACAGTTCCTGAGAGGAAAAATTCACTGGGTGGGATTAAAGGCAGACTAGTCACTACAGAAGAAAAGATAAGTGAACTCAAATGCATAGCAATAGAAACTATACAAAATGAAACATACAGAGGAAAAAGAATGCTAAAAAATGAAAGAGCACTAGTGAACTATGTGTGGCTTCATATGTGAGCAATTGGAATGTTTGAGGGGGTTGGGGGACAGAAAAAACATTTGAAGAATTTGGAAGAAACTTTCCAACTCTGACATTAATGAAAAATATAAATTCACAGATCCAAAAAGCTCAATGAACCCCAAACAGAAGAAGTATGAAGAAAATTACAGTAAGGCACATCGTAATCAAATTGCTCAAAACCAATGATAAAGAGAAAAATCTTTAAAGGAAATAGAGCTGTTACACATAGCTGAATGAAAATAATGACATCAGATCTCTTGTCAGAAACAATGTTATAGAAAAGAGAGTTGACACCTTTAAAGTACTGAAAGGAAAACAAAACAAAACAAAACCCTGTCAAACCAGAAATCTATACCTGGCAATATATATTTCAAAAACAAAATCAAGTCATTTTCAGGCATACAAAAACTGAAAGAAATCATCACTAGCAGACCTGCACTACAAGAAATACTAAAGGACATTCTTTAGGCAGATACCAGATGGAAATATTGATTTAAACAAAAAGCAAGAAGGAGAGCACTAGAATTGGTAACTATATGGGTAAATATACAAGACTTTTCTCTTATTTCAATTTCTTTTAAAAACTGTTTAAACAAAAATAATAACAATGCATTGTGGGATTTAGAGCATATACAAAACTAAAAAATATGACAACAATAGCATAAAAGTTGGGAGGAGATAAATGGAAATATATAATTGTAAGGTTGTCATACTATATGTGAAATGGTGTAGTATCACTTGAAGGTATATTGAAACAAGTTAAATGTGCAAAAAAAACCACCTTAAAGCAATCACTAAAATAACAAAACAGTGTTATAGCTAATAAGCCAACAAATGAGATAAAAGGGGATCATAAAAAATAACTGATTAATCCAAAAGAAGGCAGAAAAAGAGGAAAAAGTTAACAAAAAAAGATGTGACAAATAGAAACAAATAACATGATCATAGACTCAAACCTAACCATATCAATAATCACATAAATGCAAATGGTTGAAACATCCAAATTAAAAGGCAGAGATTGTCATATGGAATAAAAAATTAAGACCCATAGGAGACCATATGCTGCCTGCAGGAAACACTTTAAATATAAAGGCACAAATAGGTTAAAAGTAAAAGGATAGAAAAAGATATAGCATGCTAACACTAATCAAAAGAAAGCTGGAGTGGTTATATTAATATCAAAGTTGATTTCAGAGCAAAATATTGCCAGGGATAAGGTAATTTATTTCATAATGATAATGAGGTCAATTAATCAAGAAGACATAACAATCCTAAATGTTTATGCACCAAATAACAGGGCTTCAAAATTCATGAAGCAAAAGTTGATAGAACTGCAAGGAAAAACAGACAAACCCACAATTATAACCTAGGACTCTCTATACCCCTCTCTAAAAAAATGAATAAAATGTGGGTAGAAAATTAGCAAAGATATAGTATACTCAAACACCACTTGACCTCACTGACATTTATAGAACACATCACCCAACAACATCAGAATGTAGTTTCTTCTCAAGTGCTCAGGGAATATTTACCAAGAATAGACCATAGTCTGGGCCATAAAACAAGTCTCAATAAATTTAGGATTCAAGTCATGCAAAGTTTGTCCTTTGACCACAATGGAATTAAATTAGGAATCAATAACAAAATGATCTTTGGAAATTTCCACAATATTTGCAAATGAAATAGCACTTCTAGATAATGAATGTATCAAACAAGAAATCAAAAGGAAAATTAGAAAATAATTTTAACTAAATGAAAATTTAAGCACAACATATTAAAAATTGTAGGATACTACTAAAGCTGTACTTAGGGGAAAATTTATAGCATAAGATGGCTATATAAAAAAGAAAAATGATCTCAAAGTAATAACACAGTCTTCTACCTTGAGAAACTAAAAAAAACCAACAACAACAAAAACAACAAATTAAACCTAAAGTAAGCAGAAGAAAAGAAACAGTAAAGATCAAAGCAGAAATTCATGACATAAAAAAAACAATAACAGAGAAAAATCAATGAAACAAAAAAAGCTGGTTCTTTAAAAAGATCAATAAAATTGGTAAATCACTAGCCAGACTAATGAGGAAAAGAGAGAAGATGCAAATTAAAAATATCTAGAACAAGAGAAGTGACATCATGAAAGATTCTACAGACAGCAAATGAATAATAAGGGAATAACTTGAGCAACTATTCCCATAAATTTGATGAATTAGGTGAAATGGACAAATTCCCTGAAAGACACAAATTACCAAAGCTCAGTCAAGGAGAAATAGATAACCTGAAGAGTGAAATATATATGAAATTGAAATTATAGTTTAAAACCCTCCTACAGAGAAATTCCCAGGCCCATATGGCTTCACTGGTGAATTCTACCACACCTTTAAAAAATAAATAATAATAACTTTATATAAAATCTTCCAAAAAATTTAAGAGAAGAGAATACTTCCCAACTCATGCTACAAGGCTGTCATTACTCTAATACCAAAACCACACAAAGATATTACAAGAGAAGAAAACTATAGGCTAACACTCTCATGAAAATACATGCAAAAATTCATAACAAATATTTAGTAAATTGAATCTAGCAATATATAGAAATATAACACATCATGACCAAGTGGGTTTTATCCCAGGAATGAAAGGTTAGATTAGCATTCAAAAACCAATCAATGTAATGTATCATATTAACAAACTAAAAAGATGAAAAAACATGATCATTTCAATAGACACAAAAAAAGAATTTGATAAAACCCAATAGCTTTTCATGATAAAACCATTCAACAAACTAGGAATAGAAGGTAACTTCCTTAAATTGGTAAAGGTTATCTACAAAAAATCTGCTGCTAACCCCATATTTAATGGTGAAAGACTGAATGATTCACTCCTATGATCAGGAACAAGGCAGGAATATCTGTTCTGCCACTTCTATTCAACATTCTAATCAGTGCAGTCAGGCAAAAAAAAAAAAACAAAAACATAAAAGGCATCCAAACTGGAAAGGAAGAAGTAAAACTATCTTTATTTTCAGACAACATGATTGTCTATGTAGAAAATCCAATAGAGTCTACAAAAAAAAAAAAAGCTACTAGGACTAATAAGCGAGTTTAGCAAAATGGCAGGATACAAGATTAATATAGATCAATTGTATTTTATATACTAGCAACGAACTATTGGAAACTGATTTTTAAAAACAATACCATTTGCAATAGCATCAAAAATATGAAATTCTTAGGGCTAAATATAACCAATGATGTGAAGGACCTGTACACTGGTAACTGCGAAACATTGCTAAAAGAAATTATAGAAGGCCTAAATAAATAGCTATTCCTTGTTCGTGGTATAGAAAATTTAATATTGTTAAGATGTGAACTCTTTCCAAAATTGATCTATAAATTCAACACAATTCCCATCAAAATCCCAGCAGGCTTTTTTAAGGAAATTAACAAAAAGATTCTAAAATTCATATGAAAATGCAAAAGACCTAGGATAGCCAAAAGAATTCTGCAAAAGAACAAAGTTAGGGGCTAACATCTGATTCCAAGACTTATTATAAAGCTACAGTAATCAAGACAATGTATTATTGGCATAAAGGTAGGTAAACAGATCCATGGAACAGAATAGAGAGTCCAGACATAAACCAACACATATGGATAATTGATTTTTCACAAACATACAAAGTCAAAGCAGAAGAGAAAGAAAAGTCTTTTTGACAAGTGATGCTTAAACAATTGAATGTAGATTCATAGGCAAAAAAAATGACCTTTAATCCATAACTTGCCCTATTTACAAAAATTAACTCAAAATGGATCTTGTACCTAAATGTAAAAACTAAAACTTCTAAAAGAAAACATAGGAGAAAATCTTTGTGACCTTCAGTTAGGCAAAGATTTCTTAGACTTGACAACAAAAGCACAATCCATAAGAGAAGAAAATGATAAATTGGATTCCATCGAGATTAAAAATTTTGGCTCTTCAAAAAGCAATGATAAGAGAAAGAAAAACAAGACTCAGACTGGGAGAAAATCTTTGTAAATTATATAACTGACACCCAGTATATATAAAGAACTCTCAAAACCTAACAATAAGAAAGTAAACAAACCAATTTGATTAAAAAAATGGGGGAAATATTTGAACAGACATTTCATCAAAGATATATGGATGGCAAATAAGCACATGAAAAGTTGCTCAACATAATTAAGGAAATGCAAATTAAAACCACAATGAGACCACTACATGCTTATTAGAATGTCTAAAATTAAAAAGCCTGACCACATGTTAGTAAGGATTGGAGTGACCAGAACTCTCATACTGCTAGTAGGAATGTAAAATAGGAGAGCTGCTTTGCAAAACAGTTTGGTAGTTCATTATAAAGTTGAACATACACCTACCATACAATCTAGTCATTCCACCCTGAGGTATTTACCCAAAACTAAAGAAAAATATGTCTGTACAATGACTTGTACGGAGTATTCAAAAGAACTTGTTAAATAACAAAAAATCAACTAAGCACATTTAAAGATCAAGTTGCCTTTATTTAATGATTTATGAATCAGAAAGCATCTCATCTAGCAATAGAAAGGAGGTCCACAGAGCTGTAGAAAAGGAAAGATTTTTAAAGGCAGAAAGGGGGCAGGAAAAGGAAATTATTAGCAAAGAATGCACTGTTTCAGGGAAGGCCACCATCCTAAGGGGAACGGAAGGGCCTATTGGGTGGATTACCTCACTAGTGCTGACCTGGTAATTCCAGGTTTACTGGTTAAAGGTTACATTCCTGGGGGATGTTGAGACTGCAATTAGGTTAGGTACTAAGTCTCGGTTTGCTGATGTGGGGTTTAGCACAAGTGACTCCATTTTGGGACTGATGTCTCCTTTTCAAGAAGCTTAACTGGTAATATGCAAAAACTGGAAATAACCTAGAAGTCCATCAACAGGGGGATGAATAAATAAATGGCAGTATATCTATACAATGAAATATTACTGAGTCAAAAAAAGGACTGGATTCTTGATACATGCAACAACATGGGTGAATCTCAAATTAATTATGCTGAGGGAAAGAAACCAGATCAAAAAGAGAAAATACTCATGATTCCAATTTATATAAAACTCTAGAAAAATGCAAATCGACAGTGACAGAAAACAGATCAGTGTTCTTGGCAAGGAACAAGAGGGAAGGCCCAAGGAAACTTTCTGGTAGATATGTTCACTATCTTGATTATGGGGATGGTTTCAGGAGTGTGTGTATATATATGAATATGTGTATTTTGAACATGTATATATATTTGAATATATATGTCAAAACTTACTAAATTATGCACTTTAAATATGTACAGCTCTAATGTTGAAAGTTTTTCTCAAATGTCTGGTGATCCTTGGCTGAATGTTCATATTTAAGAATGAGACACTGAAAAGCTAAGGGAAAGCTCTCTGTGTATAGAGATTGCTTGTTTACTTGTAGGTATCACTATAGGATGATCAGACATTGGTCCAAAATCCCTAGCATGATGTATAAAACTTTCTATCACCTTGTCTTGTTTGCTCTGCTCAGTCTTCTTCCCCCACTACTTTCTCTTTCACAATACACTCCAGATCACATTCAGCATCCTTTGCCTGGAAAGCCCCTCCTACCTCTGTATCCTTAGTGTACTGCCACTCACCTCAAAACAGCTTGATTTATCCCCATTATCCAGGTCTATCACTTTCCTTGATTCTCCCCCACCCCCCAGAACAGTTAATTACTATTTCCTCTGTGTGACCTCAGTGTTATAATTGCTTATAGTCTTGCATTTAATCATTGCATTGCAACTCATTTATTTGCATATATGTGAGTCCTCTGAGGGAAGCCATTCATCATTACAACCTCAATGACTAGAACCTGGCACATAGTAGATGTTCAGCAATACTGGATGACTGACTGCATGGCTAAATATCATATTCTGATTCATATTGCATTTCCTCTGGTGCCTATAGCTGAATTTGCTCAGTGGGAAAATCTGATTCCATGACCTGGCCCACCTACTCTGTTCCAACCAGATGTAGTTAATCCTGGTTACCCCCAACTGGGTCCTGAAATAGATGAAAGACTACAGATACTGTGAACATTTTAGTTGCCATTACTGGAAGAGAGTGTAGGCTAGTTTAACAGTGGGAGGTTGCTTTTAGTAAACAGATTGTTCACTTAGCCTAAATATGATACTAACAATGATACTACCATTGTTCTTTATGTATCCATTTACGTATCAAACCTTTCCCTCAGTGTAATTCACATGGTAAATTCTGAAAATTTTTGATTTAATAGAGCCTAAATTAGTGGGATTTTACTTTACATGAGAAAAATAGGGATAATCATAATAATTTTGGAATAAAACTAATGCTTCCTTCTAGCATATGCTCTTCGTAGCACTTTATAATCTTTTTCATTTGCTAGAAGGAATTTAGGTTTGAATGTCTCCATTTATTTTTAATCAGAGCTTTTCATTTTGCTTGATCATTTATTAAACTGTATATGTGCTATTGCTATCAGAGTGGGTTGTTATGGAAATAGTAGTGACATCACAAACTCTGTATTGCAGCACAATTTTGAGGTAGAAAAAATGAACATGTAGATAATAAAGAAAAAGTCTTGACTCCATTCAAATATATATGATAATTAAAGAAAATCATATGAAAAAACTTAAAAGCAATATTTAAATATACTGATGACTATTCTTTAAAACTTAACGGAAGGAAACTGTTTTTCATGACAGCCACGCTCATTTATATTGGATTCACGTATATAATCAATCAAAACAAGGTAGTGGGGCTTCCCTGGTGGCGCAGTGGTTGAGAATCTGCCTGCCAATGCAGGGGACACGGGTTCGAGCCCTGGTCTGGGAAGATCCCACATGCCATGGAGCAACTAGGTCCATGAACCACAACTACAGAGCCTGCGCGTCTGGAGCCTGTGCTCCGCAACCGGAGAGGCCGTGACAGTGAGAGGCCCGCGCACCGCGATGAAGAGTGGCCCTCGCTCGCCGCAACTGGAGAAAGCCCTCGCACATAAACGAAGACCCAACACAGCCAAAAATAAATAAATAAATTTATTTAAAAAAAACAAAAAAAAAACAAGGTAGTTACACAGTAATGACTGTGATAATGATGAGATTCTGAAACAGGGGCAATTGAATATGCATCACTTGCTTTTCACATGTAAATTCCATTACTAACACAGCACTACTGTTCCCTTGTATTTCTATATAACACTGTAGCTAATAGGAGTATCATGGTAGAATAAGGGGAGAAAAGGTCTTTGTGCTGCATTTGCAAATTTACAAGAAGCAAAAAAAAGTCTAGATTTAAATCACAGCAGAGGATCTTCCTTACCTGGACACTCAACAATCAGTTTAGGATGAGAATGCAACTAACAGACTTGTATCTAATCTACAATTCAGCTGTATTTCTCAGGTGGATATTGATCTGTCTCCTTTTCTCCAAGAGTGAAATGCACAAAGTGTTTTTTTCAAACTCTGGATTCAAATGAATGTAACTATCCAAACTCTTTCAGCCTTTGTTAAGCATCTAGCCACTTCGCCTAGAATGACTACATTAATAAACAGGTCAATTTATCGCCTCAAGAAAAATGTCAATTTTCCAAGTGTTCTGCATTTCTTTTACTTGAGTATCAAGAGGGTGGGGAAAGGAACAGAACAGAGGCACCTCAATTAGAAACTGCCTGCTAGCCTAGCATCAAAACCATTTTTTCCCCTACTTATTTAGCAGAATAAATAAGAAATATTCACTTAAGTCCGTCCTGGGTATACAATTCTCTAATAAGCTTAGTGGAAGGAAAACTTGACAAGCCTCCATCCTTATCCTCAAGTAGCATACATATATCATCTGGATAAGTAGACATGATTTAATGAAGGAGCAAAGGGCATTCATAAAAGCTTTCTTCATCTTATTAATGGCATCACCATTTGCTCAGGTCAAAGACATTGGAGATACTGTGTTCTTGATTATTCTCTCACCCACACATCCAACTCATCAATGAATCCTGTTCGCTCTACCTTCCAAACATGTCCAGAATCCACCACTTCTTACCACCTCCACAGCTACTATCCTGGTTCAGACCACTGTCATCTATAGGGGAGGAAAAACTTGTCTTCTACCTCTCAGAGTCTCCAGCTGGGCCTAAGAATTAAACTGACATAAAACAGATTAACAGAAGAAAAGTATACAAGTTTTAACTGTTTTTTCTTTACATGTACATGGGAGTCTTCATGAGAAAAATGAAGGCCCAGAAAAGCAGTTAGAGTGGAACACTTATGTACTGAATTGGACAAAGAGTAGTAAATTGTGAAAATGTGGCAAGGCAAAGGGGCTTGGGCTAGGGTATTTAATTGGGTGGGGAAGTGAATAGGAAGGTAAACGTTAGTGTAACAAGGTTTGTTTGTACAGATTTCTCTCAGCCTCAACTTCCTGTCCTTGGAGATAGAATGTCTCTTCCCTTCTGGTATAGGGAGCACATTGTCAGGGAGGAAGAAAATTTCCTCTCTCCTTCCAGGGTTCTTCTGGCTGGTCTAAGAATTAAATTAACATGAAAAAGATTAACAGGAGAATATCAACAAAATTTTATAACATGTATACATGAGAGAGACCCAGAAAGACCGAGTAACTTGCCAAAATGGCTGAAACCCTCACCTTAAATACCATCTTCAGCTAAAGACAAGAGAGGATGTTGGGGGCTAGTGGTTTGGAACCTGAAAGGGGAGGAAGACAAGTCACATAGAGATGGAAAAGCAAATGTTTGGTAAATAAATGTTTACTGGGCCACGCAGAGACTATGCACAGAGTGAATGCTGGTCTCTAGACCCTAACAAATTTCTCCCACCACACCTAACGCATACTCTTTGCAGACATCTCTGGTGATAGCACTATTCCAGGCCCTTTAAATTCTTTTAGGTAGTTAAGGGGGTGGTAATAAGAAAAACTTCCTGAGTCTTCTGTTTCTTAAAAATAATCACCTAAATTAATCCTCATGCCGAAGAGACACATTTTGGGGTGGCAAAATTTGGTCCCCTACAACATCTCTTACATGGAAATTTCATCTCTTGTGTTTAAAAGAAAGAAAAAAAGTCAGAGTATCCTTCTTGCATCTGCTGTTTTTTCAAGCGCCTTTAACTCAAAATATTGCCTTAACTATGGCAATAGCCTCCTTGGTGGCTTCTCTGCTTCTACTCTTGTCTCTCTAGTGTCTCCGGAATCCATATAACAGCCAAAGCAACCTTTTAAAACTATAAATCAGCTCCCTTCACTCCCCTGTTGAGAATACTCCAAAGGGTTCCTATCACCATGGATTTCAAGGCCCTACCAGACCTATCCCCCGCCAATCTGTCTAACCTCATCTCCCAACACTTTCTGCTCCTTCCCTCCACTCCAGCCACACTACTCTTCCTGGTGTTTTTCAAACATGTCATGCTTGAGAGACTGAATATGCAAACAGACAATGGCCAGACCATATATAAAACTAGAACTCTGACCCACAATCTGCAGAAACCAACTCAAGAAACCAACTTACTTTCTACAAGTCAGACTACTATCTCTAGTAACCAATCCAGGAAGCCAAACAATACTCCCTGTAACAATCAGCCCAAAACATCCAGGAATTGATTAATAACTGACAGCTTCCCTAATTTTTGTCCCAGCTTCCAACTTAGTACCAACCAGAGAAAGCCAAATATGTATTAGTCACATAGGATGCCCTGCTTCTCATTAGCTTGCCTACAGTTTCCGCATGCCAACAGCCTCCAATCAAGGCATACCTGAAGCTATCCCTCTTTTCCACGATGAAGCTTCCCTACTCGCCTGACTGTGAGTCTTTGCCAAATGCAAAAGTAATGGTGGTTGACTCCCTTGCTGTAACAAGCTATGAATAAATAGCCCTTTGCTTGTTCTCATTTGGGTGGTCTCATTTATCTCTACATGCTCATTTGTGCCTCAGGGTCTTGGCACTTTCAGTTCCTTCTGCCTGGAACACCCTTCTGCTTTGCATGGTTTGCTCACTTAATGAATTCAGGTCTCTGTTCCAAAATTACTTCCTCAGAGAGGACTTCCCTGGTCATCCTATCTAAAATATTCTTCTCAAAACAACTGGTTCTAATCGGCGATGTTCAAAAAATATGTATTAACTAGAAATACTCTATAGGCAGCTCCACCCTTGCACAAAAAGGGGTATAAGAACCAGATGAGCCCAGCAGCCTAATACCTTCTAAGGAGTACCTATGACAATGCTGAATTTTATCTGAGTCCTGTGCTCCTGGAAGGCAGTAAAAGGGAGGAAAAATATCTTTTTCCCTCAACCCTTCTAGGTTCTTGGCTGAGTCTCTGTAACAAGAGACAGATTAACAAGAGAAAAGCATACACATTTATTTAATATAGGTTTTATGTGACACAGGAGCCTTCATAAGGAAATGAAGACCCAAAAGAAACAGTTAAACCTGAGTATTTTTATGCTAGGTTTGATGAAGAGTGGAAAGTCACAGAAAATGTGATAGAACAAAAGGGTATGAGCTAAAGATAGTAAACAGGGACACTTAGCAAGGCTTGTTCAATCAAATTCCCTCTGTCTTCAGAGATAAGGATACTCTTTTCCTTTGGGTACTGGGTGGGCACCTCTGACATGAGGACCTTATGATCTGCTTCAGGGAAAGGTCAGAGAGTCCTTCCTGCACCAACCGTTTCTTAAATTCCTTCAGCTCAAAATTTTCAATATGCCAGGGCACCATATTTTGGGGGTAATGTGTTCTGAAACCCATCATTAGCAACAGTTGAGTTCCTCCCACTCCTTTATATTCTGGCTAACTTCAAAGGAGCTCTCTGTTCTCATATCTTCCCAGATAAGACCCATCTGCATCCTTCTTTATGACTCCCATATGCCTCGTGGAGAACTCCCTTGTTTACCTGCCTCTATAAAACCTCAAGCTCCCTTCCTTTTCTTTGAGATGTTCCTCGTTAATGAACAGTCTCCCTATTGCAATAGCCCGAATAAAATAATCTCTTTAATTGTCTGGTGCATTTTGCCTTTCATTGCTTACATCTGGAACTGCTTTCCTTTCTGTACCCTACCTACCCACCTACCACACACATACATACTCTAATAAGAAAGAATGTTGTTCCATGACCCAAATAGATCAGCTAAGCAGTCTGTCAGAACATTTGCTTTAGAGTGAAACTTCCATGCAAGATGCTTGTTAAAGTCCTCAAAAAGACAGAGCAGTGATCTTTCTAAGATTATTGTAACAGGGTGTAAGACTTTCTTGCCCCTGTTTACTAATAAATGTGTGTGTAGGTTAATTCAGTTTAAGACCTCCATTCATTGTAACATTCCATGCAGTAGCAAAGTTGTGCATTTGAAGACCTATAGTCTTCAACTTAAGAGTCATTCAAACCTAACACTTCTGAAAGCCAAATTGGTTTAAGTCAGATTACAACAAAGATATGAAAATAAATGGAAATTAATTGTTCAATAGTCACTATTATTAATTTAATGTACAAATATCTTTTAATCCCTTTCCTATTTTCTTTTCATTGTCTTCTTTATGAAAACTGAGACCATCTACACCTACACAGCTTTCTGCCTATATTAACGTGACTTTACTTTTCCATTGTCTTTATCAGCATAATTTTACTATTCTTTCCCAGAAAGATAAAAGTTGCAAATAAACTTATTGTACATTCCAGGAACTTCTCGAAAGAATCATCAGGAGAGTCCTGAAAGTCCATTGGTGGACTGCTGGGTCCACAAATCTTAAAAACTATTGTATTATGATCTTTACCCAACCATAATCAAGCCCCTTCCCCAATCGAAAGGCCCACCTTAAAACAGACTTTAAAATCTCATAAATATCCCAAGTTCACCCTCTCTACTTATAGATAATACTAAGTCTCTGTTGAGGTGGCACTCCCCCTTATTGTGCTGAGAATAAGCACAGCTTTGTCTCAAGATATTTTGGTGATATTTGGGGAGCCAGCATTTAAAATAAGAACTTGCATAGAATCATTTACAAGCTCATTTCCCTTAGCTTGACATTTCTCACAGGGTCTTTGGTTCTGCAACCAAGAATTGTCCTTCTAAAGTTTTTTTTTTTTTTTGTAACTTAAGCTGTACAGTTGGGGATTGTAGTTAGCTTTTCACACAACTCTCTCACTCACATACACATCTCTAGTCATTCACTTGTAGACACAAATCTGTGAGGACCAGTTTGAAGCCTATGTCAAGAGTCCAGGTGAGAGATGATGAGGCCTCTGACTTAAAGTAGTTGCTATAAGAATAGGGAGAGCCTGAATTTAAAAGACATTAAGGTAAAATCAAAAGCATTTTGTGATTAACTACATTTAAGAGTAATGGGGAAAAGCCAAGAATTGCACTGAGGTTTCTAATTTTCAAGAATGGTAGAATTATGTATCATTCAAAATATCAAGAATATTTCCATTTTAATTCAGATATTTATTGAGCAACTACTATGTGCAGAGCACACGTATGGAGGAAGAATGGGGGGCAGTTAAGTTACATGGTAGGTTCCTGGAGGACAGTCAAGTGGAACAATTAATGAGTAGTTGATAATATGGGTCTGAAATTCAAGGAAGAAGTTGGCATTGGAAAAAGAGACGTGAGAACCACTGGCGTGGAGTTTATTACTGAAGCTGTGGGAGAACATAGAAAATAAGAGAAAAAGCTAAATAAAAATGGCTAGAGAGACAGGAGGAGAACTAGGGAAAAAAAGTGATGTCACAAAAGTTAAAGAAGTAGAGCACTTTCAAAAAGAAGAATTTTTTTTAATATTCCACATATGAGTGAAATCACATGGTATTTGTCTTTCTCCATCTGACTTTTTAACTTAGCATAATACCCTCAAGGATAAACCAATGTTACCTAAATTTTAAAAAAGGAAAAAGGAAAAACTGGTTAACAAGGACAAATGTTGCAGAGAGGTCAACTAGGCCTTGCATTTGGCATATTAGTACATCTTTGGTGGTTTTAGCAAAAATACTTTAGAAGAGTAGTAGAAGGAAGAATAAATTATGTAGTGCTTGTAATTAATCAATTTCAAAGGAAGCAAACAGATTTTAATTACTTTATGTTACTGGCTGATAAGTCTCACTTTGAAAGATTAAGGGCATTTTGATTGGAATTTCTCAAGAAGACTCTCTTTAATGGAATGGATGGCCTTTGAAAATGTATTTATTCAACTTTGCACTAACTAGAATGTGGGCCATGGAAGGACTGCAATAAATAATTGTTAAATTGAAAAGAATTCACTTCTCTCTCTCTCATATATACATATAATTTTGAATAAAATATATTTTATATTTTAATATACATACTTTTTATTTTGAAATAATTATAGATTCACAGGAGGTTACAAAAGAAATGTACAGGAAAGTCCCATACGCACTTTTCTCAGCCTACTCCAATGTTAACATCTTATACCACTATAATACATGATCAAGACCAAGAAACTAACTTTGGCACAATCCACAGAGTTTATTCAAATTTCAGTGGTTATACATGAAGTAGTTTCTGTATGGGGGGTGTCTCTGTGGAATATTAGCACATGTGTGGCCTTGTGTAACCACCATAATAATCAAGATATTAAACTGTATCATCACCACAAGACTCTCTTATGTTACCCCTTTATAGGCACACTTGTCCCCCTCCTCCCTATCCCTAACACCTGGCAACCAACCATGAGTTCTCTACCTCTATAATTATGCTGTTTTATGAATGTTACATAAATGGAATCAGGCACTATCTTTTTGTGACTGAATTTTTCCACTAAGCATAATTTCCTTGAGGTTCATCCAAATTATTGTGTGCTTTGATTGTCCATTCTTTTTTTATTGCTGAGTAGTATTCCATGGTATGTATATACCATAGTTTGTTTATTCACCCTTTGAAGGACATCTAGGCTGTTCTGGGTTCTTGGCTATTATGAATAAAACTGTTATCAGCATTAATGTAAAGGTTTTTGTATGAACATAAGTCTTTATTTCTCTGGGATAAATGACCCGGTTGTACATTATATGCTTGGCTTTGTAAGAAACTGCCAAACTGTTTTCCATAATGGCTGTACCATTTTACCTTCCCACTGACATAAGGTCCAATTTCTCTGCATCCTCACCAGCATTCGGTATTATCAATATATTTTTCATTTAGCCATTCTGATAGGGATGTAGTGATATCTCATTGCAGTTCTAATTTGCATTTCTCTGATGGCGAATGTTAAACGTGTTTTCATGTGCTTACTTGCCATATGTATATCTTCTTCTGTGAAATGTCTCTTCATGAATTTTGCCCATTTTTTAACGGTTGAGTTTTGAAAGTTCTTTATATATTCTAGACACTAGTGCTTTGTCAGATATGTGGTTTGCAAGTATTTTCTTCCACTCTGTAGTTTTTCTTTTCATTGCTTTTAACAGTCTTTCACGGAGCAAAAGATTTTAATTTTGATGAGCCAATATGTCAGTTTTTTTCCTTTTATGGATCATGCTTTTGATGTCAAGTCTAAGGACTGTCTAGTGCTAGTTCCCAAAGATTTTCTACCATGTAATTTTTTTAAAGTTTTATAGGGACTTCCCTGGTGGTGCAGTGGTTAAGAATCTGCCTGCCAATGCAGGGGACACAGGTTCAATCCCTGGTCCGGGAAGATACCACATGCCGTGAAACAACTAAGCCTGCGAGCCACAACTACTGAGCCCGAGTGCTGCAACTACTGAAGCCCACGTGACTAGAGCCCATGCTCCGCAACAAGAGAAGCCACCTCAATGAGAAGCCCGCGCACCACAAGGAAGAGTAGCCCTGCTCACCGCAACTAGAGAAAGCCCGTGCACAGCAATGAAGACCCAAGGCAGCCCCCCCCAAAAAAAAAGTTTTATAGTTTTATATTTAAATCTGTAATCCATTTTGACTTAATTTTTGTATATGATATGAAATTTAGGTGAAGGATAAGTTTTTTTGCCTTTAGATGTCCAATTGCTTCAGCACCATTTGCTAAAAAGGCTATCATTTCTCCATTGAATTGATTTTGCTCTTTTGTCAAAAATTTATTGGGTATACTTGTGTGGATCTATTTCTGGGTTTCTATTCTGTTCTATTGATCTATGTGTCTATCCCTCTCCAGTACCATACTATCTTGATTATTGCCAATATATTGTAAGACTTAACATCAGGATAAGGGATTCCTCCCAACTATATATATTTTTACTTTAGTGTTTTATAGTAATTGCTCTGTGATATGAGTAACTATTTGTCTATAACATAGACATATCGATTTGCAAAGAATTAGAATATAATAAGGTGTATTTTAAACTATACCTATATGAGAAATTTAATATTCATCCTTGAGGAACTGATATAATGGAAAGAGCGTTGGACTAGAGTCGGCATACCTGGGTTTCATAGCTAGCTTTGACACAAGCAAGCTAAATTACTTTAAGCATATCTCTCTTTCTCAACTTCTCAGAGTCTTAAGTTTCCTCATCTGTAAAATGAGTAGGAAGTAGATAGTCTCTCAGGTTTTTTCTAGAAAGAGGAAAAGTTCCTGAGTTTATTTAGTCTATATGAATTGCCTACATGGCTACCACATAGCACAACTCCAAGAGGTACCATTCACACTGTATTCTGTGTCAGGATTTGGAACACGATAGCCTAAGGCCCAAATCTAGACTGCAGCCTGTTTTTGTAAATCAAGTTATACTGGAACACTGCCATGCTTATTCGTTTACATACTACGTGCGGCTGCTCTCCCCACTACAATGGCAGAGTTGATTAGTTGCAATACAGACCCTATCAGAAAAGCCAAAAAAATAATTGCCAAATCTTGGTCCATTTGAAGGCTGCTTCCTGGAGTTATGCAACTACGGTTGACCTAATTATTTAAATATCTGTACATGAAGGAGAAAGCACTGATTTGACAAGAATTAAACTCTTTTGTTTTATTAATCTATCACTATAGTTAGAAAATAATCAGGGTTGTAAAGATAATATTCCTAATTTTAGTGCCATCATTATCATATGAGTATATGGTAAATAAGCTCTTTCAAACAGTAGCAGAAGTTTAGCCTAGGAGAAATAGGCCTTGATGTATTAGTTTAGATAATTTCTTTTCATTCAAGTGCTTTTCAGTTCAAAAAGCATCTGAGCAGCCCTGAGCATCATGAGATGTATGTGTGTTGCGAGGTAAGAAATGAGTAAGACAAGATCCTTGCCCTCAAGAAACTCACAATCTAGTTGAGGGGAAAGAGGATAAATCAGAGAAAAAGCCAACACAATTAAGATACATTGTGATAAAATATATAAAAGGGGGCCAATGAGGCTACAGGAACATCAGGGCTATGTTTTCCTTCATTTCTTAGCTGAGTGGCTTTCTCATGTGATGACACTGCAGGGGAAGAAAAAGTTTTCCTCAACTCTCTTAGGGTCTCTGGTTGGGTCTGAAAATTAAACTGACAAAGACAAATTAACAGAAGAAAAGTATACAAGTTTTATTAAATTTTTACATTTAATGAAGAGAATGAAGACCTGAAGAAGTGACCAGAGCAGAAAGGCTTTATACCTTTTAGACAAACAATAAATTTGTGAAGAATTGACAAGACAAAGGGGTTTGGGAGAGAGTAGTTAATGGTGAAGCAGTTAACTAGGAAGATAAGGGTTAGTTTAACAAGGTTTGTTTATACAGATTTCCCTGGTGCCATCTCTGGGAAGATTAGAGTCTGTCTTCAGTAAAAGGAGAATTTATTTCCTGCCTTTAGGCAGAAAAGGGGGAGCTTTTTTAGAGTTTGCTGCTTCTTAATTGCCTTAAGCTCAAAATAATTTTTATGTCAAAGAGACATATTTTGGAGTGGTAGATTGTGGTTTCCTTCAACATTCTATCATTCCCTGAGTGTTGTCACAGCTTGCCCTAGAATGGTTCATTTAAGGTATGCTTTGTATGAATTCATAGAAACTTAAAAGTATTGCCCACTCTTAGCACTTTTGAATTCCAGAGTTTTTAGTTATACTATACCAGAATGTCTGACCTGAAATGATAAAGAAAGTGTGGTGTGTATATATATATATACATACAATGGAAAACAACCCAGTCATTAAAAAGAAGGAAATTTTGCCATTCATGACAACATGGATGGACCTTAAGGGCATTAATTATGCTAAGTGAAATAAGTCAGATAAAGAAAAATACTGCATGATCTCACTTATATGTGGAATCTAAAACAACAACAACAACAAAAAACCAAACTCATATAAGACATCAGATTTGGGCTTCCCTGGTGGCGCAGTGGTTGAGAATCTGCCTGCCAGTGCAGGGGACACGGGTTCGAGCCCTGGTCTGGGAAGATCCCGCATGCCGTGGAGCGACTGGGCCCGTGAGCCACAACTACTGAGCCTGCGCGTCTGGAGCCTATGCTCCGCAACAAGAGAGGCTGTGGCGGTGAGAGACCCGCGCACCGCGATGAGGAGTGGCCCCCACTCGCCACAACTGGAGAAAGCCCATGCACAGAGACGAAGACCCAACACAGCCAAAAATAAATAAATAAATAAAGTGTAAAATATAAAAAACAAAAAACATTTATTAAAAAAAAAAAAAAGACATCAGATTTGTGGTTACCAGAGGTAGGGGTGGGGTATTTGGATGAAGGTGGTCAAAAGGTACAAACTTCCAATTATAAGATAAACAAGTAATGGGAATGTAATGTACAACATGATGACTATAGTTAACACTGCTGTGTGGTGCATTTGAAAGTTGTTAAGAGAGTAAGCCTTAACTGTTCTCATCAAAAGGGAAAAAATTTCTGTAACTGTATGAGGTGATGGATGTTAACTAAACTTATCGTGGTGATCATTTAACAATACATGTATGTCAAGTCATTGTGATGTACACCTTAAACTTACACAGTGCTGTATAGGTCAATTATATCTCAATAAAACTGAAAGTAAATAGAGAAACGAAGTAGAATGTCTGACCAATACACATGTACATATATGTTTTCTCTTAATCATACGGGCTCACAACTTTGGGCTTATATTTAATTCTTTGAAGCAACATGGTTGAACAGTTAGGATTTTGTGGCCAGATTGCCTGGGTTTAAATCTCAACTCTCTGACCTTCGGCAGGGTGCTTATACTCTCGGTACTTCACTTTCTTCACCTGTAGAATATCTAACTCGTAAGGTTTCTGTGAGGAATAAATGATTTAATATATACAAACTACTCAGAATATGCCTGGCACATAACAAGCTCTAAATACATGATTGTTATAAATACCATTCCTCCTCCCTTTGCTCCCTACATTTATTTAGTTGTTGAGCCACGCATATTCTTCCTCTACCATGCCTCTCCAATCCAACCTCTCTACTCCATTCTCACAAATACCACACTTTTACTACTTTTCCTCTGGAGTATTCTTTCCCTTATTCAATTCATCCCACATTCCAAAGTCAGATTAATCTTCCTAAAATGAAGCTCCAGGGATGTAAAACCTGCCTTCTCCCCATATATACAACAGTGATTTTCAACCTGCAGACTATGGAACCCTGGGGCCCTATGAGGTTACTGTAAGTGATTTTGGAATCCATATAAACATAAATGTTTTCTCAACCAATAAAATCTACTAAAAATACAAGATGTGATTACATTCCAGAGGCAGAATTCTGTTAGCCTATAGTCTGCATTAGGTAACTAGAAATTCTCCAAACCAAAGGCTGGACACTGGATCCCATTTAGTTTTGAGTCCTGGTATTCCTGGTAAAGACAGGTTTCTCTAGATTTTTTTTGCCCTACTCATATAAGAATAAGGTGTGTATTCAAAATATTTTAGCCAATCACATATTTTGAATACCTTCAATTTCAACAATGAGAACTCATTTCTAATGTTCATCATGCTAATTAACAAGCCAGAAATTTCACCAATAAAAACTGGCTTCCAATGTTCCCAATGTGAACTAATAAAGCACATGATATTGCTATAGATAGTGTAGCTATAAATAAAGCACTTGTAGTAGCCACTTTATGGGTAGATGCCTTCTAATTTAAATAATAGTTGGCTCTCTGGAATGTGAACTCCTAAGTATGAAACCAAGCAGGACCCTGTGGAGCCCTCCAGGGTACAAGTCTTTCCACATCCTCCATTTCTCGTTTGTAGGAAAAATGCTTTCAGCCTTCTAGACCTTCCCTGAGTTCCAAAGGGCAGATTCAAACGGTTAGTAAATAGAGGAGCAAGGGAATGCAGAAACAAAGGAAAGACAGTCAAGAAACAATACTGCAGCAACGGAGCAGGATCCTGGTTCCTCCTCAAGGAATATACATAACAATCTGGTACACATCTCTGAGTTCTTCTACAGGAACTAACCACCCCACCCCCAGGTGGAAGATGGTAACTTCAGGCTGAGCACAAGCACGAGGACCCCAGACTGGTTGGAACTAGAAGGCTGACGATTGAGATTCTTGGAACACCACCCTGTTACCCCAACACCAACCAATTAGAGGAAGGTCACATCCTCCCCCCAAATTTTGCCAATAAAAACTCTTCCCTGAAAACCATCAGGGAGTTGGAGTCTTTTGAGCACGAGCTGCCCGTTCCCCTTGCATGGCCCTTGCAATTAACCTTTGTCTGCTCCAAACTCCGACATTTTGGTTTGGCTTCACTGTGCATCAGCCACACAAACTTGGGTTTGACAAGTAGAATACTAGTCAAAACTGGGTTGTAACTTCAACTAACACAGATGCACAGTGTCACATTTTCTACGCTAAAGTGTTTTAAATGATAAATAACCTAACACTTCTGCTCTGATTCCTGCTTGTAATTATCCTTTTATTCTTCCTAGGTTATCTCAGATGATACTTCCATAAAGTCTTCCTATAAAGCCCCAATGAGCTTCTGTAGCACTTAGAACTTCTCTTATGATACCCACCTTATACTCTTATAGTCCCTTTCCTCACGCTGATCCTTAGAGGCAGTAGAGCATAGCAGTTAAAAGCATGAGCTCTGGAGTCAAGCTGCCAGAATTTGAATCCTGACTCCACCTGTGACCTTGGCAAGTCCTACAAGTTGCTTAGCTCCTCTCTGCAATTTCCTCATTTGTAAAATGGGGATGTTGCAAATTAATTGTAATACGTATTTGTTGTATTGACTGAGAATATTGAACTTTGCCATAGGAAACAAGAAAATAAGTGGGAGAGATGAAATTCATACATATGTTAAGCAGAGACAAGTAGATTAGTAACCCATGAGACATTTTTGACATAAACTAGATATATGTGTGCAGAACATAAATCAGAAGGGATAGAAGAACCAAGTAGGCACTAAATATTCATGAGGCACAGGAGGCACCTAATATTCACAATACACCAAATATACATCAGACCCCTGAGGCACCAAATATTCACGGTACAGTAAATATATGAGGCACTCAGTATTCATGAGGACCTAAATCAGCCACCCATGAGTGTCACGTATTCTGGGCCCATGTATCCTCTGGCCAGGAAATGCAAAATAAAAATCCCTAGCTGCTCACTGGGCTATTGCAAGCTTCGGCTGTGGACAGGCACACTGGCCCCTACAACACTCCAATAAAGTATGTGCGTATAACTGGCTTCAGGCTTCTTTCATCCACAAAGCCCCTTTGCTCAAACTTCATCTCTGGTCCTCCTAACCACACCATCAGTGGGGAAGGTTAATGTGGACAAGAGAAACAGGACACATGAAGGTTGCATAACCCAGGTGTGGTTTAGCCTGCTGGCATCCTATCCTAAGTGTATTAACATACTGCATCTCTCTCTAGTTTCTTACTGTAAATATTGAATTGACTTAATATTGTAAATCACGTGATTTGAGTACTCTGAGACTTACCTGAGTTTCTAAGAGCTCAAACGCTCATTATTCCCCCATGCTTTAGTTTTTTTTCTTAACAGCCTTATTGAGATATAATTCACATATCATACAATTCACTCATTTAAAACATACAATTCAATGTTTATTGGTATATTACACTAAGTTTTTTTAAATCGTGGTAAAATATATATATATAATAAAATTTGCCATTTTAACTATTTTAATTGTACAATTTAATGTCATTAATTACATTCACATGTTATCCAACTACCACTATTTCCCAAACTTTTTAATCACCCGCAAAAGAAACTCTATAACCATTAAGCAATAACCCCCCATTCCTCCTTCCTCCAGTCACCATTACCTTTAATCTACTTTGTTTCTATGAATTTGCCTAATCTAGATATTTCATATAAGTGGAAGCATACAACATTTGTCCTTTTTTTTTTTAAGATTCTTTTGATGTGGACCATTTTTTAAAAGTCTTTATTGAATTTGTTACAATATTGCTTCTGTTTTATGCTTTGGTTTTTTTGGCCTTGAGGCATGTGGGATCTTAGCTCCCTGACCAGGGATCAAACCCACAACCCCTGCATTGGAAGGCAAAGTCTTATCCACTGAACCGCCAGGGAAGTTCAACATTTGTCCTTTCATGTCTGACTTCTTTCACTTAGCATAATGCTTCCAAGGTTCATCCATGTTGTAGTGTATATCAGAACTTTGTTTCTTTTTATGACCGAATAATGCTCCACTGTATGGATATACCATATTTTGTTTATTCATTCATCTGTTGATGGACGCTTGGGTTGTTTAAACCTTTTGGCTATTGTAAATAATGCTGCAATGAACATTGGCATACAAATACCTGTTGGAGTCCTTGCTTTCAATTCCTTTGGGTATATATCTAGGAGTGAAATTGCTGGGTTACATGGTAATTTTATGTGTAGCTTTTAGAGGCACCACGACCAAACTGTTTTCCATAGCACTTGTGCCACTTTACATTCCTACCAGCAATGTACTAGGGTTCCAATTGCTCCACATTCTTGCCAAAACTTGTTATTTTCATTAAAAAATAAATTATAGGCATACTGGAAGATGTGAAGTGGTAACTCACTGTAGTTTTGATTTGCATTTCCCTATTGCCTCCCTTTAGTTTTGCCTAAACATACACCCTAGAGCAGATTTGGAAAACACTTTCTGTAAAGGGACAGACAGTAAGTATCTTAGGATTCACAGGCCATATAGTCTCTTTCACAACAAACTCTGCTGTTGTAGTACGAAAGCAGCCATAGGTAACATGTAGAAAAGTGAGCATGCCTGAGTCAACTACAAATTGGCACTTGCCATCTACCTCTACAAGGATTAAATCAGGTGCCGCTGCAACTGCTGACCTTCAACATCCCCTGAAAGCAATTCAGGGTGGAGATCAGGTATGAGGCACTCGGTGCTCTGAGAAAATATGGCGGAACAGGTCTTCAGATGGATATTTTCAGGAGCTGATTTTATGAGCCCAATTCTTGCATCTCCTCATATCTAGAAAAGTACTAAATTCCTTCATGGCGATGTCTGCTCCTCGTGACTAGCAGTAACCCTCACAAGACCTTCTGCAAAATATGTGCTTGATTGCATGTATTCCTCCTTCACCAAAATCACATATATATTGACCTTCTCCCCTACCTCTTTGGAGCAGTTTCTCGGAGCTATCTGAAATGCTGTCTTCAGGGCTGCAGTCCTCATTTTGCCCCAAATAAAACTTAACTCGCAACTCTCACATTGTGCATTTTTTTAAAGTTGACACCTGTGTTACAATAAAACTTTATTTATAGAAACAAGTGCTGGGCCAGATTTAACCCACGGGCCATAGTTTCCAGACTCCTTATCTAGAGCTACAGAGTCATTGTGGCTGAATTTGCACAACATGCAAAAACATGAATATGAAGGAATCGAATTTTTCTGTTTATTTAAAAATATTCAAGCAATATTTACTAAGTACCCACTATATCCTGTATATATATATCCTGTATATTGTATACCTGGCTAGGTGCCGGGTATACAATAGCGAACAAGATGCAGTTCTTGCTCTCAAGAAGTTCTGAGACACTTGGGAAGTTCTGAGACACTTTTACTGAGATGGCTTTTTATTATTTTTCTGATGCAATTGAACACTTAGCTCTACTATAGAGATATTATGGTTTCATTACAACAGGGAACAAAACAAAATACTCCACAATTAAAGGTTTAAATTCTCCTGGGTAAAGTCTTTGACTCAATCCATTTGCTCATTTATTTTGCTTTTTTTAAGCCATGCTAATTATTTAAGGGAGCAAGAGAGGCTCTAAGCCCATACAATTTCCTTGACTACTTTTACACATAAATTTTAAATTTCATGTGTTAAAAATAATAAGTATGTTTTAGGATGTGAAGTTGATAATCTTTTAAAAAGTTTTCCGTGTTTAATCCTTTCTGTTATGCCTCACACTCAATGATATCACTGAGGTGAATAAGAACTGACTGTACAAAAGAAAATTGAAAGGGTGAAAAGGACAAAGATCAGGTCAAATATGAATAGAGATAATCATGTTTTAAATCTTATAATTAATTTACCATGTACAGTCCACAAAAAGATGCTGGCAGCAATAGAATCTCCCTGGTTTAAATCAAGAGAATTCAGGGATTAGAAATGACATTTAATAAAATTATTATTATAAGCATATCTTATTATTAAGATGAATGAAATTCATGTTTTATCTGAGTTTCTGAACACATACTAGCAATTACAAGAATGTTTACATAAATAAATCATCAGAAGTCTTCTACCCAAGTTAATCCCCTTTAATTAGGCAAGAGCTTAATAGAAAAGATTAGTCTTTACAAAGCTATCAGTATTTGAAAACTAAATTCAATTTGACAAATGAAAGAGATTAAATTCAAGGCAAAGCATAGGGCAAGGGTCTAGCAATCAGGAGGTCTATTTGTGCACCTGATTCCTTGAGTAAACCTGGGCAAAGTACTTTAAATCCTCAGTTCTAGATTGATGGATGGATAGAGGGATGGATAGATAGAGGAATGTGTGATAAAGCAAGTTAAATAAAATGTTAATTATAGAATATAGATGGTGAGAATATGGGTGTTCACTGTAAAATTCTTTCACCTTTTCTGTATGTTTGAACATTTTAGTAATAAAATATTGGAAATAAGAAAAATCCTCAGTTCTTTATAATTAGTGACAACAGGGTCATAGTCTCACTTTGACCATAAAAGATAGTTGTGTGTGTGTGTGTGTGTGTGTGTGTGTGTGTGTGTTTTACCTGACATACTAACCAACTTGCAGTACCTGTACTACATTTTCCACATATTCCAATATTTTAGCTCTAATTTAGTATGTTGCACTGGTAGGGATAGTGAAGATGTATTCCTTACTCATCTTCATTTATACTCATTCCCCTGAAGTTAGGAGAGCAGCCACAAGAACAATCAGAAGCTCCATGCCACCAATCTTCATGAAATGATTCCAAGGTTACAGTTGTCAGTCTATCACACCAGAGCAATGACAGAGTTCACCATCTGTGTGGATTACAGATGGGCCTTATTTCTTAGGAGAGAAGGGATAGTGGAGAAAGAAAAGGTTCCTAAAACAAATACTCAGTATTTATTTGACAACTTATCCAATTTTATGTTCTTATCATCAAGGGAAAAGGGGGTCTTGTCTCAAAAGGGAAACTCTATTACTAATTCTTAATCACCAAAGGAATTAATATTCAAGGCCCTACTTGTAAGTAGGCTGGCTAGAAAGGTGGAAAAAAAATTTAATGTGAGTTAAGTGAAGGAGGCAAGGCATGAGATGTAGCCAGGTATGAGAGGTCTGTGAGGCAGAGACTTTTTGGCTATTTCTGTTCACTACTATATGCCTAGGCCCTAGAACAGAGCCTAGCACGCAGCAGGTACCCACGAAATACTGAATAAAGGAATTCTCCCCAATTGACTAGATTGTAAACACATTTAGGGCATGGACCACAGCTTGTCACTGATCATATTAAAAAGAACCAGGCAGTCTAGCCCCAAACGAAATCACCACAGGCTAAAATTAGAATACCAGTGGGATGCAGCGTTTCTTATCATACCTGTACTATGAGCTCTCTCTCTCAGCTTGTTCATTTAGAAACTTTAACAGCTTAACACTTTGCATGAGATGAGGTATGTATTTTGAAAAAGGAGGAAAGAAAGGGAACTTCTACTTTTAGATATTTAGAGGACTAATATTTCCTAGTTGTAATTTTAAGGCATTTAGGCAGTCTTGTGTATATCTCAACTGACTGTTTTCTGCAAAAAAATTGCCTACCTTTATGTTGCTATGACTTTTGTATGACTGGAAGAGTTCTTACGAATCAGGAAGTATCAATGTTGCTATTCCTGAAAAAGAAAAAATAACTGATAAATTTGTAAGTTTTCACTGACTGAGATAGAGCTGGCAATTAATCATTTATTCATTCAATTATTCACCGGGTACCTAATGAATGGCTATAATGCTTCAGGCAGTGAGCTAGGCCCTAAGGATACAAAAACAGTGAGAGTGGACCCATCTCCTAAAGGAGCTCATAGCCTAGTAGGACAGGGAGAGATAAGGATATCAATCATCAGAGTGCAGTGTAACAGAAAGGTACTCTAAGAAAAGAATGAAGAAATGGGGAACGGAGCCATTTTTCTGGTTTAACTGATTAACAACTTTAACCAATAACAGAATCATTTTAAACAGTAATAGAATCATTTTCATATCGGAAGAGCTTTGAAAAACTATGAACCAACTACAGTATTTCACTTTAAAAAAGAAGATAACTTTTATATTATTATTTGGTTAGTTTGTTAGTGCACATGGTCTTTAAAAACAAAATATGAAAAATGTGAAAAATGAATTATTATAGAGGAAGTACAAGCTTTAATAAACAGCACAATTTTTTAAAAGGGTAATTGTAATTTATAATTTATTTATTTGACTTATGCTGGATATAATTACTGTTATAATGCGTTATTATTTTCAGCCTGGCATGAGATCTGATTTCAATTTAATGCAGGCAGCCTGGTAGAGCTCTCAGTTTTCAGCAGCAAGTATCCAGCCAGAGACAATATTCAAGCCTTAGAAGAATGGAGGGCCCTCATATAGTCCTTCAGTGGGAACAAGTGTCATCAAGCTATGCACCTTCAGGGTTCTTATACTTAGAAAACCTTAACATATTTGTCTTAGGTATGCTGATTGAGGGCACAATTAGCTCTGTTATTCCCAACATTCTGGTATAGGTTTTACATATATGTGACTCGGGCAACCTTCTTATGTTGATCCTACATGCTCCTCTGGCTATAGGTTTTACAAATAAGTAAATTAGGAAACCCTAATATTGATTCTGATTATATATAGTGACCCTTGCAGCTCTTATGTGTTGACACTGATAAGATGTTACGACCAGATCTGGGACTCAGAATCATAATCATGATACTCTTCTCTCCCCTCCTCCCTCCCTCTCTTTCTCTCTCTCTCACACACACACACACACACACACTCACACCATAATTACCAAGGGATATAGAGTTCAGAGAAGTAGGTAGTTGATATACAGGAAATAAAGAATGTGATAGTTGCAGCACGCATGAGTTTTTAGATTGAGAATCATGCCCAGTATAGTCAGAAAACCAAAACTAGAATACACCACAGTCCAAAATATATGTGAAGACCACAGTGTTAACAAGAGTGGTTTAGAGATCTTCAAGACCAGCATCAGTGATATAAAGATCAAGAAGGAGCCTTAGGGAATTTTAGCATAATTAACGAAGAGCTGTATTCAGAGCATTTTGGATAACTGTGCCTCTGGGGATCAGTTCCTATATAATGCTTTAGTCTGCGTACAAATTTTGCTGCTGTCTTTTGCTCAGAATAAGTGTAAATAGTAGTTAGCTACTACACCTAAAAGATAAACTACTGGCACACTCCATCTAGAGCATGTTATGATTCTTCCCCACAATATCAGAGGCAGGATTTACTTTACAAAAACAACATCTATAGAGAGGCTAGTAAGGAATCTCAAAAACAAAGATAAGCACACAAGCAAGAAACACCAATTAATATTTAAACAACAGTTATCATGTAGGAAACCAAAATTAATAAACAGAAAAACTACAATTGGAAGAAACAATAAATAATAGAAAATGAAAAAATATTTTAAAATGACTATAAGTAATGTTCTCAGAAGAATAGGAGAAGTTATCAGACCCATAAACAAAGAAAATACTGACATAAAACAAAACCAATGGCAGCTGTTTCTAACCACCTTTCCCCGTTCCCCGTGCCTCAGACAGCCCTGCTTCTTTATTCTTTATCCCATAAACACCCAAGCCCCTTGCCTTCTTGGAGCAGATTTGAGACCTGCTCTCCCGTCTCCTCACTTTGCTGCAAAAACAGGCGTCTCACCATTTTGGCTTGCTGCACATTGGGCAAAACAAACCTGCAGTGTGGCTGACAGGGTCTTGGTGCTACGGCCGGGTGTCAGGCCTGTGCCTCTGCGGTGGGAGAGCCGAGTTCAGGACATTGGTCCACCAGAGACGTCCCGGCTCCACGTAATATCAAACGGCGAAAGCTCTCCCAGAGATCTCCATCTCAACGCTAAGACCCAGCTCCACTCAACAACCAGCAAGCTACAGTGCTGGACACTCTATGTCAAACAACCAGCAAGACAGGAACACAACCCCACCCATTAGCAGAGAGGCTGCCTAAAATCCTAATAAGCTCACAGACACCCCAAAGCACACCACCGGACGTGGTCCTGCCCACCAGAAAGACAAGATCCAGCCTCATCCACCCGAACACAGGCACCAGTCCCCTCCACCAGGAAACCTACACAACCCACTGAACCAACCTTAGCCACTGGGGGCAAACATCAAAAACAACGGGAACTACGAACCTGCAGCCTGTGAAAAGGAGACCCCAAACACAGTAAGTTAACCAAAATGACAAGACAGAGAAATACACAGCACATGAAGGAGCAAGGTAAAAACCCACCAGACCAAACAAATGAAGAGGAAATAGGCAGTCTACCTGAAAAAGAATTCAGAATAATGGTAGTAAAGATGATCCAAAATTTTGGAAATAGAATGGAGAAAATACAAGAAACGTTTAACAAGGACCTAGAAGAACTAAAGAGCAAACAAACAATGATGAACAACACAATAAATGAAATTAAAAATTCTCTAGAAGGAATCAATAGCAGAATAACTGAGGCAGAAGAACGGATAAGTGACCTGGAAGATAAAATAGTGGAAATAGCTACCGCAGAGCAGAATAAAGAAAAAAGAATGAAAAGAATTGAGGACAGTCTCTGAGACACCTGGGACAATATTAAACACACCAACATTCGAATTATAGGGGTCCCAGAAGAAGAAGAGAAAAAGAAAGGGACTGAGAAAATATTTGAAGAGATTATAGTTGAAAACTGTCCTAATATGGGAAACAAAATAGTCAATCAAGTCCAGGAAGCACAGAGAGTCCCACACAGGATAAACCCAAGGAGAAACACGCCAAGACACACATTAATCAAACTATCAAAAATTAAATACAAAGAAAAAATATTAAAAGCAGCAAGGGCAAAACAACAAATAACATAAAAGGGAATCCCCATAAGGTTAACAGCTGATCTTTCAGCAGAAACTCTGCAAGCCAGAAGGGAGTGGCAGGATTTTTAAAGTGATGAAACGGAAAAACTTACAACCAAGATTACTCTACTCAGCAAGGATCTCATTCAGATTTGACAGAGAAATTAACACCTTTACAGACAAGCAAAAGCTAAGAGAATTCAGCACCACCAAACCAGCTTTACAACAAATGCTAAAGGAACTTCTCTAGGCAGGAAACACAAGAGAAGGAAAACACCTACAATAACAAACCAAAAACAATTAAGAAAATGGTAATAGGAACATACATATCGATAACTACCTTAAATGTAAATGGATTAAATGCTCCAACCAAAAGACATAGACTGGCTGAATGGATACAGAAACAAGACACGTAAATATGCTATCTCCAAGAGACCTACTTCAGAACTAGGGACACATACAGACTGAAAGTGAGGGGATGGAAAAAGATATTCCATGCAAATGGAAATCAAAAGAAAGCTGGCGTAGCAATTCTCATATCAGACAAAATAGACTTTAACATAAAGACTATTACAAGAGACAAAGAAGGACACTACATAATGATCAAGGGATCAATCCAAGAAGAAGATATAACAATTGTAAATATTTATGCACCCAACATAGGAGCACCTCAATACATAAGGCAAATGCTAACAGCCATAAAAGGGGAAATCGACAGTAACACAATCATAGTAGGGGACTTTAACACCCTATTTTCACCAATGGACATATCATCCAAAATGAAAATAAATAAGGAAACACAAGCTTTAAATGATGCAATAAACAAGATGAATTTAATTGATATTTATAGGACATTCCATCCAAAAACAACAGAATACACTTTCTTCTCAAGTGCACGTGGAAAATTCTCCAGGACAGATCATATCTTGGGTCACAAATCAAGCCTTGGTAAATTTAAGAAAACTGAAATCGTATCGAGTATCTTTTCCGAACACAACGCTATGAGACTAGATATCAGTTACAGGAAAAAACTGTAAAAAATACAAACACAGAGAGGGTAAACAATGAGCTACTAAATAACCAAGATATCACTGAAGAAATCAAAGCGGAAATAAAAAGTACCTACAACCAAATGACAATGAAAACACGATGACCCAAAACCTATGGGATGCAGCAAAAGCAGTTCTAAGAGGGAAGTTTATAGCAATACAATCCTACCTCACAAAACAAGAAACATCTCAAATAAACAACCTAACCTTACACCTAAATCAATTAGAGTAAGAAGAACCAAAAAACCCCAAAGTTGGCAGAAGGAAAGAAATCATAAAGATTAGATCAGAAATAAATGAAAAAGAAATGAAGGAAACAATAGCAAAGATCAATAAAACTAAAAGCTGGTTCTTTGAGAAGGTGAACAAAATTGATAAACCATTAGCCAGACTCATCAAGAAAAAAAGGGAGAAGACTCAAATCAATAGAATTAGAAATGAAAAAGGAGAAGTAACAACTGACACTGCAGAAATACAAACGATCATGAGAGATTACTACAAGCAACACTATGCCAATAAAATGGACAACCTGAAAGAAATGGACAAATTCTTAGAAAAGCACAACCTTTGGAGACTGAACCAGAAAGAAATAGAAAATATAAACAGACAAATCAGAAGCACTGAAATTGAAACTGTGATTAAAAATCTTCCAACAAACAAAAGCACAGGACCAGATGGTTTCACAGGCGAATTCTATCAAACATTGAGAGAAGAGCTAAAACCTATCCTTCTCAAACTCTTCCAAAATATGGCAGAGGGAGGAACACTCCCAAACTCATTCTACGAGGCCACCATCACCCTGATACCAAAAGCAGAAGAAGATGTCACAAAGAAAGAAAACTACAGGCCAATATCACTGATGAACATAGATGCAAAAATCCTCAACAAAACACTAGCAAACAGAATCCAACAGCACATTAAAAGGATCATAGGGCCTTGAACCAAGGTGGCGGAGTAGAAGGACGTGCTCTCACTCCCTCTTGCGAGAACACCAGAATCACAAATAGCTGCTGGACAATCATCGACAGGAAGACACTGGAACTCACCAAAAAAGATACCCCACATCCAAAGACAAAGGAAAAGCCACAATGAGATGGTAGGAGAGGCACAATCACAGTAAAATCAAATCCCATAACTGCTGGGTGGGTGACTCACAGACTGGAGAACACTTATACCACAGAAGTCCACCCACTGGAGTGAAGGTTCTGAGCCTCACGTCAGGCTTCCCAACCTGGGGGTCCGGCAATGGGAGGAGGAATTCCTAGAGAATCAGACTTTGAAGGCTAGCGGGATTTGATTGCAGGACTTCGACAGGACTGGAGGAAAAAGAGACTCCACTCTTGGAGGGCACACACAAAGTAGTGTGGGCATCAGGACCCAGGGGAAGGAGCAGTGACCCCAGAGGAGACTGAACCAGACCTACCTGCTAGTGTTGGAGGGTCTCCTACAGAGGCAGGGGTGGCTGTGGTGCACCATGGGGACAAGGACACTGGCAGCAGAAGTTCTGGGAAGTACTCCTTGGCGTGAGCCCTCCCACAGTCCGCCATTAGCCCCACCAAAGAGCCCAGGTAGGCTCCAATGTTGGGTTGCCTCAGGCCAAACAACCAACAGGGAGGGAACCCAGCCCCACCTATCAGCAGTCAAGCGGATTAAAGTTTTACTGAGCACTGCCCACCAGAGCAACAGTCAGCTCTCCCCACCACCAGTCCCTCCCATCAGGAAACTTGCACAAGCCTCTTAGATAGCCTCATCCACCAGAGGGCAGAAAGGAGAAGCAAGAAGAACTACAGTTCTGCAGCCTGTGGAAGGAAAACCACATTCACAGAAAGATAGACAAGGTGAAAAGGCAGAGATCAATGTACCAGATGAAGGAACAAGATAAAACCCCAGAAAAACAACTAAATGAAGTACAGATAGGCAACCATCCAGAAAAAGAATTCAGAATAATGATAGTGAAGAAGATCCATGACATCAGAAATAGAATGGAGGCAAAGATTGAGAAGATGCAAGAAATGTTTAAGAAAGACCTAGAAGAATTAAAGAACAAACAAACAGAGATGAACAATACAATAACTGAAATGAAAACTACACAAAAAGAATCAGTAGCAGAATAACTGAGGCAGAAGAATGGATCAGTGACCTGGAAGACAGAATGGTTGAATTCACTGCTGCAGAACAGAATAAAGACAAAAGAATGAAAAGAAATGAAGACAGCCTAAGAGACCTCTGGGACAACATTAAACGCAACAACATTTGCATTACAGGGGTCCCAGAAGGAGAAGAGAGAGAGAAAGGACCTGAGAAAATATTTAAAGAGATTATAGTCAAAAACTTCCCTAACATGGGATAGGAAATAGCCACCCAAGTCCAGGAAGCGCAGAGAGCCCCATACAGCATAAACCCAAGGAGAAACATGCCGAGACACATAGTAATCAAATTGGCAAAAATTAAAGACAAAGAAAAATTATTGAAAGCAGCAAGGGAAAAACGAAAAATAACATACAAGAGAACTCCCATAAGGTAAACAGCTGATTTCTCAGCAGAAACTCTACAAGCCAGAAAGGACTGGCAAAATATACTTAAAGTGATGAAAGGGAAGAACCTAAAACCAAGATTACTCTACCCAGCAAGGATCTCATTCAGATTCGATGGAGAAATCAAAAGCTTTACAGACAAGCAAAAGCTAAGAGAATTCAGCACTACCAAACCAGCTCTACAACAAATGCTAAAGGAACTTCTCTAAGTGGGAAACACAAGAGAAGAAAAGGACCTACAAAAACAAACCCAAAACAATTAAGAAAATAGTCATAGGAACATACATATTGATAATTACCCCAAACGTGAATGGATTAAATGCTCCAACCAAAAGACACAGGCTTGCTGAATGGATACAAAAACAAGACCCATCTATATGCTGTCTACAAGAGACCCACTTCAGACCTAGGGATACATTCAGACTGAAAGTGAGGGGATGGAAAAGATATTCCATGCAAATGGAAATCAAAAGAAAGCTGGAGTAGCAATACTCATATCAGATAAAATAGACTTTAAAATAAAGAATGTTACAAGAGACAAGGAGGGACACTACATAATGATCAAGGGATCCATCCAAGAAGAAGATATAACAATTTTAAATATATATGCACCCAACATAGGAGCACCTCAACACATAAGGGAACTGCTAACAGCTATAAAAGGGGAAATCGACAGTAACACAATAATAGTGGGGGACTTTAACACCTCACTTACACCAATGGACAGATCATCCAAAATGAAAATAAATAAGGAAACAGAAGCTTTAAATGACACAATAGACCAGATAGATTTACTTGATATTTATAGGACATTCCATCCAAAAACAGCAGATTACACTTTCTTCTCAAGTGTGCATGGAACATTCTCCAGGATAGATCACATCTTGGGTCACAAATCAAGCCTCAGTAAATTTAAGAAAATTGAAATCATATCAAGCATCTTTTCTGACCACAATGCTATGAGATTAGGAATCAATTACAGGGGAAAAAACGTAAAAACCACAAACACATGGAGGCTAAACAATATGTTACTAAATAACCAAGAGATCACTGAAGAAATCAAAGAGGAAATCAAAAAATACCTAGAGACAAATGACAATGAAAACACGACGACCCAAAACCTATGGGATGCAGCAAAAGCAGTTCTAAGAGGGAAGTTTATAGCTATACAAGCATACCTCAAGAAACAAGAAACATCTCAAATAAACAGTCTAACCTTACACCTAAAGGAACTAGAGAAAGAAGAACAAACAAAACCCAAAGTTAGAGGAAGGAAAGAAATCATAAAGATCAGAGCAGAAATAAATGAAATAGAAACAAAGAAAACAATAGCAAAGATCAGTATAACTAAAACCTGGTTCTTTGAGAAGATAAACAAAATTGATTAAACCATTAGCCAGACTCATCAAGAAAAAGAGAGAGAGGACTCAAATCAATAAAATTAGAAATGAAAAAGGAGAAGTTACAACAGACACTGCAGAAATACAAAGCATCCTAAGAGACTACTACAAGCAACTCTATGCCAATAAAATGGACAACCTGGAAGAAATGGACAAATTCTTAGAAAGGTATAACCTTCCAGGACTGAACCAGGAAGAAATAGAAAATATAAACAAACCAATCACAAGTAATGAAATTGAAACTGATTAAAAATCTTCCAACAAACAAAAGTCCAGAACCAGATGGCTTCACAGGTGAATTCTGTCAAACATTTAGAGAAGAGCTAACACCCATTCTTCTCAAACTCTTCCAAAATACTGCAGAGGAAGGAACACTCCCAAACTCATTCTACTAGTCCACCATCACCCTGATACCAAAACCAGACAAAGATACTACAACAAAAGAAAATTACCGACCAATATCACTGATGAATATAGATGTAAAAATCCTCAACAAAATACTAGCAAACAGAATCGAACAACACATTAAAAGGATCATACACCATGATCAAGTGGAATTTATCCCAGGGATGCAAGGATTCTTCAATATACGCAAATCAGTCAATGTGATACACCATATTAACAAATTGAAGAAGAAATACCATATGATCATCTCAATAGATGCAGAAAAAGCTTTTGACAAAATTCAACACCCATTTATGATAAAAACTCTCCAGAAAGTGGGCATAGAGGGAACCTACCTCAACATAATAAAGGCCATATACGACAAACCCACAGCAAACATCATTCTCAATGGTGAAAAACTGACAGCATTTCCTCTAAGATCAGGAAGAAGACAAGGACGTCCACTCTCACCACTATTATTCAACATAGTTTTGGAAGTCCTAGTCACAGCAATCAGAGAAGAAAAAGAAATAAAAAGAATACAAATTGAAAAAGAAGAAGTAAAACAGTCACTGTTTGCAGACGACATGATACTATACATAGAGAATCCTAAAGATGCCACCAGAAAACTACTAGAGCTAATCAATGAATTTGGTAAAGTTGCAGGATACAAAATTAATGCACAGAAATCTCTTGCATTCCTACACACTAATGATGAAAAATCTGAAAGAGAAATTAAGGAAACACTCCCATTTACCATTGCAACAAAAAGAATAAAATACCTAGGAAATAAACCTACCTAGGGAGACAAAAGACCTGTATGCAGAAAACTATAAGACACTGATGAAAGAAATTTAAGATGATACCAACAGATGGAGAGATACACCATGTTCTTGGATTGGAAGAATCAATATTGTGAAAATGACTATACTGCCCAAAGCAATCTACAGATTCAATGCAATCCCTATCAAATTGCCAATGGCATTTTTTATGGAACTAGAACAAAAAAATCTTAAAATTTGTATGGAGCCACAAAAGACCCCGAATAGCCAAAGCAGTCTTGAGGGAAAGAAACGGAGCTGGAGGAATCAGACTCCCTGACTTCAGACTATACTACAAAGCTACAGTCATCAAGACAATATGGTACTGGCACAAAAACAGAAACATAGATCAATGGAACAAGATAGAAAGCCCAGAGATAAACCCATGCACCTATGGTCAACTAATCTATGACAAAGGAGGCAAGGATATACAATGGAGAAAAGACAGTCTCTTCAATAAGTGGTGCTGGGAAAACTGGACAGCTACATGTAAAAGAATGAAATTAGAACACTCCCTAACACCATACACAAAAATAAACTCAAAATGGAAGAGAGACCTAAATGTAAGACCAGACACTATAAAACTCTTAGAGGAAAACATAGGCAGAACACTATGACATACATCACAGCAAGATCCTTTTTATCTCACCTTCTAGAGAAATGGAAATAAAAACAAAAATAAACAAATGGGACCTAATGAAACTTAAAAGCTTTTGCACAGCAAAGCAAAGCATAAACAAGATGAAAAGACAACCCTGAGAATGGGAGAAAATATTTGCAAATGAAGCAACTGACAAAGGATTAATCTCCAAAATATACAAGCAGCTCATGCAGCTCAATATCAAAAAAACAAAAAACCCAATCCAAAAATGGGCAGAAGACCTAAATAGACATTTCTCCAAAGAAGATATACAGATTACTGACAAACACATGAAAGGATGCTCAACATCACTAATCATTAGAGAAATGCAAATCAAAACTACAGGGAGCTATCACTTCATACCAGTCAGAATGGCCATCAACAAAAAATCTACAAACAATAAATGCTGAAGACGGTGTGGAGAAGAGGGAACCCTCTTGCACTGTTGGTGGGAATGTAAATTGATACAGCCACTATGGAGAACAGTATGGAGGTTCCTTAGAAAACTAAAAATAGAACTACCATCTGACCCAACAATCCCACTACTGGGCATATACCCTGAGAAAACCATAATTCAAAAAGAGTCATGTACCACAATGTTCATTGCAGCTGTGTTTACAATAGCCAGGACATGGAAGCAACCTAAGTGTCCATCGACAGATGAATGTATAAAGAAGATGTGGCACATATATACAATGGAATATTACTCAGCCATAAAAAGAAACAAAATTGAGTTATTTGTAGTGATGTGGATGGACCTAGAGTCTGTCATACAGAGTAAAGTAAGTCAGAAAGAGAAAAACAAATACTGTATGCTAACACATATATATGGAAACTAAAAAAAAAAAAAGCTTCTGAAGAACCTAGGAGCAGGAGAGGAATAAAGATGCAGACGTAGAGAATGGACTTGAGGACACGGGGAGGGGGAAGGGTAAGCTGGGACAAAGTGAGAGAGTGGCATGGACATATATACACTACCAAACGTAAAATAGATAGCTAGTGGGAAGCAGCCACATAGCACAGGGAGATCAGCTCGGTTCTTTGTGACCACCTAGAGGGGTGGGATAGGGAGGGTGGGAGGGAGGGAGATGCAATAGGGAAGAGATATGGGGACATATGTTTATGTATAACTGATTCACTTTGTTATAAAGCAGAAACTAACACACCATTGTAAAGCAATTATACTCCAATAAAGATGTTAAAAAAAAACAGTAAGTTGTAGACAGTATGCTCTTACACAGTTTTACAGAGTACCATCTTATTGGGACAAATAGTGAAATTTTAATAAGGTCTGCAGGGGCTTCCCTTGTGGTGCAGTGGTTGGGAGTCTGCCTGCCAATGCAGGGGACACGGGTTTGGGCCCCAGTCCGGGAAGATCCCACATGCTGCAGAGCAACTGAGCCCATGCACCACAACTGCTGAGCCTGCGCTCTAGAGCCCGTGAGCCAGAACTACTGAGCCTGCGTGCTGCAAATACTGAGCCCACGCGCCTAGAGCCTGTGCTCCGCAACAAGATGGGCCACCACAGTGAGAGGCCTGTGCACCTCAACAAAGAGTGACCACTGCTCGCCGCAACTAGAGGAAGCCCGCGTGTGGCAACGAAGACCCAATGCAGCCAAAAATAAATAAGTAAAATAAATAAATTTTAAAAATAAATAAATAAGGTCTGCATTGAGATAATAATATATCACTGATTATGGAATGTTACTCAGCCATAAAAAGGAACGAAATTGGGTCATTTGTAGAGACGTGGATGGACCTAGAGACTGTCATACAGGGTGAAGTAAGTCAGAAAGAGAAAAACAAATATCGTATATTAATGCATACATGTGGAATCTAGAAAAATGGTACAGATGAACCGGTTTGCAAGGCAGAAATAGAGACACAGATGTAGAGAAAAAATGTATGGACACAAAGGGGGGAAAGTCAGGGGCTGTGGTGGGATGAATTGGGAGATTGGGATTGACATATGTACACTAATATGTATAAAATAGATAACTAATAAGAACCTGCTGTATAAAAAAAATAAATAAAATTCAAAAAAAATAATATATCATTGACTGATAATTGTACTGTGGTTATGTAAAAGCATCCTGTCTGTAAGTTATTGATATCTTCCCCGTGATTTCTTTGAGAACTTCTTTACTTTCAAATACCACAAGATGTTACAGAATCATCTTATATTTTACCTTCCCTAGAACTGGAATCAGTAATTTCTTTAAGGAAGCCTTATTCCTTTGTTGTAGAATCATATTTAGAAATCAAGATCTGGGCACTGGGTGTGCTCATTGGTACTAGAATATCATTTGCTTCTATTACCTCTCAGTAGACAAAACTAGGATATACGTGCATGGATACATACACACATCCATATTTCTGTATCTATCAATCTATCTTTCAAAAACCATGAATTAACACTGATAACTCTAATTCAAATCTAACTCCATAGGGTTTGTCCTAGGCTTCCCTCTTGTTCCCTTCTCCAACATTATGGACAATATATTCACTTATTTGCTCAATCTCAGAATACATATATTAGCTGCAGAATTGCTAACCCATACAACTGTGAAAATCAAACCTATCAACAAAAGTACAATATTGGTTTCCAATTCCATCTTTATTCTTAATTTATGTTATAGCAACTTCAGTGTGTCATGGGGGAGCTCAGATGTTGGTTCAAATGTTGAAACTCATGACAGCCATCTTTTTCTACGAAAAAAACACAACTGTATTATTCAAACAGGTGAGGAAATCTCAAGGCAAGGGGCAGGGTGCATGGCTCTCTGGGAGAAAGTCCAGAACTGAGAGAGAATGAATAGCAGTGTGCAGGCTTTTTATAAAGAGAAAAGTCCCACTGGCACAGGAGTTAAAAGAGGCTCTTGTCCAATGCAAGATTTTAAAGAGGCAGCAAGAGGTTGCATGATATTGTGAAATGGCGGGGGCGGGGGTGGAGGGCAAGCTTTTTTTTTTTTTTTTAAATTTTTTTTTTTTTTAATAGCTACTTTATTTATTTATTTATTTATTTTTGGCTGTGTTGGGTCTTCGTTTCTGCGCGAGGGCTTTCTCCAGCTGCGGCAAGTGGGGGCCACTCTTCATCGCGGTGCGGGGACCGCTCTTCATCACGGTGTGCGGGCCTCTCACTATCGCGGCCCCTCCCGCTGCAGGGCACAGGCTCCAGACGCGCAGGCTCAGTAGTTGTGGCTCACGGGCCCAGCTGCTCCGTGGCATGTGGGATCTTCCCAGACCAGGGCTCGAACCCATGTCCCCTGCATTGGCAGGCGGACTCTCAACCACTGCGCCACCAGGGAAGCCCTAGGGCAAGCTTTACCAGAATGCTGCAGGAGGTTACAAAGGCAGGAAATAAAGCTCAGTAGTTGCTGGCTCTAAATCATACATCATCGGGAGTCCAAGTTTCTTTCCTGGTGTCTTCGTAAGGTTATAGTCAAAATACTGTATTTCAGTTACTTAAGTCTTGGACTTCCTCTCTACATACACACACACACTTTGTTATTCACTATGTTATGTTATTCATTTGAAATAAAATTAGGTTCATTTGTTTCTGTTTGTATTACATTTTTCTTGCCATGCCCCATCTTTGTTGATTTTATTTATTTTTCAGCATGTGAATATTAACATGATTATAAAAGTCAGAACTACGCAAAAATGTATATTTAGAAAAGTATGATCACTCTTCCATATTTCTCCTACTCTTTTTCCGTATCCCCTCCTTTCCACTTTGTTCCCAGCTACCCTTGTACGTAACCAATCTCATTAGTTTCTAGCTTATCTTTTCATGTTTCTTTTTTTTCATATATATGCATGTATATCCATATATGTATAATGAGCACATACACACACCTATGTATATATATACATGTCCATATACATACACAGTTGTTACATACTGATGATTTTGGTTTCAGGACTGACCTAGACCACAAACAAACAAAAAATATGGTGTCAGTCTAGGAACTTGGCCAAAAAGCCTTTTCACTCAACATAAGTTTTATCATCAAAACCACTTCCCCACGGAGGTATGTATCCCAAAATGAAATGAAATATTTAAACTTTTAAAACTCATTTATAATCAAGTCCAGTGACATTACCATAGCTCTAGGTGCAAGCAATTTTGTGTATGAAATCAGCATCATCCACAAAAACAAATTCATCAAAAATGAAGAAGGTCCACAGGACTCAGGATCCAAGTTTCTTAAGACTCCTGATTCATAGATAAAAATTCTTTGCAAATGGATTAAGAGAATCTGGAGAATCTAATATTTTTTTGAGAGGTTGTGCAAAACTATTGTATTTACAAAAATGGCACAAAAGTGAATTCAACAGTCAATGCACATGCACACTTCATTCACATCTTCAACAACAAAAGGTATTCTAACACTATAGACCTGAATAAGAATACTAGCTTCGGGCTTCCCTGGTGGCGCAGTGGTTGAGAATCTGCCTGCTAATGCAGGGGACATGGGTTCGAGCCCTGGTCTGGGAAGATCCCACATGCTGCCGGGCACCTGGGCCCGTGAGCCACAACTACTGAGCCTGCGCGTCTGGAGCCTGTGCTCCGCAACAAGAGAGGCCATGATAGTGAGAGGCCCGCGCACCGCGATGAAGAGTGGCCCCCCGCTTGCCGCAACTAGAGGAAGCCCTCGCACAGAAACGAAGACCCAACACAGCCAAAAAAATAAATAAATAAACAATAATTTAAAAAAAAAAAAAAAGAATACTAGCTTCAACAGCTGCTGTTAAGCACTAGAGTCACATAAGTTGTACCAGAATGGGCAAATATTGCCCAAGCAAAATTCTATTGTTAAAGCTGAAACATACTTAAGGCCAATCAAGTTCAAGCACAGGATGCAAATCTTTTGGAGCCCCATCTATTTGTGTTTGAAATATGTCACCTTTCTTCTAACTTGTGGTCTTAAACTTCTGTTTCACAAAATCCAAAAGGAAAATACAGAAGAACTCAATACAATTGAGTTTATTTTAAATAAGAGTAACATACAAAGCTATAATTAAGATGAATTAAAGAAAGCCAAAATATTAAAATTGTAAAACTTGCTTATTACTCATTGGAACCAGCCCTACACTAGGAGTTGGGTAATACATACAATTCTTTTCAAGTAGATTACTTTACATTGCTCTAACATGTTCTTTTCATTAGTGCACTGCTAAACTAATCAAAAACTCTACACATGTATATTACCTTACAATAGCAGAACACACTGCAGCTACCTGCAAAGCCATCACTCTCAAATGACTGAGTGAAAGGAAATAAAAAGCGGAGAAGTAACATATTAAGGAGAAATAATGGGAATTAGAAGATTCATGCAGTTCAGCTCTTTTAATCAGTCAGCCGGCTTGCTAGCAACAAGAGATGGTTTCTGTTGAGGAAGGTCCTGTGGCGTGGGAATGTGGTCACCAGTGACCTCTGTCTTACTTGGGGCTGCAGTAGGAAGTTGCTTGTTCTTCATTTTTGCTTTAGCCATGCTGTATTCCCCAGAATCAAAATCTTTTTGCCCTTTCTGCAATCATTTCCTTAAAAAATCTGAACCTCTGGGCTTTTGTCCCAGATGAGGATACCTTGCTTTTAATCTTGCTTCTTCAACTTTCTCTGGACTAGTTACTTTATCTTCCATTTCCTTCTGCTTCTCCGCGGAGGCTGCCTCGGGGACTTCCGGGGACATACTGCTTGCTCCCTCTTACTCTGCTTCTCCAGCTCTGCGACATGCTGAGAATCTAATATTTTTGACCCAAATACCTTCCTTTGCTTGAACGCATCAAAAAATGATAGTCATTTTTTTATTGCAGTATAGTTGATTTACAATGTTAATTACTGCTGTACAGCAAAGTGATTCAGTTATATGTATATATACATTGTTTTTAAAGAATATTAAAAAAAAGAATGTATACATCTTTTCATGTTTCTTTACACATGAAAGGTAGCATACTATTTTGCACTTTGCTTTCTTCACTTAACAATATATCCTGGAAATGACCCCATGTCAGTTCATAAAGTTCTTTCTCATTCTTTTTTGTATCTGCATCGTATTCCACTGTGTGATGTACCATATTTTATTCAAGCAGTCCCCTGCATGAGCATTTAGTTTGTCTCCAGTATTTTGAAATTACAATGTTGTAACGAATAACCTTGTGCATATATATTTTTATCTTATTGTAGGTCTATTTTCAGGGTAAATTCCTAGGGATAGGATTACTTTACTAAAAGACAAATGCATATGTCTTAATTTTGTTAGACAGTCCCAAATCTCCCTCCGAAAGGATTGTACTACTTTGCATTCCCACCAATAATATATGAGAGTGACTTTCTCTACAGCCTTGCTAATAGAATGTGTTGGCATATTTTTCATTTTTACCATCAGATTGGAAAATTTAATTCATCTATACACTTATGTTTTGTTTATAAGAGACCTGCCGAAATAAAAATTAAAAATTAAAAATTGAAAATAGAAGAAGATATGCTAGGCAAATGCTAAGAAAATAAAGCAAATGTATCAATATTAATATCATACAAAATAGAATTCAAGGTGAATAAATTAATGGGACAAAGAGAGATACATTATGGTGGTTTTATCCCCAACAAGATGAAATAGTCATGAACCTTTAGGCATCTAACAAGAGAGCTTTGAAATATATAAGCAAAATGTAATAGAAATAAAAGGAGAAAGTTACAAAATCACTATCATGTTAGAAGACTTTAGCATACTTCTTAATGGTCAAAAGATCACGTAGACAAAAACAAGGAGGTATCTTAATTGGGGTTACCCAGAAGGCAGATTTTGAAACAAGGACTGGGTATGGGTGGTGTATCTGGGAAGTGACCCCAAGAATCACCTCCCAAAGAAATAGGGTGCAACTGCTGTGGGTAACTGGAGTTCAATCCTTCTAGGAACTCTCTAACTGTATAGAACAGACCTCAGAATTGTTCCACCACAAAACAGGGAAGATGGGGCATTTATCTATTGACTTTTGTCTTCCTTCAGTTGAGAGGTGTCCTTCATCCTTGGGACATTAACTTCCCCTACTTTTAGGTTGCATCTGTACAGTTGAGAAGCCTTCTGTAGCTTCCAAGAAAGCAAGAGCAGAGAAATGTTGTGATTTGTTCTTGGTTCAGGACATTGGCAATCATACATTGAACTTCTACCATGCTGAGCTGAAGTCAGGTAGATCCAGGGATTTGGCAATCATTGCATCTTAAACATTTGCTATGGTAGAATTACTGAAGATTTGAATGATACAAGTAATCTCCTATGGTATGTTATGGGTTCACTGTTGGTAAGGTAGAATGAAGCTGTATCTGATGAACCTTATACACCATACTTAAAAAGTAAACATTATCACTTTACAATGGGAAGCCATTTCATGTTTTAAGCCAGGGAATGGCACAGTAAGATTCTGTTTTCAGTATATAACTCTTGCAGAGGATGGTTTGTAGGGGCGCAAGAATGAGGGCAGGCTGACCAGTCTATTGCGATGTCCAGAAGACTGAGATGAATAGGATTTGACCTAGGACAATGAGAATGGAATAAAGAAGAAAGATTTGTGAGACAATTAGGAGCATAAAAGACAAGATTTGGGAAGAAGAGTTGGGAGAAGAGGTGGTGAAGGTAATCAGTTAAACTTGGAAAATATTGGGTTTGTCTTTGCAGCATCTTAATGAGGTACATAGAAGAAACATAATGATGTGACAGATTAGAAAACTGTGGTCCGTGTATGAAGTTGTGACATGCCCCAAATTACATAGCTATTTAGTTGCAGGCTGAGGACTAGAACCCGAGTTTCCTGACAGACTTCTAGTCTTGTGTTCTCTCATTCTAGCACTATGCTCAAACAAGCAATTGACACATTATGAAGGGTACTAACTGCTCTTCTCACTATCTATCTGTAAAGAATATTTTACCCATTGCAACACATGACTGTATCATTAACAACTGTTTTTTTAAAAAGCTGAATGTATAAAAGCTTACACAATTATACTCTAAAATTTTTAAAAGGTGCTGAAATTTCTCATAGAGAATGAAGATTCTAACAGCGATGTTGAAATGGAGAATATTAACTGTGACTGTAATATAACAAGACCATTTTAACAAATCAGAATGTATATACATCTGGGTATTTTCCTAAGAGAAAAACAACATTTATTCCATGGACACCACTGTCACTTGCAAACCTTTTATTTCTTTTTGAAATTGCTCCTAAGCCAGTTTATGAATCATAGAAGGAAAATTAAAAAGAAAATTTATAGTCATATCTCATATACAGCTGATGGGAAATTTTTAATCAGTATGCAGCTAGTACTTGTGGTTATAAAAGCTACAGATATGGGAACTGATTCAATGAAAATGATTAAAGTGCACAATTAATTCTGAGTGAATTAGCAAATACCTAGTCTGGGTCAATGATAAACTGTGTTACAAGAAGTTGGCATAGAACCTAGCTGAGAAATGTGCTAAAATGAAACTTCATCGTATGATGGTGGATGGAAAGGGCAACTGAGCTATACAAAAACCCTGCAGGCTGACCTTGTGAGATGAAAAATCCTGAAAGTGACCCTTAAAGCAAGTAGGCTAGGAATTATACCTGTATTTTGCTGAGCTTTTACAGATAGCATCACACCAGAGATCAGAGAACAGTGAATGGAGTGTTGTACTTAATCAGCCTTAGATTGTGAACTTAATGTCTTCACTGTGATGCCCCCACAGGGTGCAAAGCAGTTTTTGAGCTATAAAGGAACTACCACTCTGGGTCTCCTTTGGCCATGAGGAAAATGTTTTGGAACTAGGTAGAGGTGATGGCTGCACAACACTGTGGATGTACTAAATATCATTGAATTGTACACTTTAAAGTGGTTAACCTTATGTGAATTTTGCCTGAATTTCAAAAAATGAGCTACCACTTCGTGAACAATTTGCTTCAGGCACTTTGCTTGGCCTTAATATCCAGCATCTCACCCTCCCAGCAATCTCTGAGATATACATTATTATCTCCATTTTGGGGATGAGGATCTGAGGTTCAGTGAGGTTAAGTGTTTTGGCCAAGGTAGTTTAACAGAAGAGTTGGGGTTCAAACTAAGTCTATCTGATTCCAAGATTTGAACTCCCAGGTTTGAACATTTATAGAAGTCCATAAAGGGGGTGGTCAGACACGTAGATGTAATAAATCCTTGAAGCAATTTAACTAAATATGAAAAGAGGAATATGCCTGTTGAAATTTTCTTTCTTCATCTCCAAAAGTAGTACAATCCTTTTGGAGAGAGATTTGGAAATAGCAAACAAAATTAATACATATGTATTTGTCTTTTAACAAGTAACCCTCTTGACTGAGAGGAAAATGTACAATCTAAAAGTAGAGAATTATGTTTCATTTGGCGGACTTACTGAGGACTTAAGCCTGGGGTAAGCCTCTGAGGCACTGTTCCAAAGAGGTAAGGGAGGAGCCAGGATATATAGGAGTTTTTGCTAAACAAACAAACAAACAAACAAACATGTAGTTGAACATTAAAAGATTACTGCTAATCACAAAAATAGACATCTCAAATTAATAATTTTAGTGTCTTTCTCTGTATGGGAAGATGCAAGAGTCTGGGCTCATTGAATTTATTCCTTTGATATGCACTTTCACTATCTAGGGCCAGTATCCTGTTTTTCTCCATCCTGAATTCCCCTCAGGTGCACTGGTTGGGGGTTGCAGTGGCTGATGGTTTTATGGCTGCAACATCCTTGGCTTACTGAAACGTCAGGAGACATTCTTTGTCCACAACCCAGTGTCATGGAAAACAGAACTAATGTGAGGACTTCTCATGAGGAGGATTTGGTTACTGGAACTGGATTATAAAGTACAAACTTATCTAGGTAAGAGCTCATTTATTAGACTAGAATATTAGGTCAGAAAGGGACTGGTAGGAAGGCTGACTTTCGCTGAGTGACTGAGCTGCGAGTCCAGGGTTCTTTACATTTCCCCCTGCCTGATAGTCAGACGGCTCCTAGAGATGAGCAAGTCTGAGCCTGCATGTCTTCGCCAAGTGGCAGAAGCTGTAGGAACTAAAATGGAACTGATCCTTATACCTAGAAGCTCACATCCAGGAAACACTTTCTCTAAATGGCCAGTTCCTAAATTCCTCCTAGGGCAGAGAATCCACAAGGCGGCCCCCCAATACTTTAGTTCTTTGCTGTTCTGTTCCCTCTGGGTATTTACAATGTCTGGTGGAACAGGACTATAATATCATGTGCTTCCTTTATAGGTTCTGCCATCTGACATATATAATCTGACTTAAAAATAGTCAATAAAACTGTGAATTCAAGGAATTGTTACTTCTCCAAGTTTCAATTCTGAATATAATATTTTCTCAAATTAATAGTACAGACATAAAGAATAGGCTGTATTCCTAAATCTTCTGCAAGACAACATGGTAGAGCAGAAAGTACATTAGGCTTTGGAGACAGATCTGGATTCAAAATCAGCCTCTATTTACCAGCTGTGTGTGACTTTGAGCAAGTTATGTATTCTCTCTGAGCCCATTTCTTCCTCTGTAAAATGCAGATGTTATTTGCCTCAGGGTTATTTACTATTTTAAAATGATATTATGGGGACTTCCCTGGTGGTGCAGTGGTTAGGAATCCGCCTGCCAATGCAGGGGACATGGGTTCAATCCCTGCTCCGGGAAGACCCCACATGCCGTGGAGCAACTAAGCCCGTGTGCCACAACTACTGAGCCTGTGCTCTAGAGCCTGCAAGCCACAACTACTGAAGCCCACATGCCTAGAGCCCGTGCTCCACAACAAGAGAAGCCACTGAAATGAGAAGCCCCCACCCTGCAACGAAGAGTAGGCCCCACTCACCGCAACTAGAGAAAGCCCACACACAGCAACAAAGACCCAACACAGCAACAAAGACCCAACGCAGCCAAAAATAAATAAATAAATTAAAAATAAATAAATAAAATGATATTATGTATCACTATATACACAACAATGCCTAAGATACGTACTCAATAAATGACAGGTTCTCTTCCCTTCCCTCTTATAATAGTAATCTTAGAAAATGTCTGATTTTACAGTAAGAACTCAATAAGAAAACAGAAAATGTGGTAGGAGTAGATAATATTTCTGAGAAAGAGAAAAACAGGCTGTGACATCCAGGAGCTGCCCTGGCATTCACAACTAGATGTTGGTATTCTCTTGTTGAACATAAACACTCTTACAGATCATGAACATCAAATAAGGCCACTCTGTGAATACAATGTGTCAACACCAAAAAAAGAAAAAGACCACTATGTAATCATGTTTGAACACACACAAAATGTAAATGTGGTTTGAGCCACAAAAACGACTAACTATTCCCCTATTCTAGCTAATATTAGTGATTGCTGCTTCTGTATGTACCATTTACAGTTTTACCCTCATGCTAGTTGTCCCTTCTTCTAGGTAAGATTTATTGAGATATCCAATCATGACATTACCTCCGCTTCCTGACAGCACCTATATCCAGAGAAAAGACCTCTTCCTTGAATCCTTCCCCAAATCACCTAACATGAACCCAAATCCTATATACTAAGTCCTTTCTAAACTCTTATGATGGGGTGGCCCATGGATCCCCATGACGTGCATTCTCTCTCCCTGCAACAAGCAATAAAACCAATTACAAGTGTGTTCCCAGTGGCCTTTGGCTGGAGGGCATTGACATAACTGATTATGCAGTATCAACTCCAGGGTCTGAATAAATCAAAAACACCTCCATTCTGGTCTTTCAGTATAAGTTCCTTTTCCCTTTTCCCTCAGCACACACTTTTAAAAATTACTTATTGCATTTAATCTAAATATTATTAAGATATATCAGGTTATTTAATCTGTACAGAAGACACTCAAAAGCTTCCTTAAACTCTGCTGTAGCTTCCTGTTTCTTTGCTTACATAACAGATTGATGTCTGGGTTAGTGATTAAGAAGAAGGGCAGAAGATGGTGGTGTGGAAAAAGACAAGGAGTTAGCGTCTCCCCACAACTAGGGTGCCTGCCGCCACTGGTGTGGGACCCTGATGCCCAAGGAGATGGGAGGAATCCCCAAGTGAACCGGATCTTGGTTCACGAGCCAGGGGTTGGGCCAAAGTTCCTATGGTGGGAGCTCTGAGTCCGAACCACTGGACTAACAGAGAACCTCAGACCCCAAGGAATATTCATCGTAGTGAGGTCTCACGGAGGTCCCCATCTCAGCACCCAGAACCAGCTCTATCCAACAGCCTACAAACTCCAGTGCTGGAAGCCTCAGGCCAAACAACCAGTAAGACAGGAACACAATCCCACTCATAAAAATAAAAAAAAAATGAGACAGCAAAAAAATATGTCACAGATGAAGGAGCAAGGTAAAAACCTACAAGACCAAATAAATGAAGAGGAAATAGGCAATATACCTGAAAAAGAATTCAGATTAATGATAGTAAAGATGATCCAGAATCTCAGAAATAGAATGGAGACATAGATTGAGAAAATAAAAGAAGTGTTTAACAAAGATCTAGAAGAACTAAAGAACAAACACATAGAGAAGAACAACACAATAACTGAAACGAAAAATACACTAGAAGGAATCAATAACAGAATAACTGAGGCAAAAGAATGAATAAGTGAGCTGGAAGACAAAATGGTGGAAATAACTGCCGAGGAGCAGAGTAAAGAAAAAAGAATGAAAAAAATTGAAAATGATCTCAGAGACCTCTGGGACAACACTAAACACACCAACATTTGAATTATAGGGGTCCCAGAAGAAGAAGAGAAAAAGAAAGGGTCTGAGAAAATATTTGAAGAGATTATAGTGGAAAACTTCCCTAACATGGGAAAGGAAATAAGTCACCCAAGTCCAGGAAGCGCAGAGAGCCCCATACAGGATAAACCCTAGGAGAAACACACCAAGACACATATTAATCAAACAAACAAAAATTAAGTTCAAAGAAAAAATATTAAAACAGCAAGGGGAAAACAAAAAATAACATACAAAGGAATCCTCATAATGTTATCAGTTGATTTTTCAGCAGAAACTCTGCAGGCCAGAAGGGAGTGGCAGGATATACTTAAAGTGATGAAAGAGAAAAACCTACAACCAAGATTACTCTAAACAGCAAGGATCTCATTCAGATTCAGTGGAGAAATCAAAAGCTTTTCAGACAAGCAAAAGCTAAGAGAATTCAGCACCGCCAAACCAGCTTTACAACAAATGCTGTAGGCGGGAAGCTTCTCTAGGCGGGAAACACAAGAGAAGAAAAAAACCCACAAAAACAAACCCAAAACAATTAAGAAAATGGTAATAGGAACATACATATTGATAATAACCTTGAATGTAAATGGATTAAATGCCCCAACCAAAAGACAAAGACTGGCTGAATGGATATAAAAACAAGACCCATATATATGCTGTCTACAAGAGACCCACTTCAGACCTGGGGACACATACAGACTGAAAGTGAAGGGATGGAAAAAGATATTCCATGCAAATGGAAATCAAGAGAGCTGGAATAGCAATACTCGTATCCGATAAAATAGACTTTAAAATAAAGACTGTTACAAGAGACAAGGAGGGACACTACATAATCATCAAAGGATCAATCCAAGAAGAAGATATAACAGTTATAAATGTCTAGGCATCCAACATAGGAGCACCTCAATACATAAGGCAAATGCTAACAACCATGAAAGGAGAAATCGACAGTAACACAATAATAGTAGGGAACTTTAACACCCCACTTACACCAATGGACAGATCATCCAAACAGAAAATAAATAAGGAAACACAACTTTTAAATGACACAATAGACCAGATAGATTTAATTGAGATTTATAGAACATCCCACCCAAAAGTGGCAGAATACACTATCTTTTCAAGTGCACACAGAACATTCTCCAGGATAGATCACATCTTGGGTCACAAATCAAGCCTCAGAAAATTTAAGAAAATTGAAATCATATCAAGCATCTTTTCTGACCACAATGATATGAGAATGGAAATCAATTACAGGAGAAAAACTGTAAAAAACACAAATACATGGAGGCTAAACCGTGTGCTACTAAATAACCAAGAGATCACTGAAGAAATCAAAGAAGAAATAAAAAAATACATAGAAACAAATGACAACAAAAACACAACGACCCAAAACCTATGGGACGCAGCAAAAGCAGTTCTAAGAGGGAAGTTTATAACAATTCAATCTCACCTCAAGAAACAAGAAAAATCTCAAACAATCTAACCCTACACTTAAAACAATTAGAGCAAGAACAAAGAAAACCCAAAGTCAGTAGAAGGAAAGAAATCAAAAAGATCAGAGCAGAAATAAATGAAATAGAAATGAAGAAAACAATAGCAAAGATCAGTAAACCTGAAAGCTGGTTCTTTGAGAAGATAAACAAAATTGATAAACCCTTAGCCAGTCTCATCAAGAAAAAAAGGGAGAGGATGCAAATCAATAAAATTAGAAATGAAAAAGGAGAAGTCACAACTGACACTGCAGAAATACAGAGGATTATAAGAGACTACTGCAAACAACTGTATGCCAATAAAATGGACAACCACGAAGAAATGGACAAATTCTTGGAAAGGTACAATTTTCCAAGACTGAACCAGGAAGAATTAGAAAATATAAACAGACCTATCACAAGTAATGAAATTGAAACCGTAATCAAAAATCTTGCAACAAACAAAAGTCCAGGACCAGATGGCTTCACAGGAGAATTCTATCAAACATTTAGAGAAGAGCTAACACCGATCCTTCTCAAACTCTTCCAAAATGTTGCAGAGGGAGAAACACTCCCAAATTCATTCTGCGAAGCCACCATCACCCTGATACCAAAACCAGAAAAAGATATCACACAAAAAGGAAAATTATAGACCAATATCACTGATGAACATGGATGCAAAAATCCTGAACAAAATACTAGCAAACAGAATCCAACAGCACAGCACATTAAAAGGATCATACACCATGATCAAGTGGTATTTATCCCAGGGATGCAAGGATTCTTCAATATACATAAATCAATCAATGTGATACACCACACTAACAAATTAAGGAATAAAAACCATATGGTCATCTCAATAGATGCAGAAAAAGCTTTTGAAAAAATTCAACACCCATTTATGATAAAAACTCTCCAGAAAATGGGCATAGATGGAAACTACCTCAACATAATAAAGGCCATATATGACAAACCCACAGCAAGCATCATACTCAATGGTGAAAAACTGAAAGCATTTCCACTAAGATCAGGAACAAGACAAGGATGTCCACTCTCGCCACTCTTATTCAACATAGTTTTGGAAGTCCTAGCCACAGCAATCAGAGAAGAAAAAGAAATAAAAGGAATACAAATTGGAAAAGAAGTAAAACTGTCACTGTTTGCCGATGACATGATACTATACATAGAGAATCCTAAAGATGCCACCAGAAAACTACTAGAACTAATCAATGAATTTGGTAAGGTTGAAGGATACAAAATTAGTGCTCGGAAATCTCTGGCATTCCTATACACCAACAACGAAAAATCAGAAAGAGAAATTAATGAAACACTACCATTTACAATTGCAACAAAAAGAATAAAATACCTAGGAATAAACCTGCCTAAGGAGGCGAAAGACTGATACTCAGGAAACTATAAAACACTGATGAAAGAAATCAAAGACGACATAAACAGATGGAGAAACATACCATGTTCTTGGATTGGAAGAATCAATATTGTGAAAATGAATATATTACCCAAAGCAATCTACAGATTCAATACAATCCATATCAAACTACCAATGGCATTCTTCACAGAATTAGAACAAAAAATTTTACAATTCGTATGGAAACACAAAAGACCCCAATTAGCCAAAGCAATCTTGAGAAAGAAAAACGGAGTTGGAGGAATCAGGCTCCCCGACTTCAAACTATACCACAAAGCTACAGTAATCAAAACAGTATGGTATTGGCACAAAACCAGAAATACAGATCAATGGTACAGGATAGAATGCCCAGAGATAAACCCACGCACATATGAGCACCTAATTTACGGCAAAGGAGGCAAGAACATACAATGGAGAAAAGACAGCCTCTTCAATAAGTGGTTCTGGGAAAAGTGGACAGTTACATGTAAAACAATAAAATTAGAACACTATCTAACACCATACTCAAAAATAAACTCCAAATGGATTAAAGACCTAAATGTAAAGCCAGGCACTATAAAACTCTTAGAGGAAAACATAGGAAAAACACTCTTTGACATAAACCACAGCAAGATCTTTTTTACCCACCTCCTAGAGTAACAGAAATAAAAACAAAAATAAACAAATGGGACTTAAAAGCTTTTGCACAGCAAAGGAAACCATAAACAAGACAAAAAGACAACCCTCAGAATGGGAGAAAATATTTGCAAATGAAAAAACAGCCAAAGATTAATCTCCAAAATATACAAACAGCTCATGGAGCTCAATATCAAAAAAACAAACAACCCAGTTAAAAAATGGGCAGAAGACTTGAATAGACATTTCATCAAGGAAGACATACAGATGGCCAAGAGGCACATGAAAAGATGCTCAACATCACTAATTACTAGAGAAATGCAAATCAAAACTACAATGAGGTATCACCTCACACCAGTCAGAATGGCCATTATCAAAGAATCTAGAAACAATAAATGCTTGAAAGGGTGTGGTGAAAAGGGAACCCCTCTTGCACTGTTGGTGGGAATGTAAATTGATACAACCACTATGGAAAACAGTATGGAGGTTCCTTAAAAAACTAGAAATAGAACTACCATATGACCCAGCAATCCCAGTACTGGGCATATACCCTGAGAAAACCATAATTCAAAAAGAGTCATGTACCACAAGGTTCATTGCAGCACCATTTACAATAGCCAGGACATGGAAACAACGTAAGTGTCCATTGACAGATGAATGGATAAAGAAGATGTGGCACATATATACAATGGAATATTACTCAGCCATAAAAAGAAATGAAATTGAGTTATTTGTAGTGAGGTGAATGGACCTAAAATCTGTCATACAGAGTGAAGTAAGTCAGAAAGAGAAAAACAAATACCTCATGCTAACGCATATATATGGAATCTAAAAAAAAAATGGTATAATGAACCTAGTTGCAGGACAGGAATAAAGACATAGACATAGAGAATGGACTTGAGGGGTGGGAGGGGGAAGCTGGGGCGAAGTGAGAGTAGCATTGACATATATACACTACTGAATGTAAAATAGCTAGGTAGTGGGAAGCAGCCACATAGCACAGGGAGATCAACTCGGTGCTTTGTGATGACGTAGAGGGGTGGGATAGGGAGGATGGGAGGGAGGCTCAAGAGGGATGGGATATGGGGACATATGTATGCATGTGGATGATTCACTTTGTTGTACAACAGAAACCAACACAGTATTGTGAAGCAATTATATTCCAATAAAGATCTATTAAAAAAAGAAAAAAAGAAGAAGGGCACATGATGGGTAACTCTGTACCTTAACAATTAAGTTTAAAGCCATAACTACTGTTTTCTCATTTTCAGCAGTAGCTTCTGAGTAATAGCTCTTTTCCACTGTATTTATAATACATAAACCCCCTTTTTTCATAGTAGTCAGGAAATCTTTTGTGAAATGTTTTGAAATGCTTTATGTAAATGTCATTGTTTGTTACTGTAAAATTGTCATCGTATACACTACCCACTAAGACTTGGAGAAAATTACACAATCAATAGAGATCTTTGCATATAGTCCAGGAGGGGAAAATTTCCCCCTCTACCCCTCTTGAGTTCTTGTGGTGGGACAAATAATAAAATTAACACAAGGCAGAGTAACAGGAGAAAAAGAAACAAATTTCAATTCATGCACATGAAGGTCTCATAGAAATGGACCTAAGAAGTGGCTAAATCAGGCAGCCTTTTATACTTTTTAGACACAGAAACAATAAATTTGTGAGGAATTGACAGGGCAAAGAAACTTAGATATTGGGTGCTCAAATAGTGAAGAATCTAAACAGAATCTGGGTTTGGGGTAGTAAATTTAAAGAAGTAACCAGGTTTGTTTATATAGGCTTCTCAGTCTGAATTCCCTATCTCTGATGATAAGGGTAGCCTTCTACCCCCAGATGCAGGGAATGCACCTTTCACATGAGAGATTTATTTCCTGCTTTCAGGGAGATGGAAAGGACAGTCAGAGTGTCCCTCTTGAGTTGGTCGTTTAAGTAACTTTAATTCAAAATAATCAATATGCTATTGAAGCACATTTTGGGGCAGCCTATCTTGGGCTCCCACAATACACAAGGAAGGGATAAAAGTGAATAAAATTAAAGAAATAGTAGGGACCATATGGGAAGTAAAAAATAGAAGCCTGGTAAGATTCCTGTAAGTTTTAAAGTTAGTAGTGCCTTTGAACTTACAGAATGAGCAGAATTAGGGCAAATAGACCATTTCACCATTTCACCTGAACTGGGACAAAAGAACAGGTGAAAGAAACTGTTTATTGACAATCTACCATGTACCAGGTTCCATGCTAGATACTTCATATAACTTCATACCATTTAATTCTTACAACACCACCCTGAAATAGATTGATCCACATTTTACAGATTAAAAAACCAAGCTTCAGAGCACTTAAGGTCACACAGCTGATTAAGTGACAATAGTCAAATCTTGGTGATGCCGCCCTCTCCCCAGGTTAATTTCCTAATATAATGTCACTCCTGGAAATAACACTCTGACTCAAGAAACTCATAATCTGATGGGGGAAAGACAAACAAGTATGACAAAATCAGCAAAGAGCTAACTAAAAAGACTGAGTTCAGGGAATTCCCTGGTGGTCCAGTGGTTAGGCCTCCACACTTCCACTGCAGGGGGCCCGGGTTCGATCCCTGGTCAGGGAACTAAGATCCTGCAAGCCGCACTGTGCGGCCAAAAATAAATAAATTAATTAATTAAATAAAAAGACTGAGTTCAAACACAGCTTAGTAGTAGAACCATAGTATTCACAGGAAGAGCCTCCAGATTCCACATACCATAAAGTTTAGTCATTTAAAGTGTACAATTCAATGTTTTTTGGTATATTTAGAGACTGGTGCAACCATCATCACAATCTAATTTCAGAACATGTTTGTCCTCCCCCAGAGAAACCCTGTACCTATTGGCAGTCACTCCCCATTTCCCCCAACTCCTTACCCCAGCCCTAGGCAACCACTAATCTACTTTCTGTCTCTATGGATTTGCCTGTTCTGGACATTTCATATAGAATAATACAATATGTGGTCCTTTGTGACTGACTTCTTACAGTTAGCATAATGTTTTCAAGGTTCACCCATGTTGTAGTATGTATCAACGCTTCATTCCTTTTTTTGCCAAATAATATTCCACCTCCTCCTTACCTTTTGCTTGCTAACAGAGCCCTGGTTTCGATCAAGTATAAGACAGGCTTATATCCCAAGGTAGGTCATATCAAAGATGTTCAATCTTAATTAATCCAAGCTAGGATTTTTCAAAATCAGGTTGTGATCCGTTAGCGAGTCAGAAAATCAAATCAGTAGGTCACAATCAACATGTCTTATTGTGGTAAAAAGCACATAACATAGTGGCTACATCAATTTACATTCCCACCAACAGTGTACAAGTGTTCCTTTTTCTCCACATCCTCACCAACATTTGTTTTTTGTGTTCTTTTTGATGATAGCCTTTCTGACAGATGTGAGGTGATATCTCATTGTGGTTTTGATTTGCATTTCCCTGATGATTAGAGATGTTGTGCATCTTTTTCATGTGCCTGTTGCCCACCTGCACTTCCTCTTTGGAGCTCTTTTCAGCTCTTCTGCCCATTTTTTAATCAGGTTGTTTGTTCTTTTGATGTTGAGTTGTATGAGCTGTTTATATGTGCTGGATACTAATCCCTTATTGGTCATATCATTTGCAAATGTTTTCTCCCATTCAGTAGGTTGTCTCTTCATTTTGTTGATGGTTTCCTTGGCTGTGCAAAAGCTTTTAAGTTTAATTAGGTCCCATTTGCTTATTTTTGCTTTTATTTCCTTTACTTTAGGAGACAGATCCAAAAAATATTGCTGCGATTTATGTCAAAGAGTGTTCTGCCTATGTTTCCCTCTAGGAGTTTTATAGTACCCAGTCTTACATTTAGGTCTTTAATCCATTTGGAGTTTACTTTTGTATGTGGTGTTAGAGAATGTTCTAATTTAATTATTTACATGTAGCTGTCCAGTTTTCCCAGCACCACTTACTGAAGAAACTGTCTTTTCTCCATTGTATATTCTTGCCTCCTTTTCATAGTTAATTGACCATGAGTGTGTGGGTTTATTTCTGGGCTCTCTGTTCTGTTCCATTGATCTGTAAGTCTGTTTCTGTGCCAGTACCACACTGTTTTGATTACTGTAGCTTTGTAGTATAGTCTGAAGTCAGGGAGTGTGATTCCTCCAGCTCTGTTCTTCTGTCTCAAGATTGTTTTGGATATTTGGGATCTTTTATGTTTCCATACAAGTTTTAAAATTATTTGTTCTAGTGGAAAACAGTGTGGAGGTTTCTCAAAAACCTAAAAATAGAACTACCATATGACCCAGCAATTCCACTCCTGGGTATATATCTGAAAAAGACAAAAACATTAATTTGAAAAGATACATGCACCCCAATGCTCATAACAGCATTATTTACAATTGCCAAGATATGGAAGCAACCTAAATGTGCATCAACAAATGAATGGATAAAGAAGATGTGGTATACACACACACACACACACATGAACACACACATACACACACAATGGAATACTACTCAGCCATAAAGAAAAACAAAATTTTGCCATTTGCAGCAACATGCCTGGACTTGGAGGGCATCTTGCTAAGTGAAATAAGTCAGACAGCGAAAGACAAATACTATATGATATCACTTATATGTGGAATCTGAAAAATACAACAAACTAGTGAATATACCAAAAAGAAGCAGACTCACAGATATAGAGAACAAACTACTGGTTACTAGTGGGGGGAGGGGCAATGTAAGGGTGGGGAGTGGGAGATAAAACCTATTGGGTAAAAGATAGGCTCAAGGATGTATTGTACAACATGGGGAATACAGACAATATTTTGTAATAACTGTAAATGGAAAGTAATCTTTAAAAATTGTATAAAAACATTAAAATTAAAAAAAAATTAAAAAGTGTTGCTATAAAAAACACGTAACAATATTTACTATCTTAACCATTTTTAAGTAAACAGTGCATTAGTATTAACTATGTGCATATTATCGTGCAACAGATCTCTAGAACTTTTTCATCTTGCCAAACCAAAACTCTACACCTATTAAACAACAACTCCCTATTTCCCCAACCCCCCCAGTCCCTGGTAACCACCATTGTACTTTCTGTTTCCATGAACTTGACTACTGTAGATACCTTATATCACAGAGGAATCATGCAGTTTTTGTCTTTTTGTGACTGGTTTGTTTTACTGAGCATAATGTTCTCAAGGTTCATCTGTGTTGCAGTATGTGACAGGATTTTCTTCTTTTTTTAAGGCTGAATAATATTCCATTGTATGTATATACTGCTTTTTTTTAACCATCCATCCTTTGATGGACGTTTAGGCTGCTTTCATTTCTTGACTATTGTGAATAATGCAATGATCACGGGTGTACAATCAATATCATTTTGAGATCCAATTTTCAATTCTTTTGGATATATACCCAGAAGTGGAATTGCTGGATCATGTGGTAATTTTGTTTTTATTTTTTTGAGGAACTTCCATACTGTTTTCCATAGTGGCTGCACCATTTTACATTCCTACCAACAGAGCAGAAGGGTTCCAATTTTTCCACATCCTCACCAACACTTGTTATTTTCTGTTTTATTTTTATTTTTTATTTTTGATAACAGCCATCTTTAGGGGTATGAGATAATATCTCATTGTGGTTTTGATTTGTATTTCCCTGATGATTAGTGAAGTTGTGTATCTTTGCATATGTTTGTTGTCCATTTGTATATCTTCTTTGGAGAGATGTTTATTCAAATCCTTTGCTCATTTAAAAAATTGGGTTATTTGTTGTTGTTCTTGTTGTTATTGAGTTGTAGGAGTTCTTTATATACCTTAGATATTAACCCCTTATTAGATACATGGCTTGCAAATATTTTCTCCAATTGATAGGTTGCCTTTTCACTCTCTTGATTGTTTCCCTTGCTGCACAAATGTTTTAAAATTTGACTTAGTCCCATTTGTCTATTTTTGTTTTTGCTTCCTGTGTTTTTGGTGTTATATCCAAGAAATTACTGCCAAGTCCAATGTCATGAAATTTTCCACTATGTTTTCTTATACGAGTTTTATAGTTTCAGGTCTCACATTTAGGTCTTCAATCCTTTTTTTTTTAAATTAATTAATTAATTAATTTTTTGGCTGTGTTCGGTCTTCGTTTCTGTGCAAGGGCTTTCTCTAGTTGCAGCGAGCGGGGGCCACTCTTCATCGCAGTGCGCGGGCCTCTATCACGGCCTCTCTTGTTGCGGAGCACAGGCTCCAGACGCGCAGGCTCAGTAGTTGTGGCTCACGGGCCCAGTTGCTCCGCGGCATGTGGGATCTTCCCAGACCAGGGCTTGAACCCGTGTCCCCTGCATTGGCAGGCAGATTCTCAACCACTGTGCCACCAGGGAAGCCCCCAAGTCTTTAATCCTTTTTGCGTTAATTTTTGTATATGGTGTAAGGTAAGGATCCAACATCATTCTTTTGCAGTTTTCCCAGCACCATTTGTTGAAGAGACTATTCTTTTCCCACTGTGTATTTTGGCACCCTTATCATAGTTCATTTGACCATATATGTGAGGGTGAGCACCCTATTCTGTTCCATTGGTTGATATTTCTGTCTTTATGCCAGTACCATACTGCTTTGATTACTGTAGCTTTGTAATATGTTTTGAAAGCAGAAGGTGTGAGGCCTTCAGCTTTTGTTTTTCTTTCTCAAGATTATTTTGGCTATTTGGGGTCCTTTGAGATTCTGTATGAATTTTAGGATGTCTATACAGAAAGCCAAAACTGAGTCAAAACAATTAATTGAGGACTACCACGTGCTAAGCATCATTGAATGCAATTATAAAACACCTATGACAGTCTTTACCCTAAAAGTAATCTTAATCTCTTTGGCACAACCAAATGGGCTTGATTTTTAATCACTGTATTCCCAGTGTGTACAACAGTTTCTAGCACTAGTAGGTGCTCAATAATTATTTGTTAAATTAAACAAATATAATAAAGCTATTTAATACACAATTCAAATAACGGTAAGACCATAGGTGTGTGGGTTATCCCTGGGCTTTCTATCCTGTTTCATTGATCTATATTTCTGCTTTTGTGCCAGTACCATACTGTCTTGATTATTGTAGCTTTGTAGTATAGTCTGAAGTCAGGGAGACTAATTCCTCCAGCTCCATTTTTCTTTCTCAAGATTGCTTTGGCTATTCGGGGTCTTTTGTGTTTCCATACAAATTTTAAGATTTTTTGTTCTAGCTCTGTACAAAATGCCATTGTGCTAAGCTTCATCTGAACTATATGTTATCATAGTCTGAATCTTCCAGACTTTAGACCATTATTTTATCAAATGTTCTTTTTGCTTTTCTTCATCATGAATGTCTTCTGACTTATTTGCCTGTTAGAAGTGTGGTTAACAGCATGTACATTGGAACCTGTCTGCCTGAGTTCATAATCCCAGCTCCACGGGTTATTAGCCATATGACTCTGGTCAAGAGTCTTAACCTCTCTAACACTCAGTTTCTTCATCTGTAAAATAGGGATATTAATAGTTTTGAGGATTAAGCAAAATGATATTTGTTGTATATAAGTATTTGCTGCTATTATTTTTAGTATTATTATTAACACCAGTCAATTCTCTATTAAAAGAAAGACAAAAATACACATTATTAAAAAGGTGTATTAGAGGTTGACAGGTAGTAGCTTTAAGAATATCCAGTAATGGGAAAGGTAGGAGTCTTTTTATAATTCCATTTTATTTCCCCTTTGTTCCCAATTGTAGCTATCCAAGTGGCAGGTGGCTAAAGCACAAGTACTCACTACTAACTTCTCATTAAGCTACCTTAAACTGTAATTGAAGTTACCTTACTCTTCATTTTGAAAGACTTGACCTATAAGGCACCTGAAATGGTATTGTCTATGGAATAATCACCATTAGTTGGTGTTGCAATAAACTATTTTAACTTTTTTTTTAAATCTTGAGAAGCTTACAAAACAGAAATGGAAGCCACTGGAACTTTGTGAGAGGTAGTTTAAAGCTTCTTCAGAGTTTCCCAGAGCATCCTGCATCAGAGCATGAACTGTGCAGAGAATTTCAAGTTTTGATCTACCATAACCTAACCCTAACCCTATATGATAAGGTCATGGAGTTAAAAACAAAGTGTAGGTAATCCATTCTGCCATGATACTCATTTTCGATAAAATACTATTTGGTTGTAGCCTGTTCCTTTAAGACTCACCCCTGTTGGTGGGAGCAACCAAAACATTCATAAAAGGGGCTTGAAACTACACTCCCACTTCTTCAAGATGCATTCCTGAACTACCCTATTCGCCACACATCAAACTCCATTCCAGCTAGTTCTATTGTCTGATGCTCATCTTGATATTTGTAGCCTCTTACTAACTCTAGTTCCTCTCGTTTCTTTGGTAACTTGGTGTTACTGTTTCTTTAGCATCTGGCCCACTTTGTCTCCTGGACCCCTGTTCTCCACCTCTCTCCCGCTTCAGGTTGCTCAGAATAATTAGCCAGGATCTAACCTTTCTGGCTAGACCTCAGGATCCTTTCTCATTAACTGACTGCCACAATCAGTCCTGGTAAGTACAGCCAAGCACTCTTGGGAACTGCCCTTTTGTATGGCTCTGGTCTCAGAAGAGTCAACACCAGATAATTATCATTTGGGGGAAGGTGTACTATCACCCATCAGCAATGTTTCTTATCACTCTGTTATTCATCAGTTTTCCACACAAACTCTCTCCCATATGCAGCCTCTTTATTTACTATCTTTAAGAGCCTTTTAGGTGTATGAAGAGAGAAATCATTTCATAGACATTCACTCATACACAATGGAAAGCATAAACGTGTGCACATGTGTGAATTTGTGTATGTATATATTAGCTGCATGGAAGAGGGGCAGCTACGTGGTCAGGAATGTGGGTCCCTTGGGAAAGAAGAAGAGGGAAATGGAGGCTGAGTAGGCAACCAATTAATATCCATGACAGCAAATGAATGTGGACAAGTTATGAAATAAATCTCATTCATAATGGATAACACTGTATTTTCAGGTGAGTATAGGACTATATATGATGCAAGTTAAATATAATATGTTGCCTTGTGGGTGTAAAGTCCTCAATTTTTAGGTATAAAAATGCAGAATACAAGGTGTCAAACCGGCAAGTTTTCAGTCTGCAGCCATAAAATTTCCTCCAAGATTCAACCCAGTGGGAAGAACAGGAAAGGAGATGAATTCCAGTGTAGACCTTAAAAACTGTACTGAAAAGAGGAACTATAATGTAAGAATTGTGGTATAGTCAGTAAAGATTACTCTCAATAAACACGAGTGCCAAGCACACAATAGGCACTGAGTAAAAATCTTATTGAATTGATTCAAACAATATAATTTTCCATAGACAGACCTGGATTTCTATCTACTTCACCAAGTAAATAGTGAACATAGATCATTAGGATTCATTAAGTAAATAGAGAACACAGTTACATCTTTTCTGGTGTACCAATTAAAAATTTACATTTGCCTGGTAGTTAACAGAAAGTGGAAAACAGTGGCTCAAACAAATTGGGGGTTTATTTTTTCTCATGAAGAAGTCCAGAGGTGGGCAGTCCAGGACTGGCATGGCTCACCACCATCCTTAGCGTATGGCTGTATTGTCCGCTCACCCACCACTTTAAGAAACATCCTCAGAAGTTGTAACCAACAGTTTCTCCTTCATACCTTTGACCAGAAGTGTGAAATATAGTCATGCCTATCTGCCAGGAAGGTTGGGAAATGCTTCCCAAAAGTTGGGGCTCCGTTAGTTAAAAAAGAAAAAAGAAAGGGAAATGGATATTGGGTAAGGAACTTGTATTCTCTGCTCTAGTACACTCCTCTAACTTCCAAACATCTATGCACATCCTTCTTCCCGCTATGGAACGCACTCACCCTCCTCCCAAGCGAGGCAGAATTCCCATCTAATTACTAGATCCACTAACAAACTCAGAATTTTGGGTGATGTGAAGTCCTCTTCATCAGGTTTGAATGTGGCAGAGGATACCAAAGCAAAAATTCCCATCAGAAAAAGGAGAACGCAAAACTCTAAATCCTAACAATTACTGTCATTCTAAACAGGAAGAGTGAAGTAGAAAAAAATCAGCAGGAGAATAAATTCCTTGGTTAGCTCATCTGGCAGCCCTTGAAATCTTTGAAATTGTCTGGGAGGATTTCCCTTGTCCATTGCCCTCCATTTTCCCTGATCCTGTTTCTCATAGTTCTTCCTTTTCCATTATCCTCCTGGTTACATCTGAGCTGGGTTTTGTAGAGGATGTCCTTTCTGGAAGCCACATAGCTTTGGACAGCTTGCTTCTTGTTGGTGCAGGTTCAGGACCTTGGGGATTGTTGTGGGGTTTAACAGGCACAGACTGTTCCAGTCAGGTTTGGGATATTTTTTGGCAATATATTCCTCAAAATTTTCTAGCATATTTATTTCTAATCAATCTATATGTGAATAACCTTGGCCAAGGATCTTTTCTAGACTAGCTCTACTCAAAGTTCCAGACTGCGACAAGGTACGGTGCTCACAACAGAATGTAAATTAACACACTGCTGCCTTCGCTGAGAAAGTCTTGACATAAAAAAGTCAGCTGAACTAAACAGTGATCTTAGGGTCAAAGCTGACTTACATTCTGCTTGAAGTTCCTTATCTCCTCTCAGACCAGTACCAAAAATTCGTTAACTGACAGCCAGTCAGTGGACCACACTTGGCGTACCACTGGTCTAAAACTTTTTAAGCCTGAGAATTTGGGGCTTTGAGTTGCTTATCTTTGCACTGTATCCACTTTCCTCTTCTCCTTTAACTTAATGGTCTCTACCTTCAGGACATGTGAAACAATAAGCTTTGTTGAGAAGAAAACACTATTAATTTGATCAGAGAATTTGTCCAGCAGAGCATCAATCTTATTTACCGCTATGGCTGCAGCTTTGATCTCACCACTGTCGATGCCTTCCTTTGGAGCACAGAAGCCTTTAGCTTTTTCAGTCCTGCAAGGCTCCAAATTACAGGAATCTCAGTAAACTTAAATTGCAGGCCAAAGGCTAAAAGCACCCCTCTTAGGACATTTATTTTTCTTTCCATTTCTGCAGCCTGAGTGCATCACTTTCTTATGGAGCTTTTCTTAAAAACCACAAGAAGGAGCCAGTACATGGCAACTTCTGAAATTTCCTACCATTTTTCTTAATCCTACAGCCTTGGTTGGTATTTGGTTTATACTCCAAGGAATAGCAAGCAAAAGCTTGACCACAGTCACAAGCCTTCCAGATTGAAATGGGTGCATCTTTAATATTTATTTCCCCATTGTCTCAATTCAGCCAATAACACATTTTAGATACTGTTAGTTGCAGCACTATTCTGATACCTATTACTGTATACGTAAGGATTCTTAGAAATACATAAATGATTTCATTCTAGCTAGTTTAATAATTAAACTCAGCTGAGTTTATTAAAGGATATTAGATGATCCTCAGAATCACTGTGAGACCTGAAAGAACAAACTGTAGACTACATTTCTAGAAACAACTCCCTACACCTAACTATAGAACTGGCTTATTAAGGGAGCTGCTATTAACCCAGGCCCCAAAACTATGCTGTTTCTTCCATAATTTCGAGACAGCTGCCTCCCTGGCTGATCCCAGAAGATCGAAATTCCTTTTCCAATGTATTTGCTTTCTCTTTCTCCTTTACTTCGACAACATCAAATCTATAGAGAAGACAAACTATATTAACTCTTCAGCCCACAACAATCTGGACAGGTCTGTACAGCCAAATTTTTCTGAAAAATCTGAATGAAGAGAAAGCTTTGATTTTGCCTGAGTTACTCAGAATGCAGGTAAAAATAGAAATTTGCTCGATTCATCAGTACATAAACTTGATGTTTATATTTAAGAACAAAGTAAGATTCCCCCATAAATTTTATGCTTAAAGCATACAAAGTGTCATTGGGGAAATATGCAAGGAATCCTTTCCTTCTGTCTTGGCCCAAGTTTTCTGGTCTTTAAGAACAAACTTCAGTGAATATATCTGGCTATAAAAAGTACATCACAATGGTAACCAGACTTACTGTGGTGATCATTTTGAAATGTACAGAAATGTCGAATCACTATGTGGTGTGACAGGAACTAACATAGTGTTGTAGGTCAATTATACTTCAAAAACAAACAAACAAATAAACTCATAGAAAAATAGATGAGATTTGCAGTTATCAAAGGCAGGGGGGTAGGGGGGAGCGGGAATTGGATGAAGACAGTCAAAAAGTACAAACTTCCAGATATGAGATAAATAAGTACTAAGGATGTAATGTACAACATTATAAATATAATTAATACTGTTATATGTTATATATGAAAGTTATTAACAGAGTAAATTCTAAGAGTTCTTATTACAAGGAAAAAATTTTTTTCTATTTGTTTAATTTTGTATCTATATGAGATGATGGACATTCACTAAACTTACTGTGGTCATCATTTCATGATGTATGTAAGTCAAATCATTATGCTGTACATCTTAAACCTATACAGTGCTGTATGGCAATAATATCTCAATAAAGCTGGAAGGAAAAATAAAAATCAAAAAGAGAAAAAGTATTGATAAATTCCTAAGTATGTATTACATCAACTATCTTCCAACCTCCTATTTTCTGGATTTTAAACATGTGTAATTCATTCAGATAAACTTTACATATATGGGAAAACATAAATCTAAATTTGAGACCACTTACCCTCACCTTTCCAAAGTACCATATTTCAGGGCTCCCAGAGACAAACTGCTCATAAATATCCCCTGCCTAAGAAATTAGGAAGCCCCCCTTTGTAAGCTATTGAATACCACAAAGGCTGTGTGACTGGTTTCTTCGGCATTATAACCACTACTAGCATAATACAATAATTGAATACGATGATCAGTCATGAACTCTGTAGCCTAGATAATTAGCCTGAAGTAGAATCATGACTAAAATGCTAAACTTTATATTGAGAATGTTAGAATCAAAAAGTAAAAAAGTCAAAGATAAACATGCATATTGAGCCCTACTAATCTGATATTCATTTATTGAATAAGGTATATTTTCTTGAATTATCCATTTGTTGTCACAACTCTTTTCTTTGCTAGTAGAAAACCTTGTCATGGAATAGCTTCCCTTCACCTCAGAGAAAAAGTTATAACCCTCCCACACTAAGAGGACCTACATAAAATGACTGAATGGAAAAGGAGATTGGTATATGTCAAAATAACTTCATAAATGAGTGGGGGATTTGCATTGACATCATGTATGTGTATTCTGATACGAACCCTAATTTTATGCTTTCAGGATTTGGAATGTTTTGCTCAATTTAACTGCATTAATATCATCATCAACACATGGAATATTCAAGCTTAAAATTCTTTAAGGCCTGTGGTTCTATGTTTAAAGTTTCCTAATTTACTGATTCTTCTATATGTTCAGCTATTCCAAGGAAGAAGAAAAAAATTAGTTTGTCTTGTGATTAACAGATCATTTTAAAATAAGATTTTTATTACTGAAGATGCCAATTAAGGACAGTGAAGATAGTAACACTTTTTTTGTTCAATGAGGTTTTTGGCTTTATTGAAGAAAAATGACATAAAATAAACTGTACATCTTTAAAGCATAAAATTTGTTAAATGTTGATATATGTACACACATGTGAAACCATCCCCTCAATCAGGATGGTGAACATATCCATCACCCCCAACATTTTCTCCTGCCCCGTGGTAATCCCTCTCTCCTACACCTCTCTACTCTCCCCTTCCTCAAGCAACTACTGATCTGCTTTCTGCCAATATAGATTAGTTGGTATCTTATTAAGATTTGTATAAATGGAATCATGAGTATGTGCTCTTTTGGGGCTGGCTTCTTTCACTCAGCAAAATTATTTTGAGATTCATTCATGTTGTTGTATCAATAGTTCAATTTTATTAATGGGTAATATTCCATGGTGTGGACATATACCGATTTGTTTATCCATTCACCTGTTGATGAATATCTAGGTTGTTGCCACTTTTTTGGCTACTACACATAAAGTTGTTATAAACATTCATGTACAAATCTTTGTATGGACACATGCTTTATTTTTTCTTGGGTAAATACCTAGAGATGGAAGAGCTGGATCATATGGCATCTGTGAATTTGACTTTTAAAGAAACTGCCAAACTCATTTCCAAAGTGGCTGTACCATTTTACATTTCACCATCAGGGTTATGAGAATTTCAGTTCCTTCACATCCTTGCCAATACATGTCATTTCAACAGGTACATAGTGGTATTCATTATGGTTTTAATTTGCAATACCTTTAATGACTACTGACATTGACCATCTTTTCATGTGATTATTTGTGATCCATGTATCTTCTTTGGTGAAATGTCTGCTCAAATCCTTTGCTTTTTTTATTGGGTTGTTTGTTTATTAAGTTTTGAGTGTTCTTTATGTATCCTGGATGTAAGTCTCTTATGAGAAATATGCTATGCAAATATTTTCTTGTCATTTCAGTCTCCTAACAGTCTCTTTTGAAGAGCAAAAGTTTTTTATTTTCCATTAAGTCTTTTATCCCTTTTTTCTGGGTTGTGCTTTTGGTGTTGTATCTAAGAGACTGTTCTTAACCAAAGGTCACAGAAATTTTCTCCTATGTTTTCTTCTAGAGCTTTATAGTTTTAGGCTTACATTTAGATCCATGATCCATTTTGAGTTAAATTTTGTGTATGGTGTGAGGTTTAGATTGAAGTTTTTGGTTTTTGGTGTGTTTTTGGTTTTTGTTTGTTTGTTCATTTTGCATATGGATAAACCACTTGTCTCAGCAGCATTTATTTTTTAAAAATCCTTTCTCCACAGAATTGCTTTTGTACTTTTGTCAAAAATCAATTGTTCGTATATGTGGGTTTATTTTTGGACTGTCTATTCTGTTCCACTGATCTGTTTGTCTAGCTTGACGCCAATACCACGTTGTCCTGATTACTGTAGCTTTACAATAAGACTTGAAATCAGATAGTGTTAGTCCCCAACTTTGTTCTTTTTCAGAGCGATTTTGGCTATTCTAGGTCCTTTGCATTTAGAATCAACTTGTCAATTTCTTCAGAAAAGCAAACTGGGATTGTAATTAAGATTGCATTGAATCAATCTATAGAGCAATTTTGCAAGAACTGACCTCTTAACAATATTGAGTCTTCCAAGCCATGCACAAGGTCTATTAATTAAACGTCTTTTAATTTATCTCAGCAGTGTTTTGTAGTTTTCAGTGTTGCACATTTTTGTCAGCTTTATCCCTAAGTACTATCCTTAAGTGTTTTTGAACCCTAAGTGTTATCACAAATGGCACTGCTCTTTAAATTTCAATTCTTGATTGTTCATTGCTAATATATAAAATTACAGTTGCTTTTTGAATATTGATGTTGTAGCCTGCAACCTGATAAACTCATGCTTTCTTGTGGATTCCATCAGATTTTCTACATAGACTTTCATGTTGTCTACAAATAAAGACAGTTTTACTTTTTTCTTTCCAAAATGGATGCCTTTTCTTTCTTCCTTACTCCCTCCTTCCCTCCCTTCTCTCTCTCTCTCTCTCTTTCCCCTTCCTTCCTTCCTTCCCTCCCTCCCTCCTTCCTTCCTTCTTTTTTGCCTGATTGCACTGGCCAGAACCTCTAGTACAATGTTGAAAAGAAGTGATGAGAATGAACACTTTTGTCTTATTCTTGATCTTAGGGGGAAACCATTCAGTTCTTCACCATTAAATATGATGCTACCTATATGTTTTTCATAGTTGCTCTTCATCTGGTTGAGAAAGTTTCCTTTGATTCCTGTTTTGCTGAGAGTTTTAATAGGGAATGTATCTTGAATTGTGTCAAATGACTTTTCTGAAACTATTGAAATCATAATATGTTTGAGTGTGTATTAAATTGTTAGTATGATGCCTCACATTGCTTCCTTTTGAATGTTAAATCAACTCTGTATTCCTGAGATAAGCCCAACATTGTTGTGATGTATTACCCTTTTTATATATTGTTGGATTCAATTTGCTGAAGTTTTGTTTAAAATGTTTGCCTCCAGGTTCGGGAGGGATATTGGTCAGTAGCTTCCTTTTTTTGTAATGCCTTTGTCTGGTTTTGGTATCAGAGTAATGCTGGCCTCATAGAATGAATTGGGAAGAAGTCCCTCTCCTCCATTCTTTGGAAGACTTTTTGTAGAGTTCATATTATTTCTTCCTTAAATGCTTAATGGGACTCACCAGTAATCACACTTTTTTTCATATTAAAAAATTTAAATAAACAAATATGAGAAACAAACAAAAAGCTCTTTGAAAAAATTTGGTTAAGGTTTAAATATAGCTATAACTTTTCTAAAATTTGTCCTTTAGGATCACTAGTTTTCACTGTGTTTAATCGGATAGAATGAAATTCCTGCCCACCTCTATACATTTTTAACAGCTGTATTGAGATATTATATATATATACACACACATATATAATTTATTTATATAGCATAAAATTCACCCATTTAAATTATACAATTCAGTGTTCTTTAATTTATTCAGAGAGCTGTGCAATCATCATCATAATCTAATTTTAGAACATTTTCATCACCCCCAGAAGAAACCCTGTACCCGTTAGCAGTCACTCCGCATTTACCTCTCCCCAGTTCCTGGCAACCACTAATCTACTTTCTATTTCTATGGATTTGCCTATCTGGACATTTCACATAAATGAATAAGTGGAATTATATACACGGCTTTTTGTGGCTGGCTTCTTTCATTTAGCATGCTGTTTTCAATATTCATCCATGTTGTAACATGTATCAGTACTACATTCTTTTTTATTGCCTAATAATATTCTATTGTAAGGACCATATACATTTTAAGGAAAACACTTTCAACTTATATTAGATATACCAATGTTATAAAAAGAGCTAAATTTTTCAGTAAAAAGAAATCAGCAGTTTCCAGTAAAGATAGTGGGTTCACAAGTATACTAGGAGCCTAATCACATTAATAATGGTGAATAAAATCTATATTTTTGATTAAAAAATATAGCAGAAATTATAGTGATGGTTGTGCAACATTGTGGATATAACAAAAGCCACCGAATTGCAAATTTACATTGGAGGATTGTATGATATATGGAGTATATCTCAATAAAGCTTTTTTTAAAAAAATATAACAGATAAAATTCTGTTCATCAGAAAGAGAAAGGAAAGAAATAGCAATGAGAAGGAAGCCAAAGCCACAGGCTTATGTGAACTGCTCTTAGGTATTCTACTGCACATAATGTACTCTTCAGGAAGTATATTAACCATATTTGATGTGGAGAGAGTCACAAGAACTAAGACTATAAAATATCCTTAAATAATAACAAAAAACAACTTATTTATCTGTTCATCCTAACTTTCTTATACTCAGTAAATATTATCTTACTGTCCACTCTGTACCAGGCACTATTCTAGGAACCAGGGATCAGCGGTGGGCATGGATGATCATGGTATATGAAAAACATATATAGAAACAAATATGATATGAAATCCTCCAAAATGTTAATGGTGTGCCTTTCTGTGGTTTCCAAATTTTCTAAAATGAACATGTATTCCTTTTATTATCATAAAGAAATAAAAAGAATAATATACATATTTTTTCCAGAGATCCTTATTATCTTTATTTGATCAGAGGAGTTTGAGCTGTTATTCAAAACATGTAGCTATCATAAGAAAGTTTTCACATTATTCCTGTGGGGGTTTTTTTTTCTAATTTGTTTGCTTTCTTGTTTATCTATTTATCTGTATCCATTTATTTATCTGCAGAGGAGGCAATTCTCCTTAGAGGAAAGGGGAAGTGTATTAGTTTTCTATTACTGGGTACAAAATTCCACAAACTTAGCAGCTTTAAGAAAACACCCATTTATTTCCATGAGTCAGGAGGTTGGGCTTGGATTAGGTGGTTCCTCTCATCACCATCTCACTAGACTGAACTCAAGGTGTTGGCCAAGGCTAAGATCTTATCTGAGGCTCTAAACTCTCTTCCAAGATCACGTGGTGTTAGAAGACTTCATTTCCTTGCAACTGTTGAACTCACGGTGGCTGTCTTCAAGGCCAACAGGAGCATGTCTCCTAGTGCTTCTTACCTCCTTTAGGGGCTAACCTGATTAGGTCAGGCCTACCCAGAATAATTTCCATTTTGCTTAACTCAAAAGCAACATCTGCAAAATCCCTTTGCTATCTTATTCACAGAGACTGTCCACAATCAAGGGGAGGTAATTATACAGGGTATGTACACCAGAGGGTGAGAATCTTGGGGGCCATATTAGAATTCCACTCACCACAAAAGGGTTTTTCTTTAAAGGATTATAAGAAGCACTCCTAGTTATCAATTCACTCACAGGAAGAACTGGAACATGTACTGTAAATTAACCACACACACAAAATTAACACTGTAACTATGAACTACAATAGCTATATATAAGACTATGTTTCTACTATATAGCACATGGAACTATATTCAGTATCCTGTAATAAACCATAATGGAAAGGAATATGAAAAATAATATATATATGTGTGTGTGTGTGTGTGTCTATAAGTGAATCACTTTGCTGCATAGCAGAAATTAACACAACATTGTAAATCAACTATACTTCAATAAAATAAATTTTAAAAAAATAAAATAAAAGACTATGTTTGAAGACAGGAAATCTTATTTCAACTTAATGAAATTAACCATTTCTTGTGTATATAGATTCTACTGTCAGGAAAAATTATGAAAGATCAAAATGGACAAAAACATATTAGTGGGTGTCCTGTTGAATTTACCCATCAAGGTTATCTCCACTTTACACTGTCTTCGAATTATCTTATAATTCTAAGTTTTAGATAACTGAAAACACTGCAACCGATTTTTCCATATGCAGAGGAGAAAGAACTGATTTCCCTCTCCTTGTGGAAAATGCCAGTTTTGAATCTATTTGTAAATTCATTTCATAAGCTATTTCTGTTCTTTGAATTTGCCTTGAACCAATAACATCTTTCTGGCTCTTTCATTAGTTAGAGTTAAATAAAGTCTTTGACATATGTTCATTTTATATGTAAATGACAGTCATGATTTTACCTTTTAAAAAGTATCCTTTAACACTATCTATCTTTTAAATTCCAAAGAATTTTTTAAAATGCTAGTAGACTCAGTTTGGGCAATGATATTATTTGGCCATAGCATAGGATTTCTGTGCATGTCATCAGCCAATTTTTGCAATGTTGATTATCTGTTTAGTGACAAGTACTTTGCTACTTCCTTGCTTGATACATTTAAAAACTGCCTACTCCTTTTTAAAATCTTTGAATCATGTATGCTTGAAGTGAAGTCATGTTTGTGAAGTAATGACTGCATTAAAGCCTCTAAGGCAGGCTTTCAAGAAATCAAAGTATTTGGTCCCCTAACTAAGATTCTGTACCCTTACTTCCTAACATCAGGATAATGGGAAGAAAATGTTAATTCTCCATCACAGTTCATTATTTAAAATGTGCTTCCGTAATCAGTCTCTAAGAGAAGTCTTTTCTGATTCCATAATTCCACCTACCAGTTTGGGTGTGGGGAATCTGGCTATTTAAATACAAGCACGTTATTTTTTTTTTCAGGCTGAAAGCTGAATTTCCAAAAGAAATAAATCAAATGCAGCTTTTTGAAAATTGGACCTATTATGCTAAGCTGATGTATCCTCACAGAGGAAGAAAGCAAAGCACTTGGAACTAATAGAATTGGCTGAACACTGGATTTTTTAAAAGCCTTGGCCCATTTCCTGGATGACCTCTTCCATAGCATAATGTAGCAGTAAATTGGAGTGGCATCTGAGGAATACAGACTCACACACCCTGACATATACTAGTCACAATCATAACGTTTTACATAGTATTTGTTATGATGCTATTTAGCTTGAAATGTGTAAAACATGCACTCACAAATAAAATTTAATATTGGATTATTTTTCCAAAATTGACTGGAGTAGTATAAGGTAACTATGTTCCCTGGAAACACTAGTATTGCCTAATTTATGAACATTAACATTACCCAGCAGAATCAGACAAAGCAGCCTTGAGAAAATTTAAGCTGACAGAAACGCCATATTGTTGAACACCATCTTACTGGGACTAAGAAAACAAAAAATTCACCCAATCATCACTTTATCCTAGGTAGTTGTTATATGGGGTTTTTTGTTTTGTTCTCTTTCTTCATTAGTACCTTACAATCTGAAAACGGGAACATAATTATCTCTTAGATTTTATCAATTTTCAAAGAAGTCTAGCAATGCTTTGAAAATAGTCACTTATCCAGTCACCAACAGAAATTATTAGGATGCATATATCTTTATCATTGTTAAGGGAAGGTGCCTGATAAAGTCCTGGATTATATTCACAAAGCTGGTTTGGTGTCCTATAGATAGAGATGCTTATGTATACAGATATTAAATCATGGCCATATCTCCTGAATGGAGTAATAAGCTAGCGACCGAGGTCACAAAAATCATTATACCATGATTTCTGCCCTGGAGAAGTTTACAGTCTAGCAAGGAAGACAGATATATAACAAATTAATTACAATAAAAAATACATAATGCAGACAAATACAAAGTGCTACGGACAAGTGCAAAGAAAGAAGTGATTATGATGAAACAAAGAAAGGGATAATGAAAGTGGAAGAAGAGGGTCACAGGAGGTGACTTTTGAAGAGGATCAAAGAATTACCAAGCAGAGAAGATGGAAGGGGCATTATCATCAGAAAGAACAAGTTTAGTAAAATGTACACCAACTTTTACGTTACAAAAAATGTACATTTTCTTTCCTTGGCATTACAAAAAGTATACATTTTATTTGGCACCTTGACATAAAGTGATGAATTTGGTTTCCCACTTCAGCAGGTCTGTAAGCAAGATGCTTCTATGTCTTGAATATAGGATTAAATAGGTATGTATTCCAAACGAGGACTAGCCATAGCCATTTTAGTATTTCAAAATGATGTTAACGTTAATATAGCAAGTGTTGGTTTTAGAAAAAAATTTATTCCCAAGATAACAACCATATTGCAAATTTCTCCAGTATTTCAAAAGGGCATCAAGTGAGATTTTAAAAAAATGACTTTATTTTCCGAATGTCTCATCTAGATAGATTTGGTCTAGTTATTTTTGGTTTTAGGGTAGCTCTTCTAAAGTGTAGCATGCTTAAATTTCATACCTGGGGTACTTATTACAAACCCTTGGACTCCTGCTTAGTGAATCAGAAAATATGGAGATGGGAGGTAAGACACAGGAATTTGCACTTTATGCAAATTCCTCAGGTGATGTTTAGATATTACTGCTTTTGGAGAATTTAGCCTAAAAGTGCAGCTAAGATAGACTTGTTTCCTAGAGCACCACAGAACTGAGAAGCAATTGCAAATTTAATTGCCTAAGAAAATTTGTAGATAGGTTCACCTATAGATATAACTACAGGCATGAGAGAGGATAAATAAAAAAGTTCAAACTCATTTAATTTTAATTTCTTTTTTAGTAAGAGAAACACATATTTACAAAACACATATTTTAAAAAAACCATATTTACTCAAAAATGTTTCTTAGAATTTTAAGAGGAAGGCAGGTTCATACAATAATAAGTAACACTATGTTGCAATTTGAAGGTGTAAGGAAGGAAAAACTTTCCTCTACCCTCTTGGGCTCAGTATCTGAGGACATGTGAATTAAACTGACAAAAGATAGATTAGCAAGAGGAAAAGAAAGCAGAGTTTATTTACATGTACAATATGCATATACGAGGGAGTGCTTAGTGATATACTCAAAGGGGTAGTTAGAATCTGGGGCTTATATATTTAACTTAGTAGAGGAAAGGAAGGGGAGAAAGGGCTTCCAGGGGAAGAACAAATAGGTTTCTTTAGAGAAGACAAATGAGTTTCTAGAAGAACAAATAGGAGATAAGAAAGCTTGTGATAATTTTGTTTATGCACTTGTGAGTGGTCTTTCTGTCTTCTTCGTGGCCATGAAACTCCCCCAGAGAGATTTACGGTAGGTTTACTCTTGGTCTCTCTCCTGGGAGTAGAAGCCTGCCCCAAGAGGGAATTTATAGCAGTCTTCATTTCTCAGAAGTTTCTGCTTTTAGTCAGATATGGGAAATTCTGAGATGGCTTCTTTCTGCATCTGTTGAATCTCAAATACCTTCAGCTTAAAGTTGGTATAATCTTTATACCAACTATGGGATTCTGAGTGTGTCCCTACCCAGAGCAAGAAGCCATTTTAGAATGGAGTGTGCTCAGGTATTAAAAGCCAGAGCAGGTATTTCTGCTCTAAAATAGGCAAATAGAGCAAGGGTATACAATATACAAATAATTGGGCAAGGCACATTGGGTATAAGAACTGAAACCAATGTAATTTCCTATCTCTGTCTTAAGCCTGAGAGCAGGCATATTTTTCTGTCCCTCTGTTAAATAATACTGACACCAGGGATGCTTTCCTGTCCTTAAACTGGGACCAGGCAAAAAAATTTAGCTACTCACTACAGGAAATACTTGCTCTTAGAAGATAAGCCAACTAAAATAGTTAATTGTCAAGATTCATTTCAAGATCCTCATCCTTGCTGTGCTCACCAATCCCAAGATATTTTGTCATTAAACTCTGCTCAATCTATAGCAGATTCCTGCCTTGCAAATCACCTTAAAATCACCCATTCCAGGCTCTAAACTCCTAAAGACCCAATAAACACCCTTCCTTAATTTCTCCATTTTGGAACAGTCATGGAAGTTTTCTCTCATACTGTAGCAAGTTTAATAAACCTAGCATTGCCTGACCAGCAGGCTGAACTGTAAAAATTGTGAAACACTAAAAAAAAAAGCAAAAGATTACTAGTTGTCCTTTCAATGGAATGCTAGATGTTGTCTAGCGAACCTTTAGAGATCATCTGATTCTATTAAGATCTATGCTTTGTAATCTCTTTGGACTATTTTACAGTTCTGTATGTTGTTGAAAACTGATAACAATGCAAACTATTTTTTTATCTATAGACATGCAAATGATTTTTTTCTGGCTGGGGATGCAACTGATTGAAGAAGAGATGATTCTACACATTACATTTTATTTCCCTGTGAGTATTGCTCAGTTTTGCATCTATTAGGAAATTCATTTGATTACCTATATATGTGCCTATTCTTTGGACTCTCCTGTGAACCAGTATTAACATTTTACTTGTTCAATCATTAATGTGAGTTAAATAAAACCTTTGATGTATTTATATTTGTATAAATCATGATTTTATCTTTTTGAAATTATCCTTTAATACTAAATGATCTTTGGGGAAGTCAAGAATCCAACCCTAGGAGGGAACAAGAAAAAGGAATGAGACTTGGTTAAAAATCTCGGTGAGCAATATGCCAGAACTAGAGAGTGAAACAAAAAGAATAGACTTGAGATTTGGTACCTAGGACCATGATTAGTGAAGCAGTCTGTATTAGTCAGGGTTCTCCAGACAAACATAGAGAGGGAGGTCCCACATGATTGTGGGGCCTGGCAAGTCTGAAATTTGTAGGGCAGGCAGGAAGGCTGGAAATTCAGGTAACAGTTAATGTTGCAGTCTTGAGTCTGAAATCTCCAGGGCAGGCCAGCCAGCAGGAAACTCAGGTAAGGTTTCTTCTACGTTATAGTGTTAAGGCAGAATGGCTTCTTCTTTGGGAAACCTCAGTTTTGCTCTTAAGATCTTCAACTGATTAAATGAGGTCCACTCACATTATGCAGGGTAATCTGCTTTATTCAAAGTCTATTGATTGTAAATGTTAATCATATCTAAAGAATACATTCACAGGAGATTGCCAAGATGGTGGAGTAGAAAAACCCTGAACTCACCTCCTCTCACAGGCACACTAAAATTACAACTATTCACATAATAATCATCAGTGAAAAAGACCAGAGGCTACCGGCAAAGACCTTCTACAGCTAAAGATATAAAGAAGGAACCACAACAAGATGAGACAGGTAGGAGGAGTGGAGTCACAATAGTCAAGTCCCATACCTCTGGGTGAGCAACCCACAAACGGGAGCATAATTACAACTGCAGAGGTTCTCCCAAAGGAGTGAGGGGTCTGAGTCCCACAATGGGCTCCCTAGACCAGGGGTCATGAACTGGGAAGAGAGCCACCAGAACATTTGATTGAAGACCAGCAGGACTTACTTTTGGCAGTCCCAGAGGGCTGGGAGAAATAGAGACCCCACTCTTAAAGGATGCACACAAAATCTGACATGCTCCAAGACCCAGGGAAGAAGCAGTAATTTGAAAGAAAACTGGGTCAGACCTACCTGCTGATCTGGAGAGTCTCCTGGAGAAGCAGAAAGCAACTGCAACTCACCCTGGGCACATAGACACCATTGGCAGCCATTTTGGGGAGCTCTTTCTACCATGTGGATGCTGCTGGCAAGTTCCATTTTGGAATCCTCCCTCTAGCTTATGAGTCTCAGGACCCAGCCCTGCCCCCATCCAACAGCCTGTAGACACTAGTACTGGGAAGCCTCAGGCCAAGCAACTAACTGAGCAGGGACACAGCCACATCCACCAGCTGACAGGCTGCCTTAAGATCCTCTGAGCCCACAGCTCCCCTGGACACAGCCCTGTCCACCAGAGGGTCTAGGACATGGCCCCGCACACCAGTGCACAGGCACTACACACAGAACCCCCAGACCCCTGCAGCCAGAGACTCTGGGACCCAGCTCCACCTACCAGTGAGCTTGCTCTAGCCTTGGGACCAGCCTCACTCACCAGCAGGTGGACACCAGCCACAGGACAAACACAGCGCTGCAGTCTGTGGACCCAGCCCACCCACCAGCAGGCCAGATCCTGCCCTGGGACCAGCTGGGCCCTGGCCCTGCCTCTTAGCAGGTTAACACAAGTGTTGAGAAACCCTGGACCCTGCAGCCAGATGTATCAGGAACTGGTCCCACCCCCATCAGCGGTCTGACACCAGCTCTGAGACCCCTGAGCCCTGCAGCCAGACCCCAGGATCCAGCTCTGCCAGCGAGTGAGCTGACACTAGCCCCAGGACCTGGCTTCACCCACCAGTGAGTGGGCACCAGCCCCAGGGTCACCTGCACCTTGACTCCACCCACCAGTGAGCCAGCACTTGCCCTGGGACCTGGGACCCCCCCCCCCAGGGTACTGAAGCCAGCTGCCTCATGACCCGACCCCACCAACCAGCAGCCTTCACACAAGACAGGGCCTGGCAACCAGACTGGGGGCCAGCTAAGCCTACCAGACCACCCACAGTAGTCAGCCTGCCACAAAAAAAAGGATCCATGCAGCCCATATAGGGGGCACCCCAAGAGCATATAGATCTGGTGACGAGAGGGGAGTGAGCTGCTGGGATGCATAGGATGTACCTTATAAAAGGCCACTTCTCCAAGGTCAGGAAACATAACCAACCTACCAGATACATAGAAACAAAAACAGCAAGTTAGGCCAAATGAGGCAACAGGGGAACATGTTCCAAACAAAGAAACAAGATAAAACCCCAGAAGTAGAACTAAGAGAAATGGAAATAGGCAATCTACTTGAGAAAGCGTTCATGGTAATAATTGTAAAGATGATCAAAGAACTCGGGAGAAGAATGGATACACACAATGAGAAGTTGGAAGTTTTTAACAAAGAGTTAGAAAATATAAAAAACAACCAAACAGAGATGAAGAATACAATAACTGAAATGAAAAATACACTAGAAGGAATCAACAGTAGACTAAATGATAAAGAGGAACAGATCAGTGAGCTGGAAGACAGAGTAGTGGAAATCACTGACACTGAACAGAAAAAAAAAGGATGTAAAGAAATGAAGACAGCTTAAGAGAGACTTCTGGGACAACATCAAGTGCACTAATATTTGCATAATAGGGGTCCCAGAAAGAGAAGAGAGAGACAAAGGGGCTAAGAATATATTTGAAGACGTAATAGCTAAAAACATCCCTAACCTGGGAAAGGAAACAGACATCCAAGTGTAGTAAGTACGGAGAGTCCCAAACAGGATTAACCCAAGAGAGGAACACACCAAGACACATTATAATTAAAATGGCAAAAATTAAAGATAAAGAGCATATATTAAAAGCAGCAAGAAAAAAGAAACAAGTTACACACAAGGGAACTCCCATAAGTCTATCAGCTGACTTTTCAGCAGAAACTCTGTAGGCCATAAGAGAGTAGCACAATTTATTTTAAATGATGAAAGGGAAACTCTATAATCAAGAATACTCTATCCAGCAAGACTCTTGTTTAGATTTGATGGAGGGATCAAAAGTTTTACAGACAAGCAAAAGCTAAAAAAGTTCAGCACTACCAAACCAGCTTTACAAGAAATGTTAAAGAGACTTCTCTAAACATAAAAGAAAAGGGCACAACTAGAAACATGAAAATTATGAAAGGAAAAAACTCATTGGTAAGGGCAAATATAAAGTAAAGGTAGTAAATCATCCATGCACAAAGCTAGTAGGAAAGTTAAGAGAAAGGTAGTAAAATCATCTATATCCACAATAAGCAGTTAAGATATACACAAAACAATTATATGTAAAATATGATGTCAAAAACAGTAATTATGAGGGGAGGAGAGTATAAATGAAGGGTTGTTAAAATGCATTTGAAATTAAGAGATCAGCAACTATATAGATTGCTATACTTAAATCTCATGGTGACCACAAAACAAAAATCTATAATAGAGACACACACACAAAAGAGAAAGGAATCAAAATGTAACACTAAAGATAGTCATCAAATCACAAGAGAATAGAACGAAAGAAGAAGAAAGGAACAAAAAAGAACTACAAAAACAAGTCAAAAACAATTAATGAAATGGCAATAAGAATATATATATCAATTACTATAAATGGAATAATGCTCTAATCAAAAGACATAGAGTGGCTGAATGGATACAAAAACAAGACACGTATATATGCTGCCTAAAAGATACTCACTGCAGATTTAAAGACACACATAGGGGCTTCCCTGGTGGCGCAGTGGTTGAGAATCTGCCTGCCAATGCAGGGGACACGGGTTCGAGCCCTGGTCTGGGAAGATCCCACATGCCGTGGAGCAACTGGGCCCGTGAGCCACAACTACTGAGCCTGCGCATCTGGAGCCTGTGCTCCGCAACAAGAGGCCGCGATAGTGAGAGGCCTGCACACTGTGATGAAGAGTGGCCCCCGCTTGCCGCAACTGGAGAAAGCCCTCGCACAGAAACGAAGACCCAACACAGCCATAAATAAATAAATTAAAAAAAAAAAGACACACACAGACTGAAAATAAAGGGATGGAAAAAGATATTCCATGTAAATGGAAGTCAAAAGAAAGCCAGGATAGAAATACTTAGACAAAACAGTCTTTAAAACAAAGACTGTAACAAAAGACAAAGAAGGACATTACATAATAATCAGTGGATCAATCCAAGAAGAAAATATAAAAATTGTAAATATATATGCACCCAAGATAGGAGCACCTAAATATATACAGCAAATATTAACAGACGTAAAGGGAGAAATTGACAGTAACACAATATTAGTAGGGGACTTCAACACCATACTTATATCAATGGACAGATAATCCAGACAGAAAATCAATAAGGAAACACTGACCTTAAATGACACATTAGATCAGATGGACTTAATACATATATATAGAACATTGCATCCAAAAGCAGCAGAATACACAGTCTTTTCAAGTGCACGTGTAACATTCTCCAGGATAGATCACATGCTAGGCTAAAAAACAAGCCTCAGTAAATTTAAGGAAACTGAAATTGTATCAAGCATCTTTTCTGACCATTAGAAATCAACTACAAGGAAAAAACTGCAAAAAACACAAACACATGGAGGCTAAACAATATACTACTAAACAACCAATTGATCACTGAAAAAATTAAAAAGGAAATCAAAAAATACCTGAAGACAAGCTAAAATGAAAACACAATGATCCAAAATCTATGAGATGCAGCAAAAGCAGTTCTAAGAGGGAAGTTTATAGTGATACAAGCTTATCTCAGGAAACTAGAAAAATCTCAAACAACCTAACTTAACTAGAAAGAGACGAACAAAACTCAAAGTTAGTAGAAGAAAAGAAATCATAAAGGTCAGAGCAGAAATAAGTGACATAGACACCAAAAAAGTAGAAAAGATCAATGAAACTAAGAGCTGTTTTTTTTGAAACAGTGAACAAAATTGATAAAACTTTAGCCAGACTGAAGAAAAAAGAGAGAGGGCCCAAATCAATAAAATCAGAAATGAAAAAGGAGAAGTTAAAACTGACACCACGGAAATACAAAGGATCATAAGAGACTAATATGAACAACTATATGTCCATAAAATGGACAACCTAGGAGAAATGGACAATCTCCCAAGACTGAGCCAGGAAGAAATAGAAAATATGAACAGACCAATTACCAGTAATAAAATCGAATCAGTAATAAATAACTCCCAACAAACAGAAGTCCAAGACCAGATGGCTTCACAGGTAAATTCTATTGAACATTTAGAGAAGAGTTAACAGCTATCCTTCTCAAACTATTCCAAAAAATTGCAGAGGAAGGAACACTTCCAAACTCATTCTATGAGGCCACCATCATCCTGATACCAAAAGCAAAGATATCACAAAAAAAGAAAACTACAGGCCAATATCACTGATGAACATAAATGCAAAAATCCTCAACAAAATATTAGCAAACCAAATCCAACAATACATTAGAAGGATCATACACCACGATAAAGTAGGATTCATCTCAGTGATGCAATTTCAATATGTACAAATCAATCAATGTTATACACCACATTAACAAATTGAAGAATAAAAAACATATGATCTTCTGGAGAGATGCAGAAAAAGCTTTGACAAAAATTCAACATCCATTTATGATATAAATTCTCCAGGAAGTGGGTATGGAGGGAACATACCTCAACATAATAAAGGCCATATACGATAAGCCCACAGCTAACATCATACTCAGTGGTGAAAAGCTGAAAGCACTTCCTCTAAGATCAGGAACAAGACAAAGGTGCTCACTCTCACGACTTTTTTTTTTTTAATTATTTATTTATTTTTGGCTGCCTTGGGTCTTCGCTGCTGTGCACAGGCTTTCTCTAGTTGCGGCGAGCGGGGGCTACTCTTTGTTGTGGTCGCAGGCTTCTCATTGTGGTGTCTTCTCTTGTTGCGGAGCATGGGCTCTAGGTGCGTGGGCTTCAGTAGTTGTGGCATGTGGGCTCAGTAGGTGTGGCTCCTGGGCTCTAGAGCACAGTCTCAGTAGTTGTGGCGCACAGGCTTAGTTGCTCCTCGGCATGTGGGATCTTCCTGAACCAGGGCTCGAACCCATGTTCCCTGCATTGGCAGGCGGATTCCCAACCACTGCGCCACCAGGGAAGTCCCTCTCACGACTTTTATTTAACATATTATTGGAGGTCCTACCCACAGCAGTCAGACAAGAAAAAGAAATAAAATGACTCCAAATCATAAAGTAAGAAATAAAACTGTTGCTGTTTGCAGACGACATGATACTATATGTAGAAAATCCTAAAGATGTCACTAAAAAACTACTAGAGCTTATTAATGAATTTGTTAAAGTTGCAGGATACAAAATTAATATACAGAAATCTGTTGCATTTCTATACACTAACAATGAACTATCAGAAAAAGAAGTTAAGGAAACAATCCCATTTACAATTGCATCAAAAAGAATAAAATATTAGGAATAAATGTACCTAAGGAGGTAAAAGACCTGTACTTGGAAAACTATAAGAATTGATTAAAGAAACTGAAGATGATACAAACAAATTGAAAAATATACTGTATTCATGGAATTGGAGTAATTAATTTGTTAAAATGACCATACTACCCAAGGCAATCTACAGATTCAGTGAAATCCTTATCAAAATACCAAAGGCATTTTTCACAGAACTAGAATAAATAATTTAAAAAATTGTATGGAAACCCAAAAGACCCTGAATAGCCAAAAGAATCTTGAGAAAGAAGAACAGAGCTGGAGGTATCATGCTCACTGACTTCAAACTATACCACAAAGCTACATAATCAAAAAAGTATGGTACTGGCACAAAAATAGACACATAGATCAATGGAACAGAACAGAGAGCCCAGAAATAAACCTACACATTTATGGTCAATTAACTGCAACAAAGGAGGCAAGAATATACAATGGAGAAAAGACAGTTTCTTCAGTAAGTGGTGCTGGGAAAACTGGACAGCTACATGTAAAAGAATAAAATTTGAACATTTTCTCACACCATTTATAAAAATAAACTCGAAATGGATTAAAGACCTAAATGCAAGACTGGAAACCATAAAACTCTTAGAAGAAAACATAGGCATAACACTCTGACATAAATTGTAGCAATATTTTTTTTGATCTGTCTCCTAAGGCAAAAGAAACAAAAGCAAAAAATAAGCAAATGGGACCTAATTAAACTTAAAAGCTTTTGTGCAGCAAAGGAAACCATCAACAAATGAAAAGACAACCTACTGAATGGGAGAAAATATTTGCAAATGATAATACTGATAAAGGGTTAATATCCAAAATATATAAACAGCTCATACAACTCAACATCAAAAAAACAAGCAACTTGATAAAAAATGGGCAGAAGAGCTGAATAGACAGTTTTTCAAAGAAGACATACAGATGGCCAATAGGCACATGAAAAGATGCTCAACATTGCTAATCATCAGAGAAATGCAAATCAAAACGAGATATCACCTTACACCGTCAGAATGGTTATCATCAAAAAAACCATAATAATAAATGTTGGTGAGGATGTGGAGAAAAGAAAACCTTTGTACACTGTTGGTGGGAATGTAAATTGGTGCAGCCAACTGTGCAAAACAGTATGGAGGTTCCTCATAAAACTAAAAATAGAAATATCATATGACCCAGCAATTCTACCCCGGGTATATATCTAAAGAAACAAAAACATTAATTCAAAAAGATATATGCACCCCAATGTTCATAGCAGCATTACTTACAATAGCCAAGATATGGTAGCAACCTAAGTATCCATCAACAGATGAATGGATAAAGAAGGTGTGCTATATATAAATATATATAATATATACAATGGAATACTACTCAGCCATGAAAAAGAATGCACTTTTGCCATTTGCAACAACAGGGATGGACCTGGAGCATATTATGCCTAGTGAAGTAAGTCATACAGAGAAAGACAAATACTGTTTGATGTCACTTATATGTGGAAACTAAACATTAAAACAAACTAGTGAATATAACAAAAAAGAAACAGACTCATCAATATAGAGAACAAAGTAGTGGTTACCAGAGGGGAGAGGGAAGTTGGAGGGGCAAGATAGGGGTAGAGAATTAAGAAGTATGAACTATTATGTATAAAATAAAGAAGCAACAAGGATATATTCTATAGTACAGGGAATCAAAATTGTGAATCTTGGGAATTCCCTGGCGGTTCAGTGGTTAGGACTCTGTGCTTTCACTGCCAAGGGCCCAGGTTCAATCCCTGGTCAGGGAACTAAGAGCCTGCAAGCTGAGCGGTGCAGACAAAAAAAACTGTGAATCACTATGCTGTACACCTTAAACTTATATAATATCGTAAATCACCTATACCTCAATTAAAAAAAAACCTTCACAGAAACATCTAGACTAATGTTTGACTGAACAGTTGGGTATCATAGCCTAGTAATGTTGACACGTAAAATTAACCTTCACATAGCCCAAGACTTTTTCATATACTTACAATTGAGGCAAAATCAGTCTCTTTGTACAGTGTCTAGAGCAGTGCTTCTCAAGTTTTAATGCCCAAAGGAATCACCTATGGATCATGCTAAATGCAGATTCTGATTCAGTAGGTCTAGTGTAAGCCCTAGCTAGCTCCCAGATGATGCTAACGTTGCTGGTCCTTAGACCATACTTTGAGTAGCAAGAGTCTAAACCAGGACTGCACGATAGAAATATTACTGGAGCCACAAATGTGAGCCACATATGTAACTTAAAATTTTCTAGTGGCTACATTAAAAATGTAAAAACAATAGTTGAAATTAAATTTAATAACTTATTTAACCCAAAATATCAAAAATACTATAACATGTAATTAATATAAAGATGGTTAATAAGATATTTTACATTCTTTTTTTCATACTAAGTCTTTGAAGCTGGTCTGTAGTTTTTACATTTACAGCATATCTCAGTTCATACTAGCCACAGTTCATAATTCATTAGCCACAGTTAGCTATTGGCTATCATAGTGGATAATGAAGGATTAACGCTTCCATGTAGGAGCCATAAAGGGGCATCTGGATGAGTATTTATGACACTTTCTTTCCTATCCTCATTTCTTCTTTCAGATAAGTCTTTATTAAATGAGATTCGTATTCAGGAATCCAAGTGCATTTGAGCACAGACATTAACAACATCAAAGCATGAGGCTGACTTATGCAGATAAACAACAGCTTTTCATTCTTTTTCTCTCTCTAAGAAGTAGAGAAACATTTACATTCAGCAATGGACATAATGAGATATGAACTACTGCATTGGTTTCTGATGGTTGACTGCACAAATGACATTCGCCCAACCTTCTTTTGGTTCTGCCAGGTAAGACTAGGGTCAATGCAAATATCCTGGACCATGATGCTGGCATCTCAAAAAAGCTGATCAAGAGAGCTGGCCAAAGAAGATGTCCAAAGGCAACCCAATCCCATTACAGTGCTGCAACACTCTCCTGTACCCCAGTACTGATACTTTTCAATATCATATCCCATAGCTGAAAGAAAGATCCCATCTGCTGGGAAGAGGAAGTGGACCATGAAATGCTTCACTTAGGGGTTGCATTAGAGCTGGCACTTGATAGCCTGGCAACAGTTTTGCAGGAAAAGTTGGAGGGAACTAACATTCCAGAAATAAGAAAAAAATATGAACAAAGGTATGTATAAGCCCAGAGGTAAAGAGGAAGGTCTTGAGTTTGAATCTTTGCCCTAACACTTACAAACACTACTGTGACTTCCATCTCATTTACTTATCAATGTGAAATTCCTGCCTTGTTCCTTCTAGTTTCTTGCTCCCCTGTTAGACAACCCTATTCCCATAGTGCATGCTCAGTTAGTTAGTTGATTATTTTCTGTGTCTCGGTAAGAAAATTCCCTTATGTTATTTCACTTCCTTTCCCCACCACCCCATATTGCACAGAGGAAGTTATCTATTGGGCAGCCATTTTACCTCACTCCCTGGTATACAAAAAAAGACAACTAGATTTGAATTCTGAAGACATGTTTACTCCTATCTTTTTTTCTGTTGCCTTAGATAATTAATTTAACCTCTTTGAACAATTTTCTTCATTTATATAACAGTGATAACAAAATCTTCTGCATAATTTTGTTAGCACTAAATAGAATATGTAAGTAAGAATGACTAGCAATGAGTAGATCCTTAATAAATTATTTTGTCACCCTTTAAAAAAATGTGTGAGTGAGAGAAATTAGTAACTGAGAAGGCAGGCCCTAAAAAATCGATCTTAGACCTTTCTGAGATTGACAGTATCTAAGGATTAAAGGTATATTTCAATCGGTTAGCTTTTCCTCAACTTTCTACCTCCTGGAAAGATTGCTTATATGCATTTACAGTTAGAACTCCAGTGCATAATTGTAAATAATAAATCATTAAAATATATTACATGCATCTAAAAATGGTCGTGAGAGTAAATGAAATTGTATGTTGTTGAATTTAGGCCTTGTAATAAGGTGGGGCTGTTATAAGATTGAATTGCAAAGTCAACTCTAAGGAACTTGTCCAGGGTCAAAATGCCAGTGATATGCATGTGTATGCCAGTATCCTAGTTTATGTACCCAAATTGAAGTTGGAGTATGACCCGGGTCAAGGAGATAAGGTTGGGTCTTGTAACTCCAGGAAGACTCATAAACTAAAAGGAAAGAAGCTAATAAAGGGCTAGGCATCTAAACTCTGGTCAGGATACAGGTGGTGGAGTATAATCCTCCTGGATAGCAGTTGCTTTCCCTATGGGTAAAAATTTGATGCCTGACCATCATACACTTACGATGCTTATTTCTCTGCGTAAGTAAAATTGGAAAAGTTCTCTGTTCAAAGCAATTCATTAATTTCACGATATTTTCCTTAAATGAAGTTATGTTTTTAATGAAACAATGTACTATTAGTGTATAGAATTTGCATATTGTTATGTCCTTTTCCATTTTGCTAGGATTTATAGGAACTCTAAGTAGATGTATATAAAATATAACTTCTACAGATTTTCAGCAATGTTATATAAATAGACTCATTCAGCAATTTGCAATGTACTATTCATGGCAATGAAAAAGTTCAGTGTGAAAACATTGTGGCTGGGATGGACCCAGAGGAAAATTAGTAATAAAGATAGATACTTTGGTAAGAATGATGTAATACTATGTTGACTTTGAGCTATGCAATTTTAATTTTGATGAGGACAGTCACTAAAACTGATATGTGTAAGTTTGTTATAGGGACCAGAGTCCTTTAAAGTGTCTGAATATTTGAAGTAACCACTAGAAAAACCATAAGCAAGAAGTTTGATCATGGGTTTACTACCCCATGGGTCACATTCAATACACTTGATCAAAAAAGAATTAGTTAAGATGATATCCTTGATTAGGAAAATCCCCATTTGGGAAAACAGATCCAACAGGGAATGAAATAAAGGCAAGCGAGGTCAGTATTTTTTGGTGATTGTTAAGTTGTTGTTTTTCTTCCTCCAACCATTTACTATCAGGCTGTCAATCATTAAAGGGAGGGATTACATTTTATGCACCTAAAGTTTTGGCAGCCAGTACAATGTTATATTCAGGACTACTGAGAGGGGCCTTTAGACCAGAGGTTTCCAAAGTGCATGTGTATAAGATGATCCATGGGGCACAGGAAGGAAAACAAGAACTTTTATTTAGATATGTAATTTATTTTGTTTTATTTATCTTTTACAGAGCTTTATTGAGATATAATTTACAAACCATAAAATTCACCTGTTCAAAGTGTGAAAGTTAATGATTTTTAGTATATTAAGATTTGTGCAATCTTCACCAGAATCTTATTTCAGAACATTTTCATTACTCCAAAAAGAAACCCCATACCCATTAGCAGTCATCCCCATTCCCCCTTCACCCCGTCTCCAGACAACCATTTATCTACTGTTTGTCTCTATAGATTTTCTTATACTAGACATTTTCACATACATGAAATTGTATAATAAGTGGTTTTTTACAATGGGTTCTTTCACTTAGCATACAGTTTTCAAGGTTCAACTACAGTGCAGTATGTATCAGTACTTCATTGTTTTTAAAGCCAAAAAATAGTCCATTGTATGGATAGACCATATTTTATTTATCTATCTGCTGATGAAAATTTGGGTTGTTTCCACTTTTTAGCTAGTATGAATAATGCTGCTATGAACATTCATGTAGAAGTTCTTGTGTGGAGATACATTTTCAATTCTCTTGGGTATGTACCTAGAAGTGAAATTGTGGATCATACGGTACTCTATGTTTAACATTTTGAGCAACGGCCAGACTTTTCCATAGTATCATTTTACATCTCTATCAGCAATGTATAAGGATTCCATTTTCTCCACATCCTCACCACACTAGTTATTTATTTGATTATAGTCACCTAGTTGTATGCAGTGGTATCACACTATACTTTTGATTTGTATTTCCCTGATAACTAATGATGTTGAGGAACTGTCCATGTATTTATTGGCTATTTGTTTGTCTTCTTTGGAGGGATGTATATTCAAATCCTTTACCCATTTTTATTTTATTTTATTTTTTATTTTTTTTAAAGGGGATAATGATACTTCCTATCCCATGCATTTTTTAAAAAAATATTTATTTATTTGGCTGTGCCGGGTCTTAGTTGTGGCACACGGGATCTTCGTTGCCACTTGCAGGATCTTTAGTTGCTGCATGCGGGATCCTTTAGTTGCGGCATGCGGGCTCTTAGTTGTGGCATGTGGGATCTAGTTTCCTGACCAGGAATCGAACCTGGGCCCCGTGCATTGGGAGCGTGGAGTCTTAACCACTGGACCACCAGGGAAGTCCCCAAATCCTTTGCCCATTTTTAAATTGGGAAAATTAAAATTTTTATTTTAAAATTTAAAGTTTAAATTAAAAAATTTTTTTAATTTGTCTTTTTATTGTTGAGTTGTAAGAGTTCTTTATATATTCTGCATACCAGTCCCCTGTATTTATAGTTATTTGTATTTTGTTTTACAATTTCTAACATTTGAATATGTTTTATAGTAAACATAATAGTACAATAATGTGTATATTATTTATAACTAAATTTGGGGGAGTGTACTCAAAATATTTTTTACAGTTAGGGGCTTACAATTAAATGTCTATAGAGCAGTGCTTTAGACTAAAATTATTATTTTTTCCCATCTGTTGTTTTCAAGAAGGGGAAGCTGAGTGTACTAAAGATAAACTTTAGCTCTTATATCTTTTAATCACTGTCCTATTGAACTGTGCCTGGTAAATACAAATTTAGGTTATGCTAGATCATTAACACTTAACAGCTTAGGAAACCCTAAATATGGGAGATGAGGAAGGGTGACTAAAATGTAAGTGCCACCACATAGTGATTACTCCAGTAAATAGCAGTCAAGGTAGACATCATCATCATTTTGATTCTACAGATGGAAGATGAAGAGCCATGTTAAGTAACATGGACAAGGTCATACAGCTCATGAATGGTAAAGCTAGAATTTGAATTCAAGTCTGACTCCAAAGCCCATTGTTTTCTATGTGACACTGCCTATCAGTTAAATAATAGGTGAGATTTCTACAATGAGCAGGACATTGGACTAGATGACTTCCCTCCCAATTCTGATGTTATAGCATTTTGATGTGAAAAAGCATTCAGGTCTGTGTCTGCGGTGATTTTCAGAACTAATAAACATCTAGGGGCAATTACCACTTTGTTTTACCACCTGTGAATAATACCCAGTACAGTCACATGTATAAGTGGAATTAATAACTGTCTGTGATGGTGACATGCCAAACATTGACTTAAAAAGAAGAGAGATGTGAATTACTATTTCTGAATTACTATTTCTGGAGTTTTTAATCATTTATGTAATAGTCAATAAATTTTGTTTATACTTATTATATTTAGAATGTAACTTTGTATTTATAGTACAAATTATATTTGTATTTATTCAAAGTAGATTCCATAAAATAAATGTGACATACTTTCATCCTAATGAGGAACTCATACTCCATGTCTAAATAAATGAGATGAATGGATTACAGCATGAAGATCAATTCATTTCAGCCAACTAATTTTTACAAATCACCACAGAAATAATTAAGCTATTATTATCAGTATTATCAGTATGAATTAAGCTATTATTATCAGCTATTATTATCAGTATTAACATCTGGTTAAATCATAACATGTAAGCCTAGCCAATAGTCTAGGGGCTTAGATTATATTGTCACCCAAATTATATCATGAGCAATAAATCCATTTCATACAGACAGCAAACTAAAGGAGAGTAATAGTGCATTATTCTTCATGTAATAAAGTTCATTTAATTTTACCCAATAGCAAAAACCAGATTTAAAAACACTCCAAATTTAGTGAAATAAAATCAAAATTATATAAAGTCAAATGAGTTATTTTATATACTCAATGCTTTTACTTGCTCCCAATGTAGTTATCTTTCCCTCAGCCTCCATTGTTTTAATGCACTGACTGGTGCATGCCTCCTTTGGCAAAGGTATTGAGAAATGCATAATAATTGGTATTCTACAATATATAAGATTTCTGTTGGGAATTACTTCTTTTCAGATGAAGGGTTTTTTTTTCCATTGAGGGATTTATACCATAATTAGAAAAATGATGGTATAAACCCCAGTGGAAAGATTGTACTTTAATTGGTATTCATTTGTGTTAGACAAGCCCATGGAGAAAACTAGGAACGCTTTTTAATGAAGTTAAATTGTCAACTGTGAAATCAACTAAATCACATTCTCACTTATATATCTGAAACAATTGGTCCATTTAATTACTTTTTAAAAAAGAGCTAGTCATCTGACATTAACTGAATAATCCTGAACAAAAAATTTTAAAACCCTTCAGATGAAAACATAGGCTCAGGTAAACTTGGAGAGGCAGTAGAATATTTTAAGTATACTTAAAGTTACTATCTTCTAGAAAATCTTACATTTTACAAGTATGTCAATATGAAATAATACATTTCATATTTTGAGGGTTTCTTAGCAGGAAGATTTAGCTTAATGTCAGGATCAAGGCCTGTTAATGGCAATAAGATTATACTTGAACTTCTCATTTATAAGATAAAAATAATAGCATATGCTGCCTAGCCATCTCCTAACCCTCCATGATAGGACAAAACCACATTTCAAATTAATTCAGATGATATTTACTGAGTACAATCTGCATGATGACCTGGAATTTCTAGGGCAATCAAGGTAATATTCAGTCTGCTTGCCTACATAAATCAACCAAATGTCCTGGAAATTCCAAAATTTTATCATCCAAACTATCTTCTAGACTACATGTTACACATGAAAGTAACAAAAAACTCTTTTGTCACAACATGCTTATTACATAAAAGTATGGTTTTCAACGATTTTGCCACTGTCAATACTGGATAAACTTTTATTGACCAAGTGTGTTTATTCCTAGTAAGAACAAGTGCTAATAAAATGCAAGTTATTTATTTTGGGTCTGGGACATTCCAAATAGTTCAGTAACTGGCAAATACTATTTATGTCATAGAGATGAAGAAACTATGGTACATTACAGATAAGTGACTGGGTCCTTGGAAATAATAAATTCAGCAGAAGAATTTATAATATTTTGCATTTGTATAATTCTACATAGGACTTCACTCACCACTCTGCCACCCATCCCTGAAATCCTCCTTAAGCAATCTCAACCTCCAGGCTTTCCTGAGCTTTCATGTTCACATTTTAGTCTTTATTCATTTCAATGAAGATTTATTGAATATCCACTGTTTGCAAAGTACTGTGCTAACTGCAGATACAAAGATGAATGAGATGTTCTCAATAAGCTTAAATCTAGTAAAGAGAAGATCATAATACCACAATAATACTATAAGAAAGATACAAGTAAATATGTGAACATAAAGGAAGACGAGAGCATTTTCACCATGGCAGAATCAGAGCAGTATTAGAAAAAGTATCCAAAACTTAGAAATAATGCAAAAAGATTGGTGCCACATATTTTCAATGTCATAAGAAAGTGAAGGTCATCCAAGGATTGTTAGGGCAACAATCAGAAAATGTCTTCTGTAAAGGTTCAGATAGTAAATATTTTCACTTTTGTGGGCCATATTGTCTCACAAGTACTCAACTCTGTCATTGTTAACATGAAAGCAGCCATACACCATTTTAAACAAATGAGTGGCCAGATTTGGCCCACAGGCTGTAATTTGCCAACCCCTGATCTGGGAGACTTAGGATAATAATTCAGCATTACAAAAACAAACAATCCAATTAGAAAATGACATGCACAGATATTTCACCCAAGAGGATATACAGATGGTAAATAAACACATGAAAAGATGTTCAACATCATTAACCATTAAAGAAATGTGAATTAAAAGTACAATGAGATATTACTACACACCTATCAGAATGACTAAAATAAAACATAGTAATAACACCAAATGCTGGTGAGGATGTAGAGAAACTAGGTCACTCATACATTGCTGGTAGGAATGTAAAATGGTACAGACACTATGGAAAATAGTTTGGCAGTTTCTTTCAAATCTAAAAATGGACTTCACTTATGATCCAGCAATTGTACTCTTGGCGTTTAACCCAGAGAAATGAACATTTATTTTCCTGCAGGAATTTGTACATGAATGTTCATAGCAGTTTTATTTGTAATAGTCAAAACCTGGAAACTACCCAAATGCCTTTCAATGGATGAATGGCTAAATAAACTGTGGTATATCCATACCATGGAATACTACTCAGCAGTAAAAAAAAAAAAAAAAAAAAGGAATGAGTTACTGATACATATAACAACTTGGATGGATCTCAAGGGCATTATCCTGAGTGAAAAAAGCCAATCTTGGGGACTTCCCTGGTTGCCTAGTGGTTAGGATTCCAAGCTTTCACTGCCAGGGCCTGGGTTCAATCCCTGGTCGGGGACCTGAGATTCCGCAAGCCATATGGTGTGGCCAAAGAAAAATAAATAAAATAAAATAAAATAAAATGATCTTCAAGAAGACATAAAAAAGACTCTAAAAAAGCCAATCTTAAAAACTCACATACTTCATGATTCTATTTATGTAACATTCATGAAATAACATAATTATAGAGATAGAGAAGAGATTCATGGTTGCCAGGAATTAGGAATAGAAGGGGAGGAGATTGGTGTGACATAAATGAGTAACATGAAAGAGTCTTATGCTGATGTTACAGTTGAGTATTTTGATTGTGGTGGTGGTTACACAAGGCTACACATGAGAAAATTGCATAGAGGTACACACACACACACACAAATGAGTACATATATAACTGTTGAAATCTGAATAGGTTCTATGAATTGTAACAATATCAATTTTTTGGTTTTGATATTGTACTATAGTTGTATAAGTTGTTACCACTGAGAAAAGCTGGGAGAAGAGTACATAGAGCTTCTCTGTATATTTCTTTGCAACTTCCTATGAATCTATAATTATTATAAATTAAAAAAAAATTTTAAGATGATAAATTGGTCTTCAAGCTATTACCAAGGGGTAATAAGAGGTTATATTTACCTTCTGTGTAATATGCCTGATAGCAGAGATTTCAAATATCATAAGAATAATTTTATCTACATTTTATTGCCTTTATCATATCTTTGATTTTTTAAAAAAAGTGCATCCAAGGTACAAAGAACAAAGATTCTTCTATAAGGAAGAACTAAGTTTCCTTATAACCATGTCGCTTTCCTCTATGGTCATTTTAAAACATTTTTTTTATCATTTTGATTAAATTGATAACCAAGTATTGTTTTTCAGGTACCCATGAAAATATTTCAGAAATTGTATAATTTTTGTAAGGCACTGGAGACTTGTCAATGTCTTTGCTGTTAAGTATGTGCTTACACTCAGGAGAACACTGATCAAACTCTTATGAAATAGTTGTGTAGTGTGTGCTAATAGAGAATTTTACTTTCCTCCATTCTAATATTATTGGTGACTGTAATAAATTAACCATAGCCTCTAGGTATCATTATCAAACAGATTTCTCCTTCCTGATGCATGCCTGAAGTCTCTGCTATAAGGTACTGGCTAGAATTTGTGTCTACAACAAAAGAGGACTGTTGCAGAGGCTTGTGGATAGGACTAGATCAGGTACTCTGAACTATTGCTACTTTAAGAAGAGACTCCTGCTTCTAGGATTCTGAGCTGACATTGCTTGGAAAGGTTTTAGACTGAATGAGTGGAGTGGGCCAGAGTTTCCAGGACTCTTTGTAGTCCAGAAATAGATATAGTTCATGAAGGCAGACTGCTCATCTAAGATGCAATAGACACAAATGGAACAAAAGTTAAATACATAGGCATGAGTGAACTGATGAGGGAATCTTATTACAGTTATTTCCTTGGAATACGGTGGGTATTATTTTTTAAAGCTTTATTGAGTTATCATTTATGTACTGACTCAAAGATTTCCAGTTCATTCATATAATTGTGCAACTACCACTAAAACTAGTTTTTTAAAATATTTCCATCACACTTAAAAATGCTCTCAGGCCCTTTTGCAGTCAATTCCCACTTTCCACCAAGCCCAGGCAACTACTTATCTGCTTTCTGACTCTGGCCTTTTCTGGACAATTTATATAAATGGAATTATGCAATATGGGGCCTTTTGTGTCTGGATTCTTTCACTTAGCACATTTTTGAGGTTCATCCATGTTGTAGCATGCATCATTATTTCACTCTTTTTAAAAAAATTAATTAATTAATTAATTAATTTTTGGCTGCGTCTTCATTGCTGTGCACGGGCGTTCTCTAGTTGCGGCAAGTGGGGGCTACTCTTCGTTGCGGTGGCAGACTTCTCATTGAGGTGTCTTCTCTTGTTGCAGAGCATGGGCTCTAGAGCACAGGCTCAGTAGTTGTGGCGCATAGGCTTAGTTGCTCCGTGGCATGTGAGATCTTTCTGGACCAGGGCTCGAACCTGTGACCCCTGCATTGGCAGGCGGATTCTTAACCACTGTGCCACCAGGGAAGCCCTCACTCTTTTTATAGCTGAATGGTATTCCATTGTATGGATATACCACATACTGTTTATCCATTCACCAACAATGCACATTTGAATTGCTTCCAGTTCTGGGCTATTTTGAATAACGCTGCTTTTGCATACGAGTCTTTGTGTGACGTATATTTTAATTTCCCTTGGGTAGATTCTTAAGGGTGGAATTTTTGGGTTGCCTGGTAAGTTTATGTTCAACTTTTCATGAAACTGCCAAACTATTTTCCAAAAAGACCATATCATTTTCCCTTCCCACAAGCAATGTATGAAGATTCTTGTTTTTCTATATCCTCACCAACATTTTTACTGTTTGTCTTTTTGCATAGAGCCATTCTACTGGGTATGAATTGGTATCTCACTATGGTTTTAATTTGCATCTCCATGATGGTTAATTATGTTGAACAATTTTTCATGTGCTCATTGGCCATATGTCTGGCTTCTTTGGAGAAATGACTATTCAGATCTTTTCTCCTTTTTTTTAATATGTAGTTTTATTATCGAGTTGTAAGAGCTCTTTAAAAATTCTACATTAAGTCCCTTAATAGTTAAATGATTTGCAAATATTTTCTCCCATTCCGTGAGTTGTCTTCACTTTCTTGATGGTATCCTTTGAAACACAAAGGTTTTTAATTTTGATGAAGTCTTTTATTTACTTTTTTTGTCATTGTTGCTAGTGCTTTTGGTATCATATCTAAGCTTTGTTTAACCAAAGGTTACAAATATTTTCTCCTATATTTTCTTCTAGAATTTTTATAGATTTAGTTTTTACATTTAAGTCTATGATCTATTTAGACTTATTTTTGTTTATAGTGTAAAGTAAGGGTCTAAATGAATTTTTTGGCATTTTATGGATATTCAATTGACACAGAACCATTTGTTGCAAGGGCTATCCTCTTCCCATTGAATTGTCTTGGAGCCATGTTGAAAAATCATTTGATCATAAATGTATGGGTTTATTTCTGGACTCCCAATTCTGTTCCATTGATCTACATGCCCATCCTTATGCCAATACCACACTGTCTCCATTATTAACTTTTGAAAGTTTTAAAATAGGGTAGTGTAAATCCTCCAACTTTGTTATCATTTTTCAAATTTATTTTGGCTATTTGAGGACCTTTGCATTTCCATTTGAATTTTAGGCTTACCTTGTCAATTTAGGGAACCTTGCAATCTTAACAATACTGAAAATTCCAATCCATTAACATGGAATGTCTCTCCCGTTTATTTAGATCTTTTAAAATTTATCTTAGCAATGTTTTGTGGTTTTCAGTATACAAATTTTGTACTTCTTTTGCTAAATTTCTTCTTAAGTATTTTATTCTTTTTGATGTTGTTAGGAATGTTTTCCTGATAGTTTTCTTAATTGCATTTTTGGATTGTTCATTGCTAATGTACAGAAATACAAATAATTTTGGTATATGGATCTTGTGTCTTGTGACCTTGCTAAATTCATTTATTAATTTTAGTAGTGTGTGTTTGTGCGTATTCCTTAGGATTTTCTAAATATAAATCATGTTGTCTGCAAATTAAGACAGTTTTTACTACTTTCTTTCTAATCTGAATGGCTTTAAAATAATTTTGTTGTTTTTGCACTGGTTAGAATCTGCAGTACAATGCAGTACAATGATGAATAGAAGTGATGACAGTGGACACTCTGGTCTTGTTTCTGATCTTAGAGGAAAAGTATTCAGTCTGTCATGATTACATATATTAGTTAAAGGTTTTTCATAGATGTTCTTTATCAGGTTAGGAAAGTTTCCTTCTAATCCTAGTTTGTTGAGTGCTTTTATCATGACAGGGTGTTGAATTTTATCAAATGCTTTTCCTGTATCTTTTGAGATGATTATGTGTATTTTGTCCTTTATTCTATTAATATGGTATTTTTAATTGTTTTGTGGGCTTTTTTTTTTTAAGACACACTTATTCAGTGTCATGATCAGACTATTACATTTAGCAATCAACAGCATGGGTGCAAAAAAAAAAATCTACATTAAAACCCTTTGTTGGAATGCTTTACACCTTCCACAGAACAGAAACTAAAATAACCTGTTATACAATTAGTCACAAATACAGTCCTCGAATATATACACTACCAAACGTAAAATAGATAGCTAGTGGGAAGCAGCCGCATAGCACAGGGAGATCAGCTCGGTGCTTTGTGACCACCTAGAGGGGTGGGATAGGGAGGGTGGGAGGGAGGGAGATGCAAGAGGGAAGAGATATGGGGACATATGTATATGTATAACTGATTCACTTTGTTATAAAGCAGAAACTGACACACGATTGTAAAGCAATTATACTCTAATAAATATGTTTAAAAAAAAGTTATACAAATATAAAACAACAACAACAACAACAAAAAAAACAAATACAGTCCTCAAGTTCTTTTTGCCCATACACATGAGTATTGTCTAAAACGTCTTATTTGTAGCAGCTAGGCCCTGCCACCACTGTGCTTGGCTGAATTCACAAATCTGTTATAACCTGTAGCTTCCCTGTCACTTCTCTGGCTCTCCTCTCCTGCAAAGATTTGTTTCCTGGCAGTAATTAAAACCTTCTGCCACTGCCATAGCTACTGCTGCCACTGGAACCTCCAGAGCCACCTTGGTTTCATGGTTTGGCAAAGTATTGGCTTCCACCACCACAGGGGCCAGAACTTGTGCCTCCAAAGTTTCCTCCTTTTGTGGGTCCAAAATTTGAAGATTGATTGTTGTAATTGCCAAAGTCACTGTAGCTTCCACCACCTCCAAAATTGCCTACATCATTACCAAATCCATTATAGCCATCCTGCTGCCACCATATCCACCACCACCTCGGCTGCCACCAAAGCCACCTCGACCACTGAAGTTTCCTCCACGACCAAAGTTGTCACTCCCACCAAAACCACATCTGCGACCACCATCAAAGTTTCCAGAACCACTGTGATTTCTTTGGCTGGATGAAGCACTAGCCATCTCTTGCTTAGATAGGGCTTTCCTTACTTCACAGTTGTGGCCATTCACTGTGTGGTATTTCTGAATGACAGTCTTGTCTACGGAGTCATGGTCATCAAAGGTTATGAAAACAAAGCCTCTCTTTGCCACTGCCTCAGTCAGTCATGATTTCAATCACTTCGATTTTCCCATACTGTTCAAAATAATCTCTTAGGTGATGTTCTTCAGTGTCTGTTTTAATGCCACCAACAAAAAACTTTTTCACAGTTAAGTGGGTACCAGGTCTTTGAGAATCTTGAGACGGCCCTCTTTGGTTCCCCAACTCTTCCATCTACCTTGTGTGGCCTTGCATTCACGGCTGCATCCACCTCATCCACAGTGGCATACGTAACAAACCTGAAGCCTCTGGAGCGCTTGGTGTTTGGATCCCTCATTACCACACAGTCTGTGAGTGTTCCCCATTGCTCAGAATGGCTCCTCAGACTCGATCGGTTGTTTCAAAGTTCAGACCTTCAATGAAGAGCTTCCGCAGCTGTTCAGGCTCTTTGGGAGACTCTGACTTAGACATGACGGCAGTAGAGGGGGGAGACTTCAACGATGCTTACTCGGCAGGATCCATGGGCAGAAAGCTTAATTGTTTTTTTTTAAGATTTTTTTGATGTGGACCATTTTTAAAGTCTTTATTGAATTTGTCACAATATTGCTTCTGTTTTATGTTTTGGCTTTTTGGCCGTGAGGCATGTGGGATCATGGCTCCCTGACCAGGGATCGAACCTGCACCCCCTGCATTGGAAGGCGAAATCTTAACCACTGGACCACCAGGGAAGTCTCTAATTGTTTTTAATACTTCTCCAATTTGCATTTCTGGAACAAATCCAACTTTGTTGTGTTTTATAATCCTTTTTATATATTGCTGAATTCAGTGTGCTAATGCTTTTTAAGATTTCTTGCATATGTATTCAGGAGGGATATCAGTCTGTAGTTTTCTTTTCTTCTGATGTCTTTATATGTGTCTTTGGTATCAGAGTAATACTGGCCTCACAGAAGGAATTGGGAAGCACTTCCCTCCTCCTCATTTGTTGAAAGAGTCTGTAAAGAATTGGTGTGATTTTTTTCCTTTAAATATTTGATCCAATTTACCACAAAAGTCACGTGAGCCTGGGCTTTTTGTGTGTGGGGGTGGGGGGTGGGGGGACGATTTAAATTGCTGAATCCATTTCTTTACTTTTTAAAAATCTATTTGCATATCATAATTTTTTGGTGAATACTGCTCATATTAGATAATACAGTTGACCCTTGAACAACATGGGTTTGAACTGCATGGGTCTCCTTATACATGGATTTTCTTCAATAGTAAATACCACAGTACTACACGGTTGGTTGAATCTGTGGATGCATATACGGAGGAACTGCAGATGCAGAGGAATGGCGAATATGGATAGCTGTCTATAAAGTTATATGCGGATTTTCAACTGCATGGAGGATCAGCGCCCCAACCCCCCGTGTTGAGCAAGGGTCAACTGTATGTTTTAACAATTCTCGATTCTGATTTTGCCTCCTGATGGTTGCTATCATTATTTTCTTGGTTGTTTACTAACTTGCCTGAACGAAGTTTATGACCTCTGTCTCCACTATAATGTGGGGCTGCTGATGTCTCTGCTAAGACTTTTTTCTCTTGCTTTTATTTTTAAAGACTAGCTTCCTCAGGGTTGCTCCTATATCTGCATAGCTCAGTGTTAAGGTTTTGCTCAAACACCTCCAGCCAGTATATGTCCATTATCTGTTGATGAGTCTGTGGGTGGACTGGGGAACACATTCAAGCTTCAAACTGTTTGCAAGTCTGCTCCAGCTTTTATTTTCTCCTGGTCTCTCTTGCTTCTCATAGGCATGTAGGCCAGGGATGTGTGGGCATGTACACAGGATATGTGGATTGCCTATCAAGTCCACTATGGCTGTCTCCCTTCCTGGATTTCCCTGTTACATCCCCTGGTAGTCTGCTGGCCCAGTGCCTGCCTCAAACAGTCCTGCAACCTCAGGCTAGCAGTCCTTCTTACCCACTTGCCACTGAGATCTGACAATGCTCTAAATCAAGTGACTTCCTTTCAGCAGCAGCAGCGGCAGCAGCAAAGCGGCTAGCTTTTATTTTACAGCCTGCCTCACCATGGTGGAACTACAGTGCCAACAAAGCTGGAGTGGGGAGTGGTGGTGGTGATAAGTGGTAAGTTGGAGCAAGTCCAGTGTATTAGTCAGGATTCTCCAGAGAAACAGAACCAATAGGATATAGATAGATAGATGGACAGATAGATAGAGACTTATTATGAGAGATTGGCTCACATGATTAGGGAGGCTGAGAAGTCCCATAGTCTGTTGTCTGCAAGCTGGAGGTCCAGGAAAGCTGATGGTGCAGTTCCGGTCCAAACTCAAAGGCCTGAGAACCACGGGAGCCAATAGAGTAGTCCAAGTCTGAGTTTGAAGGACCATGAACCAGGAGCATCAACATCTGAGGGCAGGAGAAGATGGATGTCCCAGCTCAAGCTGAGCAAATTTGCCCTTCCTCTGCATTTTTGGCCCTCAGTGGATTGAATGATATCTACCCGTACTGGTGGGGAGATCTTCTTTACTCATTTTACTGATTCAAATGCTAATCTCTTCCAGAAACACCCTCACAGATACACTCAGAAATAATGTTTTATCAGCTATCTGTGCATCCTTCAGTTCAATCAAGTTGACACAGAAAATTAACCATCACACTCAGGCAAGTACACCATAGACTTGCTCTGTTCTCACCCAAAGTTCAGAAGTTCTAGGTTTGTTCTAGCCTTGGGTCAATTTCCAGAGTGTTGAAGTGGTTGTTTTTGACAATTTGTTCAACTTTTTAGTTGCTCTGCACAGAGGCGTAAATCCCCTAAACTCAAGAATTTATTTACTCAAATACAGGAGGATTTTCTTCATCAAGGTCAAAGAAACTCTTCCAACTGAGGAAGACATCAGTCTCTGACCAGCATCAGTGCAAGATACAATAGTAATACTGACCTGGAGATTTTTCTACTGTTTTACAATACAGCCTTTGATCCAAACATATGAAGAAGGGAACTAATATTTAATAGAAAATGGACATCAGCTTTGGTGTACACTTTGCTGATATGATTTGAACTTGGAGCCATGTGGGCAAATCTAGATGGCAGAAGAAGCAAATGTCTGGGTCATATGTCTGGGGAATGAGAAAGAGAAATTAGGAAAGAAAGAGAGAGAGGAGAATATGAAAGGAGTCTAATGATTTTTCTGAAGGGCTCTTTATACCCAGATAGATTTTCCAATTATTTTGTAAATCCTTCAAAAGCAAGAACAGTCTTTCATGTGTTGTAAAATGCTTTAATGTAATGTCAGTACTGCACATGTGTTAAATTAAAATACTGTAATATTCACTAGCTCCGACGGTCTGGGTAGTACTGAAGGCTAGGTTTGTTAGTATTTTATGGCCATGAAGCCAAATTCTAACTCTGTAATGTAATGTTAGTGTGTCCTCCTCAATCTAGAAGATGGGGCATTGAGACACTGACACTAACAAAATTTCAGCCACACAGGAGTCAGACTTTCTGACCTTCAGTTATGTAAACAATATCTAAAAGCAGGCATGTTAGGAGCCAAAGATCGATGAGCTCCCAGAATGCTGAGTATTTGTTATATAATGTGGAATAGCATCTAGGAATATCTATACCATTTTTAAAATACTCAGGAGACTTAAATTTGTTAAAAATCATTGAATTATACACCAAAACGGGTGAATTATATGATATGTAAAATATACCTCAATAATGTCACTAAAAATACCCAGGAGACTGAGAAAAAAACATATTTTTCAAATATGGAGCTTGAAAAATATACAGATGCAAAATAAAGTCAATTATAGTCCTAAGAAAAGGCAATCTGTTAGGTATTACAGATATTTAATTCAAACACATGTCTTACACAGCTGCATTTTAAGGTAGGTGAAACAAGCCACTTTAGAAATAAATGTATTAATGAAATGTTAGATGCAATTAGAACTCTAGCTATTCAGGAATAAAATTTTCAACAAATCCTTTTTTTAAATTTTTCTTGAACTTTTACTATCACTTATATTTTCAGAAATTTGCAGCTCATGTAACTAACCTATGAATGACTTTCACCTTGACCACAGATTTATTTGTATGGAAAAACACAACAGTATTTGCTAAGTATATGCAATATCTTCCACCTAATTAGTACCTCAGGGCAGGTTGTTTATAAACAGAAAACAATAAGGGACACGTTAAATATCCCCAGCAGTACTCTCTGCATACTATCAGCTTTAGAAATAAAGAAGACAGTTTGCATTTTAAGCAATAAACCAGGTAGCTACCAGACTGCCATTAAGTACAAGGAATCCAACTAGAAAAATGTGGGATTCATGGGGAAATAACATTATCTGCAGCTTTATACACTGGACAAATGAACATGGTTCCCTTTAGCTTCAAATTAGAAATATGTGTAGAGGGCAACATGGAAATACATACTATTATTTCTGTTTTTGATATTAATTTAAAAAAGAATGTTACTAAAAGTGTTTCACACTTGATACTAAATACATCTCAACTTTGCACATCCCCCACCTTCCTACAATCACTGCCAAGTGACTACCTAGTATCCATTTACTGGGATCACAATATAAATCAGCCATTAATTAGGGAGCATTTGGCTCAAGGGACCTGTAATGGGTTGCAGAGAATTGCACATCATGCTTCACATGCAGATGAGGTTGCCATCTGGTGGATTTTCTCTAACTATAAGCTAACAACATTTATAGGTAAAAGCAGAGTAATCGGAGATAGGGCAAGATGGCGGAAGAGTAAGACGCGGAGATCACCTTCCTTCCCACAGACACATTAGAAATACATCTACACGTGGAACTGCTCCTACAGAACACCCACTGAACGCTGGCAGAAGACGTCAGACCTCCCAAAAGGCAAGAAACTCCCCCACGTACTTGGGTAGGACAAAAGAAAAAAGAAATAACAGAGACAAAAGAATAGGGATGGGACCTGCACCAGTGGGAAGGAGCTGTGAAGGAGGAAAGGTTTCCACGCACTAGGAAGCCCCTTCGCGGGCGGAGACTGCGGGTGGCAGAGGGGGGAAGCTTTGGAGCCACGGAGGAGAGCGCAGCCACAGGGGTGCGGAGGGCAAAGCGGAGAGATTCCTGTACGGAGGATGGGTGCCGAGCAGCACTCACCAGCCTGAGAGGCTTGTCTGCTCACCCGCTGGGGCGGGCGGGGGCTGGGAGCTGAGGCTTGGGCTTCGGAGGTCGGATCCCAGGGAGAGGACTGGGGTTGGTGGCGTGAACACAGCCTGAAGGGGTTAGTGCACCACAGCTAGCTGGGAGGGAGACCGGGAAAAAGTCTGCAGCTGCCGAAGAGGCAAGAGACTTTTTCTTCCCTCTTTGTTTCCTGGTGCGCGAGGAGAGGGGATTCAGAGCGCCGCCTAAACGAGCTCCAGAGACGGGCGCGAGCCGCGGCTATCAGTGCGGACCCCAGAGACGGGCATGAGATGCTAAGGCTGCTGCTGCCACCACCAAAAAGCCTGTGTGCAAGCACAGGTCACTCTCCACACCGCCCCTCCCGGGAGCCGGTGCAGCCCGCCACTGCCAGGCTCCCGTGATCCGGGGACAACTTCCCCTGGAGAACGCACGGCGCGCCTCAGGCTGCTGCAATGTCACGCCAGCCTCTGCCGCCGCAGGCTCGCCCCGCATCCGTACCCCTCCCTCCCCCCGGCCTGAGTGAGCCAGAGCCCCCGAAGCAGCTGCTCCTTTAACGCTGTCCTGTGTGAGTGGAAAAACAGATGCCCTCAGGCGACCTACACACAGAGGCGGGTCCAAATCCAAAGCTGAACCCCGGGAGCTGTGCGAACAAAGAAGAGAAAGGGAAATCTCTCCCAGCAGCCTCAGAAGCAGCGGATTAAAACTCCACAAACAACTTGATGTGCCTGCATCTGTTGAATACCTGAATACACAACGAATCATCCCAAATTCAGGAGGTGGACTTTGGGAGCAGGATATATTAATTTTTCCCCTTTTCCTTTTTTTGTGAATGTATATGTGTATGCTTCTGGGTGAGATTTTGTCTGTATAGCTTTGCTTTATAATAGCTTTATTCTATTTCATTTTATTTTATCTCCTTCCTTCCTTCCTTCCTTCCTTCCTTCCTTCCTTCCTTCCTTCCTTCCTATTTTTTCTCCCTCTTACTCTGAGCCGTGTGGATGAAAGGCTCTTGGTGCTCCAGCCAGGCATCAGGGCTGTGCCTGTGAGGTGTGAGAGCCAATTTCAGGACACTGGTCCACAAGAGACCTCCCAGCTCCACGTAATACCAAACGGCAAAAATCTTTCAGAGATCTCCATCTCAACATCAAGACCCAGCTTCACTCAACGACCAGCAAGCTACAGTGCTGGACACCCTATGCCAAGCAACTAGCAAGACAGGAACACAGCCCCATCCATTAGCAGGGAGGCTGCCTAAAATCATAATAAGGCCACAGACACCCCAAAATACACCACCAGACGTGGACGTGCCTGCCAGAAAGACAAGATCCAGCCTCATCCACCAGAACACAGGCACTAGTTCCCTCCACCAGGAAGCCTACACAACCCACTGAACCAACCTTAGCCTCTGGGGACAGATACCAAAAACAACGGGAACTACGAACCTGCAGCCTGTGAAAAGGAGATCCCAAACACAGTAAGATAAGCAAAATGAGACGACAGAAAAACACACAGCAGATGAAGGAGCAGGGTCAAAACACACCAGACCTAACAAATGAAGAGGAAATAGGTGGTCTACCTGAAAAAGAATTCAGAATAATGATAGTAAGGATGATCCAAAATCTTGGAAATAGAATAGACAAAATGCAAGAAACATTTAACAAGGACGTAGAAGAACTAAAGAGGAACCAAGCAACGATGAAAAACACAATAAATGAAATTAAAAATACTCTAGACGGGATCAATAGCAGAATAACTGAGGCAGAAGAACGGATAAGTGACCTGGAAGATAAAATGGTGGAAATAACTACTGCAGAGCAGAATAAAGAAAAAAGAATGAAAATTACTGAGGACAGTCTCAGAGACCTCTGGGACAACATTAAACGCACCAACATTCGAATTATAGGGGTCCCAGAAGAAGAAGAGAAAAAGAAAGGGACTGAGAAAATATTTGAAGAGATTATAGTTGAAAACTTCCCTAATATGGGAAAGGAAATAGTTAATCAAGTCCTGGAAGCACAGAGAGTCCCATACAGGATAAATCCAAGGAGAAACACGCCAAGACACATATTAATCAAACTATCAAAAATTAAATATAAAGAAAACATATTAAAAGCAGCAAGGGAAAAACAACAAATAACACACAAGGGAATCCCCATGAGGTTAACTGCTGATCATTCAGCAGAAACTCTGCAAGCCAGAAGGGAGTGGCAGGATATACTTAAAGTGATGAAGGAGAAAAACCTACAACCAAGGTTACTCTACCCAGCAAGGATCTCATTCAGATTTGATGGAGAAATTAAAACCTTTACAGACAAGCAAAAGCTGAGAGAGTTCAGCACCACCAAACGAGCTTTACAACAAATGCTAAAGGAACTTCTCTAGGCAAGAAACACAAGAGAAGGAAAACACCTACAATAACAAACCCAAAACATTTAAGAAAATGGGAATAGGAACATACATATCGATAATTACCTTGAATGTAAATGGATTAAATGCTCCCACCAAAAGACACAGACTGGCTGAATGGATACAAAAACAAGACCCATATATATGCTGTCTACAAGAGACCCACTTCAGACCTAGAGACACATACAGACTGAAAGTGAGGGGATGGAAAAAGATATTCCATGCAAATGGAAATCAAAAGAAAGCTGGAGTAGCAATTCTCATATCAGACAAAATAGACTTTAAAATAAAGAATATTACAAGAGACAAAGAAGGACACTATATAATGATCAAGGGATCGATCCAAGAGGAAGGTATACCAATTGTAAATATTTATGCACCCAACATAGGAGCACCTCAATACATAAGGCAAATACTAACAGCCATAAAAGGGGAAATCGACAGCAACACAATCATAGTAGGGGACTTTAACACCCCACTTTCACCAATGGACGGATCATCCAAAATGAAAATAAGTAAGGAAACACAAGCTTTAAATGATACATTAAACAAGATGGACTTAATTGATATTTATAGGACATTCCACCCAAAAACAACAGAATACACATTTTTCTCAAGTGCTCATGGAACATTCTCCAGGATAGATCATATCTTGGGTCACAAATCAAGCCTTGGTAAATTTAAGAAAATTGAAATCGTATCAAGTATCTTTTCCGACCACAACGCTATGAGACTAGATATCAATTACAGGAAAAGATCTGTAAAAAATACAAACACATGGAGGCTACACAATACACTACTTAATAACGAAGTGATCACTGAAGAAATCAAAGGGGAAATCAAAAAATACCTAGAAACAAATGACAATGGAGACACGACGACCCAAAACCTATGGGATGCAGCAAAAGCAGTGCTAAGAGGGAAGTTTATAGCAATACAATCCTACCTCAAGAAACAGGAAACATCTCGAATAAACAACCTAACCTTGCACCTAAAGTAATTAGAGAAAGAAGAACAAAAAAACCCCAAAGCTAGCAGAAGGAAAGAAATCATAAAGATCAGATCAGAAATAAATGAAAAAGAAATGAAGGAAACAATAGCAAAAATCAATGAAACTAAAAGCTGGTTCTTTGAGAAGATAAACAAAATTGATAAAGCATTAGCCAGACTCATCAAGAGAAAAAGGGAGAAGACTCAAATCAATAGAATTAGAAATGAAAAAGGAGAAGTAACCACTGACACTGCAGAAATACAAACGATCATGAGAGATTACTACAAGCAACTCTATCAATAAAATGGACAACCTGGAAGAAATGGACAGATTCTTAGAAATGCACAACCTGCCGAGACTGAACCAGGAAGAAATAGAAAATATGAACAGACCAATCACAAGCACTGAAATTGAAACTGTGATTAAAAATCTTCCAACAAACAAAAGCCCAGGACCAGATGGCTTCACAGGTGAATTCTATCAAACATTGAGAGAAGAGCTAACACCTATCCTTCTCAAACTCTTCCAAAATATTGCAGAGGGAGGAACACTCCCCAACTCATTCTACGAGGCCACCATCACCCTGATACCAAAACCAGACAAAGATGTCACAAAGAAAGAAAACTACAGGCCAATATCACTGATGAACATAGATGCAAAAATCCTCAACAAAATACTAACAAACAGAATCCAACAGCACATTAAAAGGATCATACACCATGATCAAGTGGGGTTTATTCCAGGAATGCAAGGATTCTTCAATATATGCAAATCAATCAACGTGATACATCATATTAACAAATTGAAGGAGAAAAACCATATAATCATCTCAATAGATGCAGAGAAAGCTTTCGACAAAATTCAACACCCATTTATGATAAAAGCCCTGCAGAAAGTAGGCATAGAGGGAACTTTCCTCAACATAATAAAGGCCATATATGACAAACCCACAGCCAACATTGTCCTCAATGGTGAAAAACTGAAACCATTTCCACTAAGATCAGGAACAAGACAAGGTTGCCCACTCTCACCACTATTATTCAACATAGTTTTGGAAGTGTTAGCCACAGCAATCAGAGAAGAAAAAGATATAAAAGGAATCCAAATCGGAAAAGAAGAAGTAAAGCTGTCACTGTTTGCAGATGACATGATACTATACATAGAGAATCCTAAAGATGCTACCAGAAAACTCCTAGAGCTAATCAATGAATTTGGTAAAGTAGCAGGATACAAAATTAATGCACAGAAATCTCTTGCATTCCTATACACCAATGATGAAAAATCTGAAAGTGAAATTAAGAAAACACTCCCGTTTTCCATTGCAACAAAAAGAATAAAATATCTAGGAATAAACCTACCTAAGGAGACAAAAGACCTGTATGCAGAAAATTATAGGACACTGATGAAAGAAATTAAAGATGATACAAATAGATGGAGAGATATACCATGTTCTTGGATTGGAAGAATCAACATTGTGAAAATGACTGTACTACCCAAAGCAATCTACAGATTCAATGCAATCCCTATCAAACTACCACTGGCATTTTTCACAGAACTAGAACAAAAAATTTCACAATTTGTATGGAAACACAAAAGACCCCGAATAGCCAAAACAATCTTGAGAACGAAAAACGGAGCTGGAGGAATCAGGCTCCCTGACTTCAGACTCTATTGCAAAGCTACAGTAATCAAGACAGTTTGGTACTGGCACAAAAACAGAAATATAGATCAATGGAACAGGATAGAAAGCCCAGAGATAAACCCACGCACATATGGTCACCTTATCTTTGATAAAGGAGGCAAGCATATACAGTGGAGAAAAGACAGCCTCTTCAATAAGTGGTGCTGGGAAAATTGGACAGGTACATGTAAAAGTATGAAATTAGAACACTCCCTGATACCATACACAAAAATAAACTCAAAATGGATTAAAGACCTAAGTGTAAGGCCAGACACTATCAAACTCTTAGAGGAAAACATAGGCAGAACACTCTATGACATAAACCACAGCAAGATCCTTTTTGACCCAGCTCCTAGAGAAATGGAAATAAAAACAAAAATAAACAAATGGGACCTAATGAAACTTAAAAGCTTTTGCACAGCAAAGGAAACCATAAACAAGACCAAAAGACAACCCTCAGAATGGGAGAAAATATTTGCAAATGAAGCAACTGACAAAGGATTAATCTCCAAGATTTACAAGCAGCTCATGCAGCTCAATAACAAAAAATCAAACAACCCAATCCAAAAATGGGCAGAAGACCTAAATAGACATTTCTCCAAAGAAGATATACAGATTGCCAACAGACACATGAAAGAATGCTCAACATCATTAATCATTAGAGAAATGCAAATCAAAATTACAATGAGGTATCATCTCACACCGGTCAGAATGGCCATCATCAAAAAATCTAGAAACAATAAATGCTGGAGAGGGTGTGGAGAAAAGGGAACCCTCTTGCACTGTTGGTGGGAATGTAAATTGATACAGCCACTATGGAGAACAGTATGGAGTTTCCTTAAAAAACTAAAAATAGAACTACCATATGACCCAGCAATCCCACTACTGGGCATATACCCTGAGAAAACCATAATTCAAAAAGAGTCATGTACCAAAATGTTCATTGCAGCTCTATTTACAATAGCCAGGACATGGAAGCAACCTAAGTGTCCATCATCGGATGAATGGATAAAGAAGATGTGGCACATATATACAATGGAATATTCCTCAGCCATAAAAAAGAAATGAAATGGAGGTATTTGTAATGAGGTGGATGGAGTTAGAGTCTGTCATACAGAGTGAAGTAAGTCAGAAAGAGAAAAACAAATACAGTATGCTAACACATATATATGGAATCTAAGGAAAAAAAAAAAAGGTCATGAAGAACCTAGTGGCAAGATGGGAATAAAGACACAGACCTACTAGAGAATGCACTTGAGGATATGGGGAGGGGGAGGGGTGAGATGTGACAGGGTGAGAGAGTGTCATGGACATACATACACTACCAAATGTAAAATAGATAGCTAGTGGGAAGCAGCCGCACAGCACAGGGAGATCAGCTCGGTGCTTTGTGACCACCTAGAGGGGTGGGATAGGGAGGGTGGGAGGGAGGGACATGCAAGAGGGAAGAGATATGTGAACATATGTATATGTATAACTGATTCACTTTGTTATAAAGCAGAAACTAACACACCATTGTAAAGCAATTATACTCCAATAAAGATGTTTAAAAAAAAAAAAAGCAGAGTAATCCTTTTCTAGATGGGCAAAGCTGCCACTTTTAGAAAACATCTGGTTTCTTTTAACATTTATTAAGTGTCCATTTTGTGATTTTGCTCTGAATGGGTGCCTGTTTTTTGTAACTTAAATATGAGCGAAAAATACCACGAAAGCAAGTATATTAAAACTTCAGATTTAAAAGGTAAAAAAATGTTGGATGAAAAAAGATATTCCATGCAAATAGTAACCAAAACAGAGCAGGAGTGGCTACACTTAGATAAAATAAACTTTCAGCTGAAGTCTGTCACAAGATACAAGAAAGTCATTATATCGTGATAAAGGGGTCAGTTCAGAAATGGCAATACAATAATAGTAGGGGACTTTAATATCCCACTTTCAATATTGCATAGGTCATCTAAATAGAAAATTAATAAGGAAAGAGTGGTTCTGAACAACACTATAGACCAAATGGACCTAACAGACATATACAAAATGTTCTATCCAACAGCACCAAAATACACATTCTTCTCAAGCACACATGGAATATTCTCCAGGATACATCTTATGTTGGGCCACAAAGCAAGTCTTAGTAAATTTAAGAAGATTGAAATCCTATCAAGTATCTTTTGCAACCACTAAGGCATAAAACTAGAAACCAATAACAGGAGGAAAACTGAAAAATTCACAAATGTGTGGAAATTAAATAACATACTCTTGAACAACCAATGAGTCAAAGAAGAAATCAAAAGGTAAATCAGAAAGTGTCTTGAGACAAATGAAAACAAAAACACAACATACCAAAATTTATGGGATGTAGCAAAAGCAGTTCTAAGGGGGAAGTTCAAAACAATAAATACCTACATTAAGAAAAAAGAACGATCTCAAATAAACAACATAACTTTACACCTCCAGGAAATTAGAAAAAGAACAAACTTAGCCCAAAGTTAGCAGAAGGAAGAAAATAATAAAAATTATGGCAGGAATAAATGAAATAGAGAGTAGAATGACAATAATAAAAAAAAATCAATGAAACTAAGAGTTGGTTTTTGAAAGATAAACAGAATTTACCAATCTTTAGATAGACTAACCAAAAAGAAAAGAGAGAGGATTCAAAAGGTAATAAATGTGACTTTTTTATTTAGCAAATTCTTGCTAAACAAAATTTTGTTACACTAATATTAAAAATGTCTAGAAATAAGATCTATGACATCACATTGGTTCTGTTTTAAATGTCAAAGTGACTTCTGATATTAAGTATGTCTTTACCTAACAGCCTTACCATGGGGATTCAGGAGCAGATATATGCCAGAACTATAAACAGTTCCTTCTCTAACTTACTCTAATACAAAATGACTGTTGATTCAGATATCACCACCCAGCTTATCTAGTTTTACTCTTCTCTCCTTCTTTTCCCTAATGAAACTCTCCAAAAATGATCTCCCATGTATTGACATATGACATCTATCCTTTAGAAGGCGTGACAGTTGCCGAAAACAATGTGTTATGAAACTTGTTGCATTTTTACACATAGGCTAATTAGTTAACTGAATTCTCCCTCATGGCCATTAGTCAGCTGTCTCACAACTACATATTATTTATTTATTTATTTTAAATTTTTATTTTATTTATTTATTTATTTATTTAGATTTTTGGCTGTGTTGGGTCTTTGTTTCTGTGCGAGGGTTTTCTCCAGTTGCGGCGAGCGGGGACCACTCCTCATCGCGGTGCGCGGGCCTCTCACTGCCACGGCCTCTCCCGCTGCGGAGCACAGGCTCCAAACGCGCAGGCTCAGTAGTTGTGGCTCACGGGCCCAGTCGCTCCGTGGCATGTGGGATCCTCCCAGACCAGGGCTCAAACCCGTGTCCTCTGCACTGGCAGGCGGACTCTCAACCACTGCGCCACCAGGGAAGCCCCATATTATTTATTGATCATAAAGCAGAACAGGTAAAAAGGAACATGGGCCTTGGAGTCGGATCTGGATTAAAATCCTATCTCTGTTGTTTCTAAGTTATTTCTCCTTCATAAATTTGTTTTCTGAGACTCATTCCTCAGCTGTTAGAAAAAGAAGTGGGGAGAAATGATGCTACAGGGATAGTATTGGGTTGTTGTAGGGATGAGAGCACCTACCGAATAGATTTTTAATACATCTCAGTAAATATGAGAAGTGGGTATTTTGTTTGTTTGTTTGTTGTTGTGTGTGTGTGTTTTTTCTTTTACTGAAGCCCTATCTACTTTTCCACCCTGATGATTTCAATTAACACTACCATGTTTGCATGAAATAACCTACATCAAAGTTAGTTTAAAAAAAGAAATCAGCAAGCAAATACATACATATGTATATACATAAAATATCAATACAAATTTAATACAAATATTAATACAAATGTAGTGACTACTCCAGGAAATATGACATCACAATTGCAAACGTGATGTTATATGAATGGGTATTTGTGACTTGGGATAAAATTTCCTTTACAGTAAGATGATGCAAATAGTTTTTGTATGTATAAGTGAGGCAACGAGCTCTGGAAACCAGTTAGATGACAAGAATAGGCTCTGGTAATGCAGACACTAATGTTGAAAATACATGTGAAGAGTTATATATTTCATGAAATAGGAGGGGATAAAAGCAACACAGCTAAATCAATGTATTTATATAATGGAACTTAATTATTTTACTAAATTGAAATTTTAAATAACCTAAGTAGATATTTAACTCATTCATTTATATCCCTAAACATTTTTATAATCCAGTTGACAAGAAAAACTTTTTGATATCTTCTTATTGAGGTCTCCTTATATTTGAGGATATATAACACATGCTGATGACTACATAATCTGCATCTCTAGCCCAGCCCTTTCTCTTGAACTCCAGACTCAGATACCTAAATATCTCCTAGACTTCTCTACTACCATGTTCCACAAAAGAGACAGCAGAGCTAAATGGTTAGGAGTGCAGACTAGGGGTTAAACAGACTGGGTCCAACTCCTGATTCCATCATTTACCAGCTGTGTAACTTTGGACAAGTTACTTCATTTCTCTGATCCTCAGTTTCCTCATTTGTAAAATGGGGATAAAAATAGTACTGATCTTATAGGATTAGTGTGAAAATTAAATGAAATATATACCTAGTACACTTGGCTGAATGTACTCTATTAAACAATCAATAAGTTATACATTCCACTATAAGAAACACATGCACATATATCTCATTGAAACCAGTAATTTTTTACCTTGGTGTGCCTTAGCTGGCAGCTCTTTTTCTAGACTTGCTGTACCTGAACTGGTTTTAATGATGTTTTGCAGCAGTTGTCAAAGGTTAGCATGTATGAATAGTATACAAAGAAACACATATATATGGAACGTTACCTACAAAATTCATTCTGTTTATACTGCAAGTTGGCAAAACAGAAAAATCAAAATATTTTGCATCATTCACATGGTATTTGTCACATAATACCATATACAATATAGCAGTTCTTTTGTATATGTCTTACCTTCAACACTAGATTATGAGCTTCTTGATAAACAGCAGTTTAGGCATTTTTTTTTAATGTCTGAAACATTTATATTAACATATTTCCATACAAATAACCCAATGAAAGTTTAGTATTAGTTGTTATGTTTGTTTCTTTTTTTATACTGCAGGTTCTTATTAGGCATCAGTTTTATACACATCAGTGTATACATGTCAATCCCAATCGCCCAATTCAGCACACCACCATCCCCACCCCACCGCAGTTTTCCCCCCTTGGTGTCCATATGTCCGTTCTCTACATCTGTGTCTCAACTTCTGCCCTGCAAACCGGCTCATCTGTACCATTTTTCTAGGTTCCACATACATGCGTTAATATATGATATTTGTTTTTCTCTTTCTGACTTACTTCACTCTGTATGACAGTCTCTAGATCCATCCACGTCTCAACAAATGACTCAATTTCGTTCCTTTTTATGGCTGAGTAATATTCCATTGTATATATGTACCACATCTTCTTTATCCATTCGTCTGTTGATGGGCATTTAGGTTGCTTCCATGACCTGGCTATTGTAAATAGTGCTGCAATGAACATTCAGGTGCAAGTGTCTTTCTGAATTACGGTTTTCTCTGGGTATATGCCCAGTAGTGGGATTGCTGGGTCATATGGTAATTCTATTTTTAGTTTTTTAAGGAACCTCCATATTGTTCTCCATAGTGGCTGTATCAATTTACATTCCCACCAACAGTGCAAGAGAGTTCCCTTTTCTCCACACCCTCTCCAGCATTTGTTGTTTGTAGATTTTCTGATGATGCCCATTCTAACTAGTGTGAGGTGATACCTCATTGTAGTTCTGATTTGCATTTCTCTAATAATTAGTGATGTTGAGCACCTTTTCATGTGCTTCGTGGCCGTCTGTATGTCTTCTTTGGAGAAATGTCTATTTAGCTCTTCTGCCCATTTTTGGATTGGGGTGTTTGTTTCTTTAATATTGAGCTGAATGAGCTGTTTATATATTTTGGAGATTAATCCTTTGTCCGTTGATTCGTTTGCAAATATTTTCTCCCATTCTGAGGGTTGTCTTTTTGTCTTGTTTATGGTTTCCTTTGCTGTGCAAAAGCTTTGAAGTTTCATTAGGTCCCATTTGTTTATTTTTGTTTTTATTTCCATTACTCTAGGAGGTGGATCCAGAAAGATCTTGCTGTGATTGATGTCAAAGAGTGTTCTTCCTATGTTTTCCTCTAAGAGTTTTATAGTGTCCAGTCTTACATTTAGGTCTCGAATCCATTTTGAGTTTATTTTTGTGTATGGTGTTAGGGAATATTCTAATTTCATTCTTTTACATGTAGCTGTCCAGTTTTCCCAGCACCACTTATTGAAGAGACTGTCTTTTCTCCATTGTATATCTTTGCCTCCTTTGTCATAGATTAGTTGACCATAGGTGCATGGGTTTATCTCTGGGCTTTCTATCTTGTTCCATTGATCTATGTTTCTGTTTTTGTGCCAGTACCATATTGTCTTGATTACTGTAGCTTTGTAGTATAGTCTGAAGTCAGGGAGTCTGATTCCTCCAGCTCCGTTTTTTTCCCTCAAGACTGCTTTGGCTATTCGGGGTCTTTTGTGTCTCCATACAAATTTTAAGATGATTTGTTCTAGTTCTGTAAAAAATGCCATTGGTAATTTGATAGGGATTGCATTGAATCTGTAGATTGCTTTGGGTAGTATAGTCATTTTCACAATGTTGATTCTTCCAATCCAAGAACATGGTATATCTCTCCATCTGTTGGTATCATCTTTAATTTCTTTCATCAGTGTCTTATAGTTTTCTGCATACAGGTCTTTTGTCTCCCTAGGTAGGTTTATTCCTAGGTATTTTATTCTTTTTGTTGCAATGGTAAATGGGAGTGTTTCCATAATTTCTCCTTCAGATTTTTCGTCATTAGTGTATAGGAATGCAAGAGATTTCTGTGCATGAATTTTGTATCCTGCAACTTTACCATATTCATTAATTAGCTCTAGCAGTTTTCTGGTGGCAGTTTTAGGATTCTCTATGTATAATATCATGTCATCTGCAAACAGTGACAGTTTTACTTCTTCTTTTCCAATTTGTATTCCTTTTATTTCTTTTTCTTCTCTGATTGCCGTGGCTAGGACTTCCAGAACTATGTTGAATAATAGTGGTGAGAGTGGACATCCTTGTCTCGTTCCTGATTTTGGAGGAAATGCTTTCAGTTTTTCACCATTGAGAATGATGTTTGCTGTGGGTTTGTCATATATGGCCTTTATTATGTTGAGGTAGGTTCCCTCTATGCCCACTTTCTGGAGAGTTTTTATCATAAATGGGTGTTGAATTTTGTCAAAAGCTTTTTCTGCATCTATTGAGATGATCATATGGTTTTTATTCTTCAATTTGTTAATATGGTGTATCACATTGATTGATTTGCGTATATTGAAGAATCCTTGCATCCCTGGGATAAACCCCACTTGATCATGGTGTATGATCCTTTTAATGTGTTGTTGGATTCTGTTTGCTAGTATTTTGTTGAGGATTTTTGCATCTATATTCATCAGTGGTATTGGTCTATAATTTTCTTTTTTTGTAGTGTCGTTGTCTGGTTTTGGTATCAGGGGGATGGTGGCCTCATAGAATGAGTTTGGGAGTGTTCCTTCCTCTGCAATTTTTTGGAAGAGTTTGAGAAGGATAGGTGTTAGCTCTTCTCTAAATGTTTGATAGAATTCACCTGTGAAGCCATCTGGTCCTGGACTTTTGTTTGTTGTAAGATTTTTAATCACAGTTTCAATTTCATTGCTTGTGATTGGTCTGTTCATATTTTCTGTTTCTTCCTGGATCAGTCTTGGAAGGTTATACCTTTCTAAGAATTTGTCCATTTCTTCCAGGTTGTCCATTTTATTGGCATAAAGTTGCTTGTAGTAGTCTCTTAGGATGCTTTGTATTTCTGCAGTGTCTGTTGTAACTTCTCCTTTTTCATCTCTGATTTTATTGATTTGAGTCCTCTCCCTCTTTTTCTTGATGAGTCTGGCTAATGGCTTATCAATTTTGTTTATCTTCTCAAAGAACCGGCTTTTAGTTTTATTGATCTTTGCTATTGTTTTCTTTGTTTCTATTTCATTTATTTCTGCTCTGATCTTTATGATTTCTTTCCTTCTGCTAACTTTGGGTTTTGTTTGTTCTTCTTTCTCTAGTTTCTTTAGGTGTAAGGTTAGATTATTTACTTGAGATTTTTCTTGTTTCTTTAGGTAGGCTTGTATAGCTATAAACTTCCCTCTTAGAACTGCTTTTGCTGCATCCCATAGGTTTTGAGTCGTCGTGTTTTCATTGTCATTTGTCTCTAGGTATTTTTTGATTTCCTCTTTGATTTCTTCAGTGATCTCTTGGTTATTTAGTAACGTATTGTTTAGCCTCCATGTGTTTGTCTTTTTTACATTTTTTTCCCTGTAATTCATTTCTAATCTCATAGCATTGTGGTCAGAAAAGATGCTTGATATGATTTCAATTTTCTTAAATTTACTGAGGCTTGATTTGTGACCCAAGATATGATCTGTCCTGGAGAATGTTCCGTGTGCACTTGAGAAGAACGTGTAATCTGCTGTTTTTGGATGGAATGTCCTATAAATATCAATTAAATCTATCTGGTCTATTGTGTCAGTTAAAGCTTCTGTTTCCTTATTTATTTTCATTTTGGATGATCTGTCCATTGGTGTAAGTGAGGTGTTAAAGTCCCCCACTATTATTGTGTCAATTTCCTCTTTTATGGCTGTTAGCAGTTGCCTTATGTATTGAGATGCTCCTATGTTGGGTGCATATATATTTATAATTGTTATATCTTCTTCTTGGATTGATCCCTTGATCATTATGTAGTGTCCTTGTCTCTTGTAACATTCTTTATTTTAAAGTCTATTTTATCTGATATGAGTATAGCTACTCCAGCTTTCTTTTGATTTCCATTTGCATGGAATATCTTTTTCCATCCCCTCACTTTCAGTCTGTATGTGTCCCTAGGTCTAAAGTGGGTCTCTTGTAGACAGCATATATATGGGTCTTGTTTTTGTATCCATTCAGCAAGCTTGTGTCTTTTGGTTGGAGCATTTGATCCATTCACGTTTAAGGTAATTATCGATATGTATGTTCCTATGACCATTTTCTTAATTGTTTTGGGTTTGTTTTTGTAGGTCCTTTTCTTCTCTTGTGTTTCCCACTTAGAGAAGTTCCTTTAGCATTTGTTGTAGAGCTGGTTTGGTGATGCTGAATTCTCTTAGCTTTTGCTTGTCTGTAAAGCTTTTGATTTCTCCATCAAATCTGAATGAGATCCTTGCTGGGTAGAGTAATCTTGGTTGTAGGTTCTTCCCTTTCATCACTTTAAGTATATCATGCCACTCCCTTCTGGCTTGTAGACTTTCTGCTGAGAAATCAGCTGTTAACCTTATGGGAGTTCCCTTGTATGTTATTTGTCGTTTTTCCCTTGCTGCTTTCAATAATTTTTCTTTGTCCTTAATTTTTGCCATTTTGATTACTATGTGTCTCAGTGTGTTTCTCCTTGGGTTTATCCTGTATGGGACTCTCTGTGCTTCCTGGACTTGGGTGGCTATTTCCTTTCCCATGTTAGGGAAGTTTTCGACTATAATCTCTTCAAATATTTTCTCTGGTCCTTTCTCTCTCTCTTCTCCTTCTGGGACCCCTATAATGCGAATGTTGTTGCGTTTAATGTTGTCCCAGAGGTCTCTTAGGCTGTCTTCATTTCTTTTCATTCTTTTTTCTTTAGTCTGTTCCGCAGCAGTGAATTCCACCATTCTGTCTTCCAGGTCACTTAGCCGTTCTTCTGCCTCAGTTATTCTGCTATTGATTCCTTCTAGTGTAGTTTTCATTTCAGTTATTGTATTGGTCATCTCTGTTTGTTTGTTCTTTAATTCTTCTAGGTCTTTGTTAATCATTTCTTGCATCTTCTCAATCTTTGCCTCCATTCTTATTCCGAGGTCCTGGATCATCTTCACTATCATTATTCTGAATTCTTTTTCTGGAAGGTTGCCTATCTCCACTTCATTTAGTTGTTTTTCTGGGGTTTTTTCTTGTTCCTTCATCTGATATATAGCCCTCTGCCTTTTCATCTTGATTATCTTTCTGTAACTGTGGGTTTTGGTCCACAGGCTGTAGGATTGTAGTTTTTCTTGCTTCTGTTGTCTGTCCTCTGGTGGTTGAGGCTGTCTAAGAGGCTTGAAGGGAGGCTCTGGTGGTGGGTAGAGCTGACTCAGTTTAGGCATTTTTAATATCCTTTCTCCCATAATGCTTATCACAATGCCCTGCAGAGAGTAGGTACTCAGTGGATATCAATCAAGTAAGAAAAAAGAAATATACTTTGTCCTTTTACAATAAAAAATGCAAATTTTTCAATCTTAAACAATTGGCAGGCTGAAATATATTTTACTAATCTTTGGGAGAATTAATTATTTAAATTCTCATTTCCTCTCCAGATTATTTCCTTTAATCCTAGACCAATTTTATAAATGTTCCAGACCTATGCATTCTTGGTAGTTTGTTTGACTGAATATGTATTAAATCATCACAGGTTGCTATTATCTAGGAGTTTTTGTGAAAAAAGAACTGTGAAACATCAGCCATATTGCTTTAAAAAAAAACACGTTTAAAATTTACAGTAATGCCTTGGCAGGTTTCTCTGTCTTCTCTTTCTCCTTTTATTCCATATCCTCTCTTACAAAATATTTGATGGTATATTTTGCAAAACAGTGAACTATTGGAATCAAAACTCCTGCTTGAAGTTCCAAATCATTAACCTTCAAATTCAAGTACCTAAGATGAACTATTTAGTATTAACACACTGAAAGAAAAGCAAAAAGCAGGGATAGTGTACAGAATTATGCCATGAATATAAATAAGTCTAGAGCACTTGGGAAGGGGAGGAATGGGAGAGGGAAAGGAAATGAGAATATTATGACTCTTCGGAGGCATTCTTCCGCCTTTCCTCCTCTTTACCTATTTAACCTTCCATTTTTACTGTTTAAGTTCACTTGTCAAATAATCACTAAACATGTATATGAAATAATTCACAAAACGTGTTTAGCACAGTTACTGACACACAGTAAACACTCAGTAAAGGTTAATAAATATTAGCGATTAGTATTATTATTGTGTGCAGTCCCACTTCTTGGCTCTTACCTTGACCTCTTTTCCCAAATTTACATATAGGCAGGGTGTGTGGTCAGGGTTGGAATAGAGGAGGACCAGGCAGACTCTTTTTTTAATACTTAAGGTCTGTCTGAATAATATTTTTAAAATAGTGTCTGGAATTCACTCATTTCATGAAATCTACGTTAAATTCCCGGTTCCATCTCTCCAATCAGGAGTCTTTCCAACTAGGCACTAAATGGCATACTTCTTAAGGTTCCCCAATGAGGACAATTAATGTCTAGAGGCAATTTTTCATAAAAATACATTCTGTATCCAAAAACACTAGACAAGCCTGTATATCTTATGTTTGTGTATCCAGTTAAATTACCTATAATTTTAAGTATTTGAAAGTTGATATAACTCAGTTTTCTGTAGCAACAGACCTTTTACAGTACAGTGAATAGTCACATATATGGCTTACATATTATAGAACTACTTATTTCACGTTTCTCAGAAACAGACTTTCTTTTTTCAAGTGGGCTTCTTAGTCGTCCACCTTTAATGTTATTAGCTTGGACTGCATTATTTCTCCATATAGAGTGTGCTATAAGACTTCCAGTTAAACAAGGCAGATTAGAAACATGCATTCATCTCTGCGCCTGCATGAAGCTCCACTAAAATGACAGTAAAGGAATTTTTTAAAAAAGGTATAAATAGAGAAGGACAAAGAGAACAGGAGAGAAGACAACAGCAGACAAGCAAAGTTGACAAAACTTTAGAAGCTGGAAAGCAATAGATGAGATGAATGTTAAGCTTACTTAACAAACTGGAAAAAGCTGAAACCTAAGGTTGGTGGTGACGAGTTGTTTTTAAAGTTACTCGATATCTCTGAGACACAGGTTGAAGGGAGAGCTAAAAAGAGGAGGATTGATTGAAAGTATGTATAAGGAAAAATTACATCCCAAAAGCTCCTTATCCATTCAAACAAGATTCAAGTTTTAATACAGTATTCTATTTCACTGCTTGGAGGGTCAATGGGTGCTTCTTGCTGTTAAAGAAGCTTGTTGACTTAGCTGAAAGAAAAACAATGATTTCAGTTAAAAAAAAAGATTCAAGTTTTACTTTCTACGGTAATTAAAACATCTTTCCAGAAAAGAAGCTCTAGTGCTGGAAACAATAGGCATAGCTGAGGGCTGGATTGTGAACTTTAGTGAAAATGGGGATTGAATCTCTATTTACTAAATAGTAAGACTGCCCTCTGTCACCTTTCTGCTGGCTGATTTCTAAGATATTTTCAGCTGAGCAGACTGGAGGATTCTGTAGAAGCTGACCAACACAAGTGTAAAGCCCTACAGACACTGATATTTGGGGTCTCCCATTAAAAAGATTGAATTTCTTTCCAGTTACTCCCCAGTGAAGCTCAACAATCCATAAGTCCCAACAATGGAGACAGAACTTTTTTGTGCCTCACTCTTAAATATTTATGGCTGACCAAATCCCTAGATATTTGAGTAAATTTTCTAAAATGAAAGACAGAGATCAAAACAACAACAGCAGCAGCAACAAAAGTCAAAGAGAAAAGAAACAAAACTATAATAACATCTTCAGAGAAATGAGGTAATACTAAATTCAAGATACAAGAATAGTGTTCTGTAAAAATGGAACTTTCAACGAATGAGAAAGAGCTCTTAGGAATTCAAAATATAGTAGTAATCCTAAAAATCAATAGAAGATTAAAAATTTTAAATTGATGAGCTCTCCTAGAAAGTAGAACAAAAAGAAAAAAAAATGGAAAATAGAGAAAAGATGAGAAAGTTCAAGGATTCAGTACTGGAGGGCCAAATTAGACCAAAAGAAGTTCCAGAAAGAGAGGACAGAAAAAGCAGAAGGAAGGAAATTACTAAAGAAATAACACAAGGAAAATTCCTAGCACTGCAGGATATGAGTATACAGATTACAAAGGTCTATCATGTATCCAGAACAGTGAATGAGAAAATAATTCTCAGTAACATACATCATAGTGAAATTTCAGAAGATAGAATAAACAAAAGATTTTAGAAGCTTCCTGAGAGAAAAAAACAGGTCATATACAAAGTATCACAAATAATATTAGGAACAAACTTCTAAACTGTATCCCTAAAATCAAGAAGACAAGTTTTTAGGGAAAAGTCATTTCCAACTGTGAGAGGATGAATAATGCCTCCCTCCAAAGATGTCCTTGTCATAATCCCTGGACCTGTGGATATGTTACCTTACATGGTAAAAGGGATTTTGCAGATGTGATTAAGTTAAGGATCTTGAGATGAGTGATTATCCTGGATTTTCTGGGTAGGACCAATGTAATTAAAAGAATTCTCATAACAGGGAGGCAAGAAAATCAAAGTAAAAAAAAGGAGATGTGAAAACTTAAGCATGGGTTGGAGTGATGTGTTTTGAAGATACAGGAAGGAGCCATGAGCCAAGGAATGCAGGTGGCCTGTAGAAACTGGAAAAAGGAAGGAAAAGGATTCTCCTTTAGGGCCTCTAGAAGGAAAGAGCCTTGCTAACACCTTGACTTTAGCCCATTGAAAATGAATTCAGATTTCTGGTCAAAATAGAATAAATTTTTGTTGTTTTGCGCCACTCAGTTTGGAGTAATTCGTTACAGCAGCAATAGGAAACTAACAAACCAACCTAGAATTCTATATCAGTCTAACAACCGGATGAGAGATTAGAACAAGGTGTTTTCAGACATGCAAAAATCTTGAAAAAATTTATCATCTTTCTCAGGAAGTTATTGGAGGATATTTGTCCACCAAAATGAGGAAGTTAAAGGAAAAGTGAAGGGAACATAGGGTATAGAAAATGGGATCCAATACAAGAGAAAGGCAAAAGGAATTTTCAAGATAACAGTGAGAGGATACCCCAGGAAGACAGCTATTCAGAAAGATAAACCAGCTCAAACTGAAACAGGATAAAAATCCCTATCACAGACATCTTTAATTTAAAAAAATGAAAGTTATAGTTACCCTGATGTATTTGAACATACAGAGAGGAGCTGTATGGATTTCTTGGGAAGACCTGTTTGGGTATGAGTAAGTGATAGATTCAGAAAAAAGAATCCTGAGCAAATAAAAATTAAATACAATGTAGCAGAACAAAATGTTTATAGGATAGGAAATGTAATAACATACTCAATACATAGTTAAACTCTGAATAATGTTTACAAAGTCATAGTAATATAATCACTGAATACTTATTTTACCAAAAATTTGGGGAGGAAGGGAAGTATGTGTTTATGGGTACATAAGAGAGTCAAATTGCCACCTTTCATAATAGAAAGTCAATAGATATTATCTAAAAAGCTGAAAAATCAAGAAATAGCTGTGGAAAATGAATGTTGCCTGCCATTTCAGTAAACAAAGGGTGTTGCAGCCATCACACCATCAGCCACTGCAGCCCCCCACAACGGTGCACCCTGAGGGGAACTGAGAATGGAGAAAAGCTGGATACTGGCCCCAAATAGTTAAGATGCATATCAAAGGAATAATTTTGATGAGCCCAGACTCTTGCATCTTCCCATACATAGAAAAGTGCTAAATTCATTACCTTGAGATGTCTGTTTTTTTGTGATTATCAGTAACTTTTGATGTTCGACTACATGTTTTTTTGCTTTTAGCAAAAACTGCTATATATCCTGGCTCCTCCCTTACCTCTTTGGAACAGTTCCTCAGAGCTATCTGAGAGGCTGTTTCCCAGGCTATAGTCCTCAATAACATCCCAGAATAAAACATAACTTGCAACTTTCAGGTTGTGTGTTTTTTTTCAGTTGACATAGCAATATAAGCATGTTATCGATACATAGAAACATGGTAGTAAATATTATAGGGAATAGCTAAAATTGTTTAAAGTTATTGCCCTTTGGAGTGAGAATCAGGAACGGAGAGGGATAGGACAGAGAACTATTGTTTTTTACTGTACTATTTAAAAAAAAAACAACAACTATGTACATGGTATCAATTTAATAAAATTAAAATTTTACTTTAAAAATGAGTTATTCCCATGAACAATACATTTTTGTGCTTAGCTTAATTCTTCTGAGATGCATTGTGGGCATATTCTAATCTAGAAAGCACAGTTTTTAAGATAGGTAAAAATCCTCTTACATACATTGGCACATTTGCACTTACTCAATTCTTGAAGGATACAAATAAAAATCATTGCTATGACCTATAGGGCTTGTTTAACTCTCTAATCTCATTGCATGCCACCGATTCCTTTGCCTATTATGCTCTACCTCCACTGTCCTTTTTCATTTCTCTTTTCAAACAAGAAAAGCACCTTTCCTGATGACCTGTCCACAGTCTATTCACTTTGCTTGGAAGGCTATTCCCTCAGTCTTCTCCTGGTTGGCTCCTTATCTTTCAAGCCTCAGCTTAAATGTCACTTCTCCAGAGAAGCTTTCTTAGACCATTGAATATAAAGTCGGTTCCCACGCCACCTCACCTCTCCTGTTATTCTCTCTTGCATTGCTCAGTTTTTTATTGCACTTTATCACAACATATTTGCATGCTTGTGTGTTTTCATTAGATTCTAAGCTGTCTAGTCTATCTGTGTGTAGCAGAGGGACTTGTACATAGTAAGTGCTCAATGAATATTTTTGAATTAATTTGTTTTTATTAAGTGATCTGTCCATGCCTCTGATATTTATAAAAAATGGAATGTTATATTCTGTAGTTTTTGCTATAAGTTAGCAAAAATTAGATAGAGAATTAAGTAAAAACAAAATAAAACAACTCAGACCTTTTTGAAAACTTGAGTTCTTGAAAAACATCCAAGTCTTAACATCTTTTGTCTCATCTGAGTACTAGCCCTCTATCATATAATGGATTCTAAACAATGTCTGGTATTATGTTTCATTCAGTATAGTCTTCTTTAATCAAACATTTTATCATTTGTAGTTAAGCTGATTATGATAAGTTTACGCAACAGGGGCTTAATTAACATCACTGATCCATACAGGAGGCATATACTCATATAATTAGGATCACATAAATGTCTTTTCCTTCTTCCAAAAATACTTGGTAATAAGATGTATAACTTAGTCTTATAGTCACAATAATAGAATTAAATGCTTCATTTAGGTGACTTGTTCCATACTCAATTGGACTTTACTTTAAAAGAGCATTTCATGGTCTTTGATCTTTGTCTTTGTAGCCTAGGAAGGAATGTGAGGTAAAAATCACACAGGTTCATTTTAATTATTTAAGTAATATTGTAGTTTTGATATGATTTGTAGCATAATTTTTTATAAGCAGCAATTTCACATACAGATAGGATTTGTAAAAATCTTTCAATTTAAGTCTGATAAAAAGAGATCAGACATATAATTTGTCTACCACATTGCTTGTCACATTAGGAGTGCTCAATAAAAATTAGCTTTTTTCCCTGCCTGTGATAACTCAAGTAGTGGTACAGCCAACTCTCATTCATTACAATTCATTAAAACCTCAATTTTATACTTGTGTTTTTTTAACCTAAGCCAAAGACCCTGATCTGATTTATTTGAACTCATTGTTTCTGCTTCTTCATATTTTCTTTCATATCTTTTTTTGGGTATCCTTTTGAATCTTGATTTTATCAGCTCTCTTGCACACTCTTGGGTAAATGAAGAATTTCATTCTACTCACTAGGATCTTGAAGACACTAGGAAACCTAGTTGGAATCTTTTAAACATGGTTGAAAGAAAAATATCTATTAATAAACTGTAGAGGAGGAAAAAAATCTTTCTTGTCCCTCTACCCTTCTCCAGGTGGGGCTTTGTAAATTAGACTGACAAAAGACAGATTAACAAGAGAACAACAAACGGAAGTTTACTAACATGTGCATCAGGCGTATGCTCCAAGTACTCAATGATGAGTAACTGAAAGGGGTTGTTAGAGTTTGACCTAATACAGCAGCTTAAAATAACAAAACATTCTTAGAGAACTGACAAGACAAAGGAAATGGACTTTGAGTTTTTTGGGTGGCAAGTTGGGAGAAGGTAAATATATGGAGGAACTAATGGATCATAAGAGCTAGTTAGTAAAGTTTGTTATGTAGGTTCCTCTGATGCTGATTCCAGGCTGTAAGGGTCTAGAGCTGTCTCTGGTGGTTAACTTCTGTCCTTCCTGGTACAGAGTGGAGGTGCATACCCTTACGACTACTACTTTTAGGCAAATAAGGGTAGGGCAGAGAGTTTTTCTTGTATCTGCTTCTTCTCAATTGCCTTCAGCTCAAAATAATTCTTATGTCAAAGTGCCATATTTTGCAGTAGCATATTCTGCTATCTCTTTAAAATTAAACAATTTTCTTTATGGTTCTCCAAAAATTGACTCTATTATAGTAAAATTTTGATTTGACCAGTGTAGGCAAGAAATAATTATTTTTGCGTCCCTAACACTAAGACAATCACCATCAATAATATTTGGAAGGGGGAGGAGGAAAGGGAGAGCCAAGTTCTGGTAACTCTTCAAGAACACAATGGATCCACAAAGCAGAGATTAAAAACAAATGTTTTATAATATGCAACTTCTCAGCTTTGATAAAAGACATTTACTTTAATAATAAAGGATATATAGAAACTTTTGATGAATGATGAAAAATTAAAGAAATAAATCTAAACACAATAGTTAGGCAGCTCAAGGATTCTATAACGTGCTGTGTTTAAAAGATTAAGAAGAAACATTTCTGGTTTATCAGACTTTAAAAGTCATATTGCTGTTATTACTTTATACTATAATATAGATACCAATACTGTAGGCTCATCATTAAAGGATAAGTCAGCATAGTATGCCTTGACAAGCATCTGGAGGGTTGGATTCAACCCTCTGCTATTATTATCTTGAGAAAAAAATCACAATCTATTTGAATCTCTGTTTCCTGTCCATAAAATAAAACCAATGAATTCCACGGTTTCTTAATTCTAAAAGTCCACAGGACTTCCCTCATGGTGCAGTGGTTAAGAATCCGTCTGCCAATGCAGGGGACACAGGTTCGATCCCTGGTCCAGGAAGATCCCACATGTCGCGGAGCAACTAAGCCCATGCGCCACAACTACCGAGCCTGCGCTCTAGAGCCCACGAGCCACAACTACTGAGCCCGTGTGCCACAACTACTGAAGCCCCCATGCTTAGAGCCGTGATCCGCAACAAGAGAAGCCACCACAATGAGAAGCCTGCACACCGCAACGAAGAGTAGCCCCCGCTCGCCGCAACTGGAGAAAGCCCATGCGCAACAATGAAGACCCAACACAGCCAAAAATAAATAAATAAATAAATAAAATTAATTAAAAAAAATAAAGTCCACAAAACTTTGATCAGCCTATGAACAAAACCATATATTCTTGAGATAGAAAAGGCACTATGTTTTATTTACCTTTGTATTCCCCACAGGGCCTAGCATGGTACCTAATAATGTAACTCTTTTTTAGTTCAATAAACATTTATTTTACGTCCCTAGGTTCCAGGGACAGCACTAAATTCTGGGAATTCAGAGATGACTTAGACATGGTCTCCACTCTTTCAGGATTTTACCATCCAGAGGAAGAAAAAAGTATATAGGTAATTTAAACATCAAGAATTATGACAGAGGTAGGCAAAGAACAATATTTGCACATAATGCACATACCTTACAAGGGTCAGAGAAGGGCTTCCTGGAGGAACTTGCACCTCTGATGAATCTTGAAGGATTAGCTAACCATATTGATGGGGAGGGAGAGGAAACAGCAAGAGCAGAAACAAAAAAATATAAAAAGAATATGAATAAATTAATATGGCATACATTCATCACAATTTCATTCTGAATTATTTAAAAAATAAAATAGATCCTCATTTACATAAAACCAATACGAAACCACCCTAATCATAAGGATAACTAATGCTACTTTATTTTCCATATTTCCTTCAGATTCTCAGCAATAGCTCCGTGCTTATTTTATCTGGGCAAGTATATACGATATTTCTTCTAAAATGCATGTCAGAAAACCTGGGTTTCAAATGTCATGAAAAACTGAAAGATTTTGAAAGGGGGGGAAGGAAAGGATTACTGGGTAGCTTACGGAAGGCTGGGCATTGCCTAGTACATCCTTCCTGGTTATCTGACTCTGTAGTGTTCTGAGCCTTTCATTGGATTAGAAAGAGTCCTGGAAATCTTGCCTCAGTCCACTGGTGCTGTCTGAAAGTTATCTAAGTGATGTCAGCTCAGAAGCCTATTCTTTGAAGTAGCAATAATGTGAAGTACCTGGTACGGTCCTTTTCCATGAGGCTCTGAGATTGTTCTTCTTTGTTGAAGATACAAATTCTAGCCTGTAGTAGAATCTTCGGGTAAGCTTTAGAGTAAAACAAGAACATTAAGAGATTTAATGGCTGTGGTTAATTTATTACTATTGCCAATTCTATCATAATAGAGGAGTAAAATTCTGTATTGGAGTCCAGTATGTAACTATTTCATAGGAGTTTTGATGAGGGTTATTCCTGAAGGTAAAACAGTATCATGGAGGGCACATCCGTCATGGAGGGCACTGACAAATTGCTGGGGACTTCCCGTAAAGCATGCAATTTCTGAAATTTTTATACTAATATTTTACCAAACAAACGTAATTTAGGAAAGGCTGAATGTCCCTTCTGATCTGACAACTTTTCCCATGCAACTTTACTATAGTAACAAATTAAACAAACCTAATTATTTCCAGTATCTTTTTTTATAAGGTGGCAGCGCAAATCTTTGTGATTCCAAAGGCCCTCTGAGAAGTCTTAAAGGTTTTATGCATAAAAGTTTTAGTTTTATGTATGTAATATATTCTGAAAATTTTATTTTATGTGTCCTAAATTTAGGAACTGATTTTGGGAAGACAAAATTAAGGGTTCTCAGAGGAGATTTGGTCACTTGATTAGATAGGATCATGAGTGACTGAGAAACAATGCTTCCCTTCCTATTTAATCCAAGTACAAATAATGCATTTAAAAAAAATGTAACACTATTGTAAGTGAAGAGTCGCATTCTATGGGTATTTTCCCCTTAAATAATCAGGGACACCATAAAGACAACTTAAGTGATAGAAGATTATTCTTGTAAGACACAGAATCTTTGCTATTTAGGCAGATTACATGTAAGGTAAAGAATAATCTTTCAAATCGTAGGTGGAAGCATTAATTACTAAATAAAGGAAACAACCCCATCTAAACTGAGGGAGTACTCTAAACATTTTAACGTATTTCGTAGCTTCTTTTCAGACTCAGGTATTATAAACGAAGGCAAATAAAATTCACTTTCTAAGTTTTGTCATTTTTTTTAATACTCTCATATTCCTTTACAGGATCTGTGAGGTCAAAATAATTTTCATAATAATATTAAGATGTTATGTGTTTTTTTTTGACTCTCATCCTCTCAAATTCATGAAATTTGGTGTCAAGAAAGGGGTAGCAGTGTACCATGCCTCACATGAGTATAGAGTGGAGTTTTCCAGAGGTTTTGTGATGGGTGATAATGCAATGGATTAAATGCCAAAGCAGATACAAGCATCCAGCTTTCTTCTGTAAGGCAAGATAGTAAACAGATTTGCAAAAATGTGAAACATGCCATTCTTTTCATGAAAATTTTTGTTTCGAAAAATATAGTTATTTTTCAGAAAAAATAGGTCATTTATGTCAACATGCAACGTGCTAATCATTACTACTTTCCAATGAATCGATAAATATTTTTAAATTTTCTCATATTTTAGTCTCTAATATGGTTAATTTCAATAGTTATAACTAACATTATAATCCACATAAACAAAAGCTCTTTGAGGTTCTCAATAATTTTTAAGCGTATAAAGGGTTCTGGAACCAAAAAAGCTGCTTCAGGAAAAAAAAAACTATTCTTTTTCCTTGAAAAACAAAAGCACATATACTGTTGTAATTCTCTGTCACTGTTACTCCTTGAAGAGCCTCAACCACCCATACTAATTATAACTTTTAACAAAAGTGACTAATTTCTCATTTAAAGAGAAAAGTGCAGGGTGGATATAATTGAGAACTGTCTGGCATATATAAGCATGTTAACAGACTAGCAGAGTTTAAGACTACACATGACAAAACTTTCTATAGCCACACAAATCCTTTTGATAACTTCCTAAAGTGGAAAAAAATGAACAAATTGATTACACAACTCCAAGATAGAGCTTCTCCATAGCATTTCAAATAAGAAGCAAAAATATATAAACTTAGAATTAGGCTTAGTTTAAATCAATGTTGCAATATTCTATTTTACTTAAAAAGTATCCAGCTGTGCAACAATTATCCATTAATTAACTCAATTTAATGTCAGTACACACTTTTTTAAAAGGTGCTTAAAGATCTTGGAAATTATCTTCAAGCTGGCATACCAGGAAGCATAGTTACTGTTGGAATAAAGTTTGTCAGAATGCTGATTTAATGTAGTTGAAAAGAAATTTACATTTTTCATAATCATAAACATTTTTAGAAATAATGTTAATTTATTTGATAAGTAAGCCTGTGTAAGTTTAGGAAAAATACACCCAAGTAAAATAAAACGCATACTTAACACTGACAAAACAGAGAAAAGACTTAATTACCAAAATTGTATATTAATTATGTAATCTTGGGTTCTTAAAATGTTTCTGGATCAATTTCTGCAAGAAGATGTTTTATTAAAGTCTAGAACATTTAAAGTATTAATGTAACCAAGCAAGGGCTTGTGTGCCCATGCCACAGAAAGCCAAACTCTGACAGTGGGAGTTTGCAGCAAAGTAAGGGTTTATTTGCAGGGCACCAAGCAAGGGAGTGGGATACAAGTCTCAGATTCACTCCATCTTGGTCTCTGAGTTGGAGATGTTTTGAAGGGGAAGAACAAAGAAACTGGAATTAATCATTGTCTTGTGATATTTCTGTGACATTTCTCAAACATGATTTCAGGAGTCAAGATGTCTCTGGTTTAGGATTCTCTGGCCATGTGGTCCATGGCTCAGGGGTCTGTGAGCTCATCTTGCCCTGGAGAAACAACCTGAGTTTTTACCGTAATGATGATATCTACAACAACAGCAATTTTAGTCACCTGACTCTGGTTGGTTAGTGGTCAGTTAGCATAGGATTGAGGTCAGAGGGCACAAGAAAGGGAAAAAAGTTTTGAATAGATAGATTAATCATTAACTCGGTAAGGAAACTGTTTTAGCGGGGCTCAGTTTCATTAGATATTCAATTTTCTTATTTTCTGGAAATTTAAGACTATTCAATTTCTGTATGTGCTTATTCTCTCTATGACCTCATCAGAACAGTGCTCCTTTAATTTATATCTTCCAGATACAGGAAAAGATATCAAGGACACAAGATCTTTCTGAATTACAGAATATTTTGGAATATTTTTTGTCTTTATATTCCAATAAATATTCATACTTTATTCCTCTTATTGGGCAGAAAATATGCTTATATTTTATTATTTAGCCATGATCTTTCTACATTTATTGTTATTATGAAACTAGTTTTATTAATTCATGAAATTTGGTACCAAGAAAGGGGTAGAGCATACCACCCCTCAAAAAGACATGTACTCAAGCTACAAGATTTAGAGAAACAGTCTTGTTAGAAGTAGGCTTAATAGGTTTTTTTAGCCCATGTTCTAGGCTTAATTCACCTCCAATCCTTCTCGTGTTTAAGAGTTTCTTCTCATACCTTCCCTTCTGTATTTAACCAGGCAGAGCAAAACATCCATATTAGCTAAACTGAAATTTTAAGTAGGAAATACAGAAAACATTAGAATGAGATAAAGCAGGCAATGATCTTAGTAATGGTGGTAGGACAAAGAAGAGGAGTCTTGAGAAATCGCCTCTCCCGTACCTGATTGCCTAAGTATAATATATATGTGGTATTTATTCATGCTAATGTATAATTTTACATTTTATTATAATTTAAATTTATGGTAATTCTACGTTTTAAATGGTTCAATGGATTGGTTCAATGACAGAGATGTAGGCTTCAGGCCTTAAAGCCTCTATTTTACACACAATGCTTGCTAATGGAGATTACCGTTTCTCTGCAGCTTCCAAGACTCTGTAGGCCTCTGGCTTCTTGAGAACCACAGTTGGAAGAAGAGCCCAGGCTAATGAGCGATTTTTTTTAAGACTGATTGATTGATTGATTGATTGCTATGTTGGGTCTTCGTTTCTGTGCTAGGGCTCCCTCCAGCTGCGGCAAGTGGGGGCCACTCTTCATCGCGGTGCACCTGCCTCTCGCTATCGCGGCCTCTCTTGTTGTGGAGCACAGGCTCCAGACGCGCAGGCTCAGTAGCTGTGGCTCATGGGCCCAGTCGCTCCGCGGCATGTGGGATCTTCCCAGACCAGGGCTCGAACCCGTGTGCCCCACATCAGCAGGCAGACTCTCAACCACTGCGCCACCAGGGAAGCCCTAATGAGCGATTTTTAAAAGGCACTTTTTTTTCAGATGCCCTCAACAGACTTGAAGTAAAACCGTCGCTCAAATGTATCTTGGCTAAAGAATCCCAAACTTCTATATCATTAAAAGATCTGTGGTACCCGAGCAAGGATGTAAACACAAGAGTGAGAGGCTTCATGATTATTTTTTTTAAACCCCACTTTTGAAAAAAATAAATTTGTCAATCCCCACCTCCTTAACTGTGAGGGTCCCATGAGCTTCTACACGCAAAGGGCTTAAAACAGTGGCCCGCACACAGGCCAGGAACACTCTTTGCTCCCTACCCATCACCGGCGACACAGATCAGGTGGCTGCTGCCCCCTGGCGGCCAAGGCCGACTTCCGCTCTCCGTACCTAGCGCAGTTGCGGCGTCCACGTGGGCTCCACGGCGTCCACGTGGGCTCCGCGGCGTCCACGTGGGCTCCGCTACGTCACATCCGGGCCTTGATATTTGGGGTTGTGGCTCACGCGCGATGAAGTGCGTGTTTGTTACTGTAGGGACCACCAGCTTTGACGACCTTATTGCGTGTGTATCGGCGCACGACAGTTTGCAAGTGAGTGGGGAAGGCGAGCGGGAGGCGGGCGGGAGGCGGGCGGGAGGCGGCGGGACTCCCCGCGCTGAGCTCGCCGCCGCCAGCCTGACCGTTAACCTCGGTAACCTTGCCTGACTGTTGCATTCGGGAGGAATCCCCGGCAGCTCAACCTCTGGTGCCGCCGCTCCTCAGCCGGCTCCTCCCCGCGCCTGACTGGGCTCTCCTTCAGCTCCCCCGCTCCTTAGGGTCCTCCGCCTCCTCTTCCCGTTCCCCACAGCTTTGCGGGGCCGTTCCTCCCCGTCCTTTCTCCGGCTTCTTCTTTCTCCCGTATTTTCTCCACGGATTCTCCGCCTCCGCCTCTCCGTCCTCCGGCTTCGCCCCTCCTTCCAGCGGCTCCACCTCTCCGAGCCGGGGCTCCGGCCCGCCTCCCGGGCCCGGGCCTGCGCCTGTGCCCGCCTCGCTGGCCGCTCCTTGGGGCCGCGCGGTCGACGCGCTCCGTCGGGTTCTGCCCGGCCCGACCCGGCCGGACCGCTCGGCGCCCTGCCCCGGCCCTGCCCCGGCCCTGCCCCGCCGCGCTCGGGCCGCGGTCTCCATGCCTTACCTCCGGCTCAGGCACCCTCGCGGCCGGCGTCCCCGCGCGGCGCGGCGTCCCCCAAGCGCGCCCTCTCCTTAGGGCTCGTGGTTCGCGCAGCCCCAGCCGTGTGCTATGACGACGCTGTTCCTTGCCTTCCCTCCCTAGTTTGCGACGCTTTTTTCAGAGTCTTTGCGTTGGTCTCCTAGTTCTTGCTGGGCCATTTCTGTCACGACGGGATGACCTGGGGCGTTTAGATTCCTTAGGGCTAGTGAGGTGCCAGGTCGGGGCCCGGGACGGGGGAAAAAGGAGCCGTTTGAAAAACTAACGGGCTCCATCCAGTTCGACTGTTCGGCAGCTCGTGCTCCGATTGGGTAGTTTGTTGTCGATATTACTGTTTTTACAGTAGCCTGTTTAAAAGGCCCGCTTTTTCTTTTTTCCCGCTTCAGATAATCCAGAGCCTCGGTTACAACCGACTTGTCCTACAAATAGGTAGAGGAAAGGTGGTACCTGAACCATTCAGCACGGAGTCATTTATTCTGGATGTTTACAGATACAAGGATTCATTGAAAGAAGACCTTCAGAAAGCAGATCTTGTTATTAGTCACGCCGGTAAAGTGCCGTAGAACCGTCCGGTTTGGTTTTTGATAGACAAGAAATAAGAACAGAAAGTCGAACTTTTCTGATGTAAAATAAAATCACTAGGGTAACTCACCGGTAGCCCTTTTGAATAAAATACTGATTTCAGTATAGCAGTCGGGAACATTATTGGAGAGAATTTATAATTATGGGTGATAGAAAAATGGGAAATCAATCACTGAAGCCCAACTTTACAGTCAGAAATTCTAAACACAGGCAAAATAATTTATCCAGTGACATGTGTCAAGAGTTATCAGTTGGAATTAGTATCTGGGCTTAGGTCAGCAGGAATGTTCAGCCAATTGGTCGGATTGGTCATTGAGAATTTGGCTTTGGAAGACTTTTTACATTTCTATTAAAAGGTTAAGTAGGGCTTCCCTGGTGGCGCAGTGGTTGAGAGTCTGCCTGCCAATGCAGGGGACACGGGTTCGAGCCCTGGTCTGGGAGGATCCCACATGCCACGGAGCAACTAGGCCCGTGAGCCACAACTACTGAGCCTGCGCGTCTGGAGCCTGTGCTCCGCAACAAGAGAGGCCACGATAGTGAGAGGCCCGCGCACCGCGATGAAGAGTGGCCCCCACTCACCACAACTAGAGAAAGCCCGCGCACAGAAACGAAGACCCAACACAGCCAAAAATAAATAAATAAATAAATTTATTTAAAAAAAAAAAAAAAAAAGGTTAAGTAATTTGTCCTGTCAGTAAGCGGCAGACAGATAACAGTCTGGTGCTGGCATCGTCTACCCAAAAAGGATTTGTCTGCTCGCTTAGCAGTCTCCTTGCTCCCATTTAAATATCTAAATGAGTTTAGAGTTAAAAGTTGAATTGACCCAAATATTGTATATGTGCACGTTTGTGGAGATTTATCCTTGACTATTTTGACAAGCAGACTCCTAAGGAGTGGTCAGTTTTCCTTTATTGGTACTTGTCACTACTGAAGGTTTGCTTTTTTACTTGTGTTTGAATAGAAGTGCAGTATGGCTTCATGTACAGTATGTTGAACCTGAATCTTATTTGGATTCAAGGCCCATGCCCAGGGCATACAACTAGAGGGCAAGTTGCAAAGCACTGATATTGTTGGCAGTGATAAAGAACGTGTTTTTCAAGTCAGGTTTGTAACAACTAGAGACCACTCATAACTATTTTTTGTCATTTTGGATGTTTAATTAAAAGGCTTGATTTGTCGTGTTGCCAACTAAATTTTTCATCTTTTGAGTTCTAGTTATAAGGCCTGGTGAAGCACCGTAACTTTTTTTTAAACTGTGTTAACAAATTTGGTATATTTTCGTAGGTGCAGGAAGCTGTTTGGAGACTCTGGAAAAAAGAAAGCCCCTCATAGTGGTTATAAATGAAAAGTTGATGAACAATCATCAGCTGGAATTGGCAAAGCAGCTACACAAAGACGGGCATCTCTTTTACTGTACCTGCAGGTATACTAGAGACTGATTATTTGATCTCTTGTCTTAATTCCTTCCTAGCTATTCTTACCCACCTGCCTAACCCACCTGTATCTTTGATCTCTTACCTTCTCCCACTTAGCAAACATTTTGATTTTCTCACCTGTAAAACCTGCTCATTTGTCTTCTACTTTGACTGTGTTATCTGTGTTGTATTTCTTTCAGTGTTTATGCTTATTTCATTGCATGTGAATATCTGAATGTGTGTGTGTGCACGTATCTGTGTGTGTTCATCTGGGTGTGCAGGTCTCTGAGAATATAAACTTTTGTGTTCATTATTTGTCATTATTCAAGGAAGGCATTTGCTTATTTTTAATTAAGGTTTTGCCTTCAGTAAATCCACTGGAATCCCTAAATTAAATTTACTCATTCATTCATTCAACTATACCTAATACATGGCAGGCATTGTTTTTGGTGCTGTGGATAACAGTGGTAAACATGACATAAAGTCCCTGCTTTCATGGTGCTTACGTTCTAGTGGTGGGAGATAGACAGTAAACAGTTCATAAATAAGCAATCGAGACAATTTCATATGGTGAAATGTGTTATGAAGAAAATAGGGCAGGGTGATGTGATAGCTGGGGTGAAGACTAATTAGAATGGTCAGGGAAGGCATAACTGGGTATATGACATTTGAGCTGAGACCTAAATAACCAGGAAGAGCCAGTCATGTGAAGCTCTAGAGGCAGAAAGAACAGCAGCAATTGCAAAGGCCCTAAGTTGGGAATGAGCTTGGAGTTTGGTGTGTTTGAGGAACAGAGGGTTAGTGTGGCAGGAGTATAGTAAGCAAGGGAGAGAATGTAGTATGAAGATGAAGCTGGGTGGGGATAGTTCACAGAAGAGTTCTGATTTTATTCTATGTTTAATAAGAAACCGTGGGAGTATTTTAAGCAGAGGAATTGCTTTATGGTAAGGAGTATTATTTTCTAGAAGTATATTAGAATTCAGCAAGAACTGATCAACATCACAATAGAAGGATGAAGAAAATTGCTGGTTTTCTATTAATTCTTCTTCAGACACTAGAAGCTTGCCAAGGGGTCAGGTCAGTAATTCCCAATTGTTTGACTTTCAAAGCTATCCTAATTTGATGTTTTAAAAAGAAAAGACCTCATAGAAGTATTACAAAATGCATATTTCTTATGTTATAATAAATTGAAATTAATTTGAAAATAAACCTTAGAAAAAACTGGTTAGAACATAAGCTTTTCTTTTAATTTTATTGCTTCTGTGTTTTAGGCACTCAGTAAATACTTGTTCATTCATTATTTATTGGGCACATACTGTGTGCCAGGCCTTATTCTAGGCACTTGGCATCATCAGTGAACAAAAAACAAAGTTTCCTATTCTCATTGAAAGGAGACAGATTCATTTATTGTTCCAGGAGCAATGGTTGGTGTCCTAATCCCTATAATGACGGAGGAGAGGGAATGTCAGGGTGGCTTTGTAATATGGAAGCCATTCTTAAAATATTGTGAGTCAGGGGAGAAGCTAGGTAATCAAAATTATGTGGGCTTCAGATAATGGGCATATCTGTCCTTAGGTAGTTGAGATTGTTAGGGGTTAATACCATTTATGAAGAGGAATCAATGTTCATCTTCCTTGGTTTATGCAAGTCAATTTTTCCAGACACTTTTGATGAGTATTTTCATTCTAAACATTAAATCAGCTTCGATTTTTATGTTAGTACATTAAAAAGGGGAAAACATTGATTTCATAGACACATCCTGACTCTCTACTCAGGCTGAAAAAGGAGCTGTACAAATCTCCAATTTATTAATTTTTTTCAGTTTTAGAATTCTTTTTTTCTTGTATTAATTTCAAGAAAGTCACACACGTGGATGCCATAAGGAGAATCAATAATTGGTTGTATTTTTATTTTAGGTATATCATTTATTTGCCCCAAATGTAGGCTGGATGATTGTCTGTTCTAATTTAAGTGGCTGGTTTAATTAAATTTCTGAAGTAATAGTTTTATGTTGTGGGTCTGAACCTTATTTCCAACGTGCATGGCGACTGTATGTTGCTTAGTTATATATGGATTTATGGTAGTAAATTACTAGCAAAAATTATTTCACAATCTTCATGCATGGTCTAGTAGTCTCCCCAGCTTATTGTTCTTGTCTTGCAGCTGTTACTTTTGGTTTCATTTATTCTGTTTTCATAAATTGAGTTTGCTTCAAGTTATATCAGCCCAGTCCTGAGAAGTGTTCCAAAGCCACGTGACCACATCTTTCATGAAATAACATTTCTGAAATATTTCAGTTGATGTAAAAGATAAAATGTTGAATTGCTATTGACATGTAGTGGTCTTTGTATTATTTTATTATTGTGTATACCTATAATATTAAAATACATTGAAATTCACATATACAGTTTGAGAACCATCACAATATTCTTGGACGTTAGATTCAGTCATCAAGTGGGCAACATTGAATTATGGAATTTTCTCCCATATTACCTAATATTTTTCTTCTTTTGTTTTAGCACGCTTCCTGGGCTGTTACAGTCAATGGACTTTTCAACACTGAAATGTTTTCCTCCTGGCCAGCCAGAAAAATTTTCTGCATTTTTGGATAAAGTTGTTGGATTACAAAAATAAACACTAAACTCTCAACGCTTTAAAAACACCCCTCAAATTCAACTTATGGAATGTGGTTAAATCAAATTAAATACAGAGTATATATTTGTAGAATAATATAAATTAATAAGTCTCCCACATCTGTAGAATGTATAGAAAATTTTATGGTGTGAATGTTAGCATTTGGCTCCAAATTCTAATTGCAATTTCACAAATTTATTAGATTTTTCCCTAATCTTCATGTTTTAGTAAAAGAAATATGTAGTGAGCATTCACACGTTTTATTCTAGAATCCCAGATGGATTTGGAATCATGAAAAAAATGAATTAAATATGAAAACTTTGACAAAAACCTCAAATGTAGTTAATTTGATATTAGAGTAAAAAATGAAACAGTAACAAACTTGTAAAAAAAAATTGAGTCAGAATCTTCAGCTTCATAATCCAAGGAACCAAATTTAAGAAAAAAAGACCAACAAAAATGATGGATTGTGTTCTGTGAAATAAAAAGCTCAATAATTACCTTAAAAAGATTAACTAGCAAGTCAGTTGATCTATTGTACTTCGAGAAACTACTGTTATCCTGAAGAATAGAGTGGAGTGGGTGTGTTCACTGTTTTCCTGTAAAATATGAATAGAAAGTGACAAAAATAATCTTGCCCAATGTCAAAGCTTTACTGGTTTGAGAAGAGTAAATCAAAAAGCACTTGTGCCAATAGGACTTGCTGTTATTTTTTAAGGACCCTCCCCCCACAGTGGTATTGAAACATTTACTGTAGCATCATAGAGGAATTTATGCCCTTATAAAATTAGTTTTACAAATGAATAAATGATCTGATGTGTGTAATGGCCTAAATATATGGTTTTAAAATTCACGTAACTCAAAATAGATACTTTATGAAATTCTGATTATGGTAAGTGGTTTCAAGACCTATAAAATAAACTAGATAATTCATAAGTATTGATAGTTTTCTGGTAGAAAGTTTAGATATAATTCATCCATAAAAATAGAGCATTCACTATAAAGATTCATTTTTTAATTGTATTATCCCAAAATGTTGAATATTCTAAACATTTTACTTGGGATGCATTATATAATGTTTCTGTAGATTTATTTTCCTGATTGTGTTTTACTTAGGCTAATATTAAAATAAATTCTTACTAATGGTAGAAGGTGGTGGCTGAGAAGTACTCTGGGCAGCAGGAGGATACCAACTTGGATTAAATTTTGCTGAGAATAATCTAAAAAGTGAGTAATCTACACAGTTGAGAATTCACAGCACCATAATCGTAATTGTATATTAATGTTAACCTAATGCTGTAGGAAAGGCCCTATTCAAATCCATAGAGAGAATTTCACTTTTCTGGCCTCTCTTTTAAATATGTTTCTCTAGTTTGAGAAAAAATGTGGCTTAAAATTTATGTTGATCACTCAGTCTTTAATTATCTTATGTCATGAAGGATTAACCATAGAGAATCAGAAACAAATGAAAGGGTCTACTCAAACATTAGACAACTAAAGAGGAACATAGGGCCCCAAATCCTCTGCTGCTTTCCCACAAGAGCACATAACCCAGATTCCATTATTTCATTTAGCAGAGGCTTAAGCCAGTGGTGTCAATTGTGTGTAGTGACATCTCTTGACTATACCTTTGTAAAATTTTACATCTGTTGTGGGGTTTAAAAATCAAAGGGTATCTTAGAACCATTTTGATTTGGCAGGAATCCTCAAGATCATGTAGTCCAATCCCTTCATTTCACAGATGAGGAAGAAGCCCAGAGGTTACAACTTGTCTAAAATAACAGCCTTTGGCAGCGCTGCCACTAGAAGCAACTTCTTGACTCCCAGTCCGGTGCTCTTTCTACCATACCATAATATATGTTGTAAGCTTTTTGTTTCTTTATATTTGTTTGCCTAGTATTTACTTTAGTTACTTTAATCCCTTCCAAGGGAGATTTTCTTCATTTCCAGAAGTTTAATTATTTTAGTAGGAATTTCACAGTTCACTAAATTGGGTTTTCCTTTGGTGTATTGCAACCTTAGCTGGGACTTAGAAACCGGTGATTCCTGAGTTTTTGGAATCTAGCAAAATGCCACGGTATAGCATTGATACTAGATTGAACAAATAAAGACTTTAAGACAAAGAATTGCAGATTTTTGGAATTGGTAGAGAATTTAAAAAATACCTAGTGCAAACCATTCATTTTACAGATGAGGAAAGAGGCTAGGATAAATTAATTGCCCAATTAGAAGGGTATTTCTAATTGGTCCTTAAGAAAAAATTCATGGTAATAAAAATTCTATTTGAAATATTTACCCAATAAAATTTGTTTAGTTTCATTACCTGACAGGGCTTCCGATTTTTGAAATCAGTGTGTAAGTGCAATGCAGTTTATGTAGCAGTTTTCTGTTGAGAGAGGTATTTAGATATCCAGGGATGAGGAAGTGAAAGAGAAAGTTTAGTATTTTGAGAAGTTCACATCATTGGTAGGTGCAGAGGTGGACAGGTAATAGAAAGTTGATGGATGTTGTAGTAGGTGAAAAGTGATGTGAAGTTATAGTATGCTTGGGAAGTAAGGATTTTAGATGACTACGTGCTTATAATTTGGAAGGAAAGGGAGTTAAGGATTTGGTGTTAGGTAAGATAGTACAACTGATGAACTTGATGCAGGGTTCTGTAACATTGAAAAGTAGTCATCTCAAAGTATTATCAAGTGATTCTAGACACCGAGAACCTGTATCAGAGCACTGCTTTGTATGCTTTTAAAGGCAAATCATGTGGACACAAAGGGCAATATAAAAATGTATACCACTTTGATAATTTGAGGAAGTTTTCCAAGACTAAGGATGTCAGGAATGACTAACAGTAATATAGATATTTTTCTTGGTCCTTTATTATAGTATAAGCACTTAATCCCTGTGATTTATTAAAAATAGGAAATTACCAGAGATGACCAAAAATCTTCATGTGGTCTGAGAAATGGGATGTATGGCCAGATTACTTGAAATTGTTTTTTGGGGAAAGATTTGGACGGGGGTGGTCCTGATAGCTGTGTGGTAATCAATTTTCTGCTGAACAATTAGTACCATATTTTTATGGGGGAGTAGGGAATGAAAAATAACAGTAACAGTTAACACCTGTTGCCTGCTTAGTATGTATCATGTACTGTTTGAAACATTTTACACAAATGAACTCATTTAATCTTTACAGTATAACTCTATGAAATAGTTACTATTGTTGCATTTTGCAAATGAGGAAACTGAGCTCAGAGCATAATGTGAAAAAGGAGTTATGCTACTTAAGTATCCAAAAGATGGTCTGGGAATTGTAATTGGAACACTGAATTCCAGTGTATTTCCATCATTTATGGGGACAGGAGGACTGTATATTTGAAATCAGGGGACTATTCCAAAAAATTTAGATTGTGTGGTAGCCATGGGTATGTAACCTATTTCAGTTTTTACATTGCTATTTAAAAGCATACTGATCGCTACTCATAAAATCCATGTGGAGAAACTCCCAGTCGGTTACCTGTTTGCAGCTTACTTACCAGCTCTTTTGTTTTCTCTGTAAATGTGCTTGGGGCTCTATTTTTGGTCCTCCTATATTTTTTCTTGGTATTTTCATCACTCCCAGGGTTTCTACTATTGACTCCCCTGTCTATCCCGCAACTGTGATTTGAGCTTCTGCATGGTATTTCCAGTTGCTTACAGGTCATGTCACTCTGTTAATTCTCTTAAGCACCCTAAACTTGATATGCCCCAAACTAAAATCATATTTCTCCTTTTCATCCTTCTGAGATCCTTAACTCTGTTAATGATGTCACCATTTAGTCAGTCTTCCAGGCTTTAACTCTTACATCTCCAACCCTTTATATATGATTGGTCACCGGGTACTCTCAGCTTTACTTCCTAAATGTCTCAAGCCCATTTATTTGTTCTCTTAGTTTTTTTTTTTAAACATAAATGCATGATAAGAATCTACTTTTTGTATCAGCAGGACTCAAGACATGATTCCTGCTCTGGAGGAACTCTTAAGTATAGTTGAGGAGGAACTATATATTCATGCGTCCTCTGCCTGAAAAACAGTTGGCTATCCGTAAATGATAAATGCACTTCTGTAACTTAGTATTCTTTTCTCATCTTGATTAGGTATTGGGTCTAGGAAACATTGTCATCTTGCACACATTCATTTCCTACTCTCCTTGACTTCAAAATATCTAGTATGTCTCTTGTTCAGGAGAAAGATGTGACCATCGCATTATATGGTGAAGTTTGTAGGATCAAGCATTTATAGGAATGGCATCTAAAACATAGTAGTGCTGATCCTATGTAATGTTCTAATGGTATTTAAGGGTCTGTCAAAGAATGGTACCTGTTGGGGATTTTCGGACAAACATGGTGTTAAAAATCAGAGGTTTATAAACAGCAGTAGCTATAGTGTTTTCCAGTAAAAGATTACATGGAGAAAGGTTTAGGATAACCACCAAATCACACTTAACTCCTTGTTAAATGGTTAATTCCTTACATGAATATTCTAGCACAATCTTGTATAGTTCTTTGAATTCTTATGATTTTTGTTGGTGGCTAGATAAAAGGTGAGCAAAACAATCTAGCTTCAAACGGGAAAGTAAAACACATGTTTCTTGACGTTGATATTGATTCTTTTTTTTTTTTTTTTTTTTTAATTAATATCACCTGTTTGTTTTTTTTAATTTATTTATTTGTTTGTTTGTTTTATTTTTTTTTTTTTGGCTGTGTTGGGTCTTCGTTTCTGTGCGAGGGCTTTCTCCAGCTGCGGCAAGCGGGGGCCACTCTTCATCGCGGTGCGCGGGCCTCTCTCCACAGCAACCTCTCTTGTTTCGGAGCACAGGCTCCAGACGCGCAGGCTCAGTAAGTGTGGCTCACGGGCCCAACCGCTCCGCGGCATGTGGGATCCTCCCAGACCAGGGCCCGAACCCGTGTCCCCTGCATCGGCAGGCAGACTCTCAACCACTGCGCCACCAGGGAAGCCCCTGATATTGATTCTTAAAAAATATTTTGAGGGGTTTTTATACCATCATGTCTCATCTATTTTAGTATTTCACTTCTAGATCCTTATTGTCTTTATGAATTTTTACCGTATCCTGGCTGAAATTATTTATTATGATTAACACTCTGTCATGAATTTTTTTATGTCCTCCCCGTGTGCCCTGCGGTGGAAGCGTGGAGTCTTAACCACTGGACTGCCAGGGAATTCCAATGTCATGATTTTATTTTGATGGCTACAGTCCTGCTTTCTAAGGCAGTAGTTCTTAAGCTTTTTTGGGGCCATGAAACCCTTCAAAATACTTAAAACTATTGCTTCTCTCTCTACTCACACATACACATATTTTGCTATGAATTTCAGGGAATTTACAGGTACCTTGAGGCCGCCCCAGGTTAAGAATCCCTAGACGGAGGCCAACTTCAGTAATTCCTTGGTCATTGTTCATTAATATTTGATGGTAACTATTAGACTCCTTTATAATTAAACCCTCTGATTAAATACATTTAAGTTTAGTAATTTCCAGTTTTTATAATATAACACAAATTATAAATTTTTCTCTTCGTTTAAAACATGCCAAACAACACATTTTGACACCTTAATACTCTAACTCAGTATCTATAATCCATAATGTCTTGTGTAGTACTGTTTCTAATTGATAAAAGGAACTAAATGAAAATTATTTTCGTTTGTAGTAATTATTTTAGGATATATTACATTGGGCTGTCTGGTAAAGCAATACAGTGTTGTAATTTACTCATTTACTGTTAAGTGTGCTTCTAAAGTATTTGCTGAACTGATAGTCACTGTTAGAATGATGTCTGTGAGAGGCCATATATTGCATCTTTGTTACTGTTCATTTCCCCTTTTGTCCAGAACATAGTGGTGGTTTTTCCACTGCTGTATGAAGTGGGTGGATAATACACTCCCCAAATTTAGGAGTGAAAACCATTCCTAAATTTTCAGCCTAAGTAATTTTCTGGATTTCAGTTTTTCCATTTGTGAATTAGTAAAACTAGCTTTCCTCATAGGTGATTTCTAAGACATAAAAACAACTGTGTAGCATGTTTGAAAATAAAAAATGTTGAAATAAGACATTTTCTCTTGGTTAGAGTTTTTGTTTTAAGAAGTAGGAATAGGCTTAGAGATATTTTCCTAGAATTCACAGTATATAGTCCTAAATGATACAGAAAGCAAAATCTTCATTGAATTTCATATTTAAATTCATATTCAGTCTCTAGTTGGGGTTGTAGTTAGAGAATTAAAGTTTACTTAGAGGTTTAAGTGCATGAGTCTTTTCAGTGCATCAAAACAAAGAAAAGAATGTTCTGGTCTTTATTCTCCCTTTCTTCAATCCCCTGTCTGTCTGTAGACTGATTGGACACTGCAAGTAGCTTAAAAAAAACAACAGAAAGCAACCTTCAGTATTTCTGTGTCAATATGATATATTTTTAAAGAGTACTGTTTTCCTTTTTTTCTAATCTGTATTAGAATGCTTCAGGTGGAAGTAGGGAAGAGAGGGAAATGAAAGCAAGTGGCTCTTGGTAATGTTTCTTCTGTTTTGCATATCTGAGCAAGGATAACTGCTCTGGGAAATCAGTTCTTTTTCTTTATTGTCTCCTTCCTAAAACTTGAGGAGGTTGAATAGGGCTGTATTGGCCAAATTTTGTTTTGGAACCATTGTATTTCTTTTCCTCATTAACCTTGCTTTGCTAATTCTGTTTAAATGTTCACCATGAAAGGAAGTGACAGGTTCTAGTTTCAGAGTGCTGTTAAAACATGTTTTAAAAAAGACAGTTTACCATTATATTTTTCAGTAATGAAAGACCTTAAAAAGGTTCTGTAGAGTTGCAGAGCAATTTCCCCCATTGCCCCCATGTTATTTGGTACTAAAAATAGTTAAATGATTTAGTATTAAGTTTTTAAAAAAATACTAATTGCCTTTTCAGCAGGTTGTTACAAGTCGTTATATCCATGTATCTATTATTAATTTTTTCAGCTTTGTTGAGATATAATTGACATATAACATTGTTTAACTTGTGTAACATAATGATTTGATGTATGTATATAGTGAAAAATGGTTACCACAATAAGTTTAGTTAACATCCATCACCACTTATAATTAAAAATTTTGTTACCTTTAAAAACCTAGGTCTGTTTATTTCATCTGATAAGGTAAGATTTATCATTCATTTTTATGTGGGCCATTCAGCCTCACAATTTGCCAGGATGATATGTTAATCTCCCTATAAGCTATTTTTATGGTTAATGTCAATCACAAGTTTGATCATCTAAAGGGAGGGCAAATCTGTTACCCACCGTTGAATCACAGAGAATCACAGTTCTTTAGACCTGAAAGAGAGCTTAGAGATCATACAGCCCATCTCCTTTACTTTACAGATAAGAAAACTGATGCAGAGATGAAAGTGGCATAAGAAAGTTCATAATATTCTTTTCATGGTACCATATTGTCTCTCAGAAATTAAAATAATAACTCAGCATCATTTTTATACATTTACAATTATACATTTGCAACTATACCATATATGTCACAGACAATGTATGCTTTAAAAAAAAAATTCCCGGCATATACCTCATTTAATTGGTTGAAACATGAAGGAGTGTTATCTTAGAATTAAAACTATCAGTATTTATATGTTGTACTTCAAAGAAATTTCCCTACTTCATCAGTGAAAGAAGAAATAGGCAATTCCAGTTAAAACAACAAATCCCATTTTCAAGTTGAATTACAGTATGGAAGGTAGTTGTAAAATTAAAGGACGTCAATTTTATGACAGGTCAAATGATAATTATTTTAAGTTATTTTTATTTTCTTCCATTTGTTTTATTTTAATCTGTACCCACAGTACAGTGCTTAAAAGGTCTTTAAGGAAATTATTTTTCTTCCCATTATTTTCAAGAATTTAGGTGAAATTGTTCTGGTTCTTACCATTTTTTTTTCTTTTTTTGACCAAAGAATAATTTCTTAGTGAACCACTTTACTTGGCAGGTAGCAGTTAACAGCAGTCAATACTTAAACACTTAAGTGCTACGCACTTGACATGCAGTACCTTATGTAATTATTCCAACAACCTTAGATTTAGATCACAGAAAAATTCTGGAGTAACATTTCTCAAACTTTGAAAATTTGAAAGCAGTAGCTGTAGCGCATTAAAAAACCATTAGTAACTTGAATGCTAAAGTTACCTGTTTAAGTTTGACTTGGCCTTTTCCTAAACCATTTTTCCTCTTACGGGAAAGACCAGGTCAAAGTTAAGCAGGTAACTTTAGCATTCCTTGACGCCTTTAATATTGCTAATGGGCATATGAACCTCAAAGACAGGATAATAGTAGGTGGCCTTGAAACTCTCTTCTTAGGAATACTTAATAACTTGTGGAACACCTTGTTCTAGAGCACTGGTTCCCAAAGTGTGGTCCTGGGCTAGCAGCATCAGCATCGCCTGAGAACTTGTTAGAAATGCAAATTCTTGGGACCCACCCCAGACCTGGCTGAATCAGAATTTCTGGGCATGGGGCAATCTTTCTTCAAGCCCTTCACTTAAGAACCACTGTTCTAGAGGTTTGCAGGATTGGAGTAGGTTGCTGTGGAAAAATAGCCAGTTTGGATTTCAATGCAATAGATATTTCAAAGGACAGTATTAAATACTATGAAATTGCTTTCTATTATATACAGGATGAATTCTAGTATTGTCCCACTGGTCTTTTTTAAGAAGTCCTATTGTACTAATTTGGGGAACATGACTTGTAGTTAACCATCTCTGAGTCCTTGTTCATATCTTTTCTTCTTTAGTATGCAATTCCTCTATAATAATTATGCAAGAATCAGGAGATAATATATAGTTCTAGTCCTAGTACTATTGCCAATTGGATGTGAAAACTTGGGCAAGTCTTATAATTATTTGAAACCCATTTCTTCATCTGTAAAATAAGAGGTCCCTTTTAGCTGTAACATTCTACTTATTTATTTTCCCAGTTTATTATGCCAGTCTGTTTCTTGCTCACTTTATTGAATTTTTAATTTGTTTTAGTATTTCTTAATACATGTAAATATATAAAATTTTAACTAGTTCTACAAGGCTTATAACAAGAAACAGCAGTTCTATGTCCCATTCCTCCCCATCTCTAACCCTGCTTCCCGTAGGTAAGCATATTACATTATTTTATATGTTTTATAAGTGATATTTTCAAACATGTTTTTTAAATTTAAATATCATCTGTAGACTTCCTGCTGTGGAAGAGAGGCTTTATCTCCCTCCTCCCTTTCTTCCACAGTGGGAAGTCTATAGGTGATATTTAAAGTTAAAAAACAAAAACAAATTTAGTTTATCAGTTATGGTGAGATCTGTTTTCAGTGTTGACATTATTATGATTCTTTGAGTACAGTATTCACATATGAGCCATGTGGTACGTGTTGATTGATTACATTTCTATAAAACTGTTTACCTCATTTCTGTTTTTTCATTTGCTCAGTTTTCTATAGAACTGTTCCCAAACTCTCCAACAGAGGTGGCCATCTTTCCTAGTATGTTTAAATATGCTAAGTTATCTATGACTTTTATTATTATTTATTTTTTAATATGTCTGTGCTGGAGTTCTCGTTTCTTTTACCTGAACTGGTTGTTCTCTATATAGTCCTGCTTAAAAGTCTGTCCTGGGATTTCCTCTTTATCCTTATCTTAAAAATTCCTTTTGCTTCTCTCTTGTGTTGAATCTTCTGTTTCCAGGATTCTATGTGGCCCACCCCATTTTGTGGTTTAACTTCTTTATTTTGGTTTCAGATATCCTCCACTAGCTTTCTGACAGTAAGGCGCATTTTTTTTTAATCTTTCAAGTTTGAAAATGCTGCCTTCTACTCTTGCATCTGATTGATAGCTTGGTATAGAGTTCAAGGTTGGAAATAATTTCCCCTCAAATATTGAACTTCATTGTTTTCTAGCTTCTAGTTCTTCTGTTGAGAAGTTTATTGCTATTCATATGTGTGATCTTCTGTATAAGACCTGTTTTTACTCTCAGAAAGCTTTAGAATGTTGTTATATGCATTGCAGATCATCTTTTTTGCTTTCATTGTTCTGGCTACTTCATGGACCTTTTCAATATAAATATAGACAGTCATATTCTGCAGTGCTAGAATTTTCCTTACATCATCATCATCATTATTTCTTCCTCTCCGCTTTCTTCATCTCATTTTGGGACTCCTGTTAGTTAGATATTGGCTTTCCTGAATTGATCCTCTAATTTTCTTGTTTTTTCTCTCCAACCTTGTCTGTTTTGTGAGCTCCTCAACTGTAAATTCTATTCCTTCTACTATTTTTGTTTTATTTATTTTTAAATTTAAATACAGCAAAATTAGCATTTTTCATGTACAGTTCTATAAATTTTGAAAAATGCATAATCATGTAACCACCACTACAATCAAGATACAGAACTCTTCCACCACACCCGTAAATCCGCTCCTGTCATCCCTTTGTAGTCAACCCTTTCCTACAATGCTAACTACTGGCAGCAACCAATCTGTTTTTCCTTCCTATAGTTTTGTCTTTTCCAGTATGTCATATAAATGCAGTCATACAGTATGTAGCCTTTTGAATCTCTCCTTTTGCTTAGCACAGTGCATCTGCGATTCACACATGTTTTTGTATATATCCATAATTCATTATTTTTTATTGTTGAGGAGTGTTCTGTTGTACGGATGTACCACAGTTTGTCCATTCACCACTTGAAGGATGTTTGGATTGTTTCCAGTTTGGGAGGAATCATGATTATGAATAAAGCTGCTATAAATATTCATGTACAGGTTTTTGTGTGAACTTAAGTTATCATTTCTCTTGGATATTTACCCAGAAGTGGGGTTGCTGTGTCATATGGCAACTCTGTTTTATTTTATAAGAATCTGCTAAACTATTTTTCCAGAGTGGCTGTACTATTTTATATTCCTACCAGCAACATACGAGAGTTTCAGTTGCTCTGCATCTTTGTCAACACTTGGTATTGGCCTTTTTTTAAAAAGTTTATTTTAGTCATTCTAAGATGTATGTAGTAGTATTTCATTAAAGATATACAAGTGGCCAATAGGCACATGAAGAGATGCTCAACATTATTAGCCATCAGGGGAATGCAAAACAAAACCACAACAAGATACCACGTCATACCCACATAGGATGGCTATAATCTAAGAGATGGACAGTAAGTGTTGATAGGATGTGAATTGGGAACCCTCATACACTACTGATGAGAATGAAAATAGTGCAGCTGCTGTGGAAAGTGGTGACAGTTCCTCAAATGGTTAAACATAGAGTTACCATATGCTCCAGCAACTCCATTCCTGGGTATTACCCAAGAGAATAGAAATGTCCAAACAAAAACTTGGACATGAATGTTTATAACAGCCTTAGTCGAGATAGTCAAAAAGTGGAAACAACCCAAATGTCTGTCAACTGATGAATGGATAAATAAAATCTGCCTTAACTATACAAAGGATTGAAATACTGATACATAGGTGCTCCTTGAAAACATCATGCTAAGTGAAAGAAGTCAGTTACACAGGACTGTATATTGTATTCCATTTATTTGAAGTGTGCAGAATAGGCAAATATGTAGAGACAGAAAATAAATTGGTGGTTGCATGGAGTTGGTGGGGATAGGAGGATTGGAGGCTGATGGTTCTGGGATGTGGGGTTTCATTTTCGAGTAATGTAAAATTGTGGTGATGGATGTATAACTGTAAATATACTAAAAAACCATTGAAATGCACCTTTTAAGTGAGTGAATTGTATGTGAACTATGTTATAAAGCTATTAAAAAATCACCAGTTTTAAGTGTACAGTTCAATAATTCTCAGTGATTATGCAAAGTTGTGCAAACATCACCACAAAAGAGTTTTATAACATTTTTATCCATCAAAAAGATCCTTTGTGCCTGTTTGCATTTAGTACCTATTCCCATCTCAACCCTAGGCAACCACTAACCTGCTTTCTTTCTCTGTAGATTTGTCTTTTTTGTATATTTCATATAGGTGGAATCATATCTTTTGGAATCATGCCCCTTTTGCATCTGGCTGCTTTTACTTTGGATCCAGTTTCTCCACGTCCTTGCTAACACTTGTTATTGTCTGTACTATTTATCATAGCCACCCTAGTAGGTGTGTAGTGATGTCTCGTTGTGGTCTTAATTTGCATTTTCCTAATGACGTTAAACACCTTCTTACATGCTTATTATATCTTTGGTGAAATGTGTATTCAGATCTTTGCCCATTTTTAAATTGTGTTGTTGTTTTCTTATTGTTGACTTTTGAGTTCTTTTATATATTTTTGATATAAAGTTTTTTTGTCAGATATGTATCTTCCAGTCTGTGGCTTGTGTTTTCACTCTCCTAATAGTGTCATTTGCAGAGCAAAAGTTCTTAATTTTGATAAAGTCCAATTAATCAGTTTTTCTTTTATTATATCATATCTAAGTTCTCTTTTCCCAACTCAAGGTCTTGAAGATTTTTTCCTATGCTTTTGTCTAAAAGTTTTGAAGTTTTGTTCTACATTTAGGTCTTTGATCCATTTTGAGTTAATTATTGTAGAAGATGTGAGGTATAGGTTGAGGATCATTGTTCTCTTTTTTTTTTAAATTAATTTATTTATTTATCTACTTTTGGCTGTGTTGGGTCTTCGTTTTTGTGTGAGGGCTTTCTCCAGTTGCGGCAAGCGGGGGCCACTCTTCATCGCGGTGAGCGGGCCTCTCACCGTCGCGGCCTCTCCTGCTGCGGAGCACAGGCTCCAGACGCGCAGGCTCAGCAGCTGTGGCTCACGGGCCCAGCCGCTCCGCGGCATGTGGGATCCCCCCAGACCAGGGCTTGAACCCGTGTCCCCTGCATTGGCAGGCAGACTCCCAACCACTGCGCCACCAGGGAAGCCCCATTGTTTTCATTTTGCATATGGATGTCAAGTGTTCCAGCAGCGTTTGATAAAAACACTATCTTTTCTCTATTGAGCTGCTCTTGCACCTTTGTCAAAAATCAATTGACTGAATTTGTATGGGTCTCTTTCTGTGTGTTTTCTTTGTGTGTTTACTTTCCCTTTCCTCTATCTCTCTTTGTCTTCCTGCCTCTAATTTTTCTTCTCTTTGTTTCCTGCTCTTTCTCCTATTTTCTGATTCTCTCTCCCTCTCCCAGTTTTCCCTTCTTTTATTCCCTTTTTCAAAATGAAGTGTATGGGTTAATATTGATTGAAGCTTTATATACCATATTTTTAGTATAAATAGCAATAAATATGAAGAATTTATATTTTTCTCTAGAAGTGAAAAATGCCGAAAATGAATTAACTTTTTCACTATAATTCTGTTTTTCTCAGTGAATTTATGGTCTTAAAGATGGTGATCCCTCTTCCCAAACCATGTTTCAGAACTTTTGTGCCAGTGTTTTGGTTTCTTTGAAAAAGAAATTAGTCAAGGTAATTTCAAATTGGCATGCTAAAGAAAGTCAAGATTTTATTTTTTCTACCATGCTTTTATTTCATTCCTAAATTGTAAAATTGATTATTGATGCTTTTCCTGTTGGAGGCAGTCATGATTACTACTGGAGCCACAGATACCAGAAAAACAATTCTGAAAGCAGCTTAATTTTGCAGCTTCTCCAAAGCCAGCTTTAGATCTATTTATGTCTTAAAACACTTAGAAAAAGTAAGAACGGAATTGTATTTTGGCATTTAAATAACACTTGACGGTGGAATCAAGTAATACAAGTGACCAGTGCTGTTTTTGAACCTTACAAAAGTACAGTCGTATTTACTTTGGTTTTCTCAGACTTAAGAGCAGTTTTTCCAGAAAAGTGCCCTAAACATTGAAACATGCCTCTCATGTCCAACACCTCTAGTGTGGTGCCACAGCATTTTAAATGTAGCCTATTAGCAAGTTTGTGGGTAAGATATTTCTTCCATTAAGCTTCATTTTAAATTTTCATTGTTTGCATTTTCAGAGAAACACACTTTTTGCAATTTCTCTTTCTGTTAATGTTGTACAGTAGTTTGGAGACATTAGTTCAGAATTGTATCAGTGTTTTCTAGCATAACTAATGAATTTAATTTCTGTGGTCCTAGCAGAGGGTTATTATTATTTAGAAGAACTAAATGAGATTACTTAAACATCATACCTGAAATATCCAGATAACTGCTTTGGCACTTTACTTTGCTTGAACTGTGACCTCTGCCCCTTTAGATCAAGGGAGTCCCCCTTTCCCCCCCATTTTCTTTGTTTCTTAAGATAGTCTTAACACAAAAGCTTACTTACTTAATTATGTTCAGATTTTTTTTTCCTCTCATCTACATTGAAACTATGAAGGGAGCAGGGAACTTGGGCAGAGACTGGTTGCAAATTCGGGCAGAGATCTTAAAGCAATGTAATGTGGGCTGGGCTGCATCATACACACCTGAGCCTTATTGCAGTCCCTTTGCAACCACGTGCAGCAGTTGCCTTGAGTTAAGCTGCAGACTCGGCTTCCTTTTGGTCCCAAAGCTCAGCTGCTTGTGCATACTTCTCTCAACCTTGGGCTGGTTGGGTTAATCCCACCCTTCCCCAACAAGGTAGCTCTGCAAGTTCCTTCTCGCTCCCGACGTCTCCTTCTCAAGTCAAGTTCTCTATTCCTAGGAGCATCGGCTCTTCCTCTTCTTTTCACAGGGTCCCGACTTATCCTGGGCAAGCCAGCCCTTTGATTCTCCTGCTCCTGAGAAGTGCCAAGATTCTGCAGCGCTGACTCCAACTGCCTTCTCATGCCTAGACTTTGGGCTGCTTTCTGGATACCTGCATAAGCAAGCCCTGTCACTGCTACCCATTCCTACCTGCACCCTGCTTTTTCCTTCTTGCCACACCTGTGTTATTTTCTCCCCCTCCCCAACTCCACCCCCTGTGCACAATGCATAAAGGATGGAAAAAGTACTGCGGCCAGAAGTCTCTGAATGAGGCATCAATGGATGAATATTTAGGCAGCTTAGGGCTGTATCGAAAGCTGACTGCCAAGGATGCCTCTTGCCTCTTTCGGGCTATTTCGGAGCAGGTAAAAGGAAAACAAATATATCTTCTCTATACTGAGTTTTCGGAGTTTGAGACTTGGCACAGTACTGTAGCTAGAAGACCTGTAGCCCACCAAAACAAAACAAAACAAAACAAAAATTCCCTTTTCCCTATTTAAAACATCAGGGTCTCTCCACTTATTAGCTTGGTGCGTGCCTTTGCTGATTAGTTCAAATATGTTGCTGTGCCTTTGCTATCTTCTCTGTTTTCTAAATGCCAGTTTGGAATGTAAGAGATAAAGTAATGGGGTTAAAGAAAACTTTGAAATGTATCTTGATCCTTTATAAGCAGCACCTTCTTCCTCTAAATTTTATGCCTAAGGAAAAATTTATAGGTTGTGCCCATAAGTAGTAGAAACGGGGGGGGGGCATGACAGAATCATACCTCTTCCATATTGCTAAAGATGACAAAAACAGATTTTAGTAAGATCAGGACTTAATTTCCCAATTTCCTACATATGTTCTGAATAAGGGGAGGACTTGAGTGTCCAGTTCATAGTCTTAACTTAGAAGCTTCTGTTTCAAATAACTGCTGACAGTGAGCTGGTCTTTTCTCTTCTTTTTAGTTGTTTTGCAGCCAGGTCCATCACTTGGAAATCAGGAAGGCTTGTGTCTCATATATGAGAGAAAATCAACAAACTTTTGAGTCTGTAAGTAGAATACATACCCAAGGGAGAGTTGTTCATAGAATATGTAGCAGGTAGGAAATGAATTTTGAGCACCTACGTGTGAATATTATATCCCGCAATCTCCTCTCAATAGCAAATATTTTATTTTCAGTTGGCTTCCTTCCTCCTAGCTAGCATGCTTCTGGATCTCCTCCCAGAATTAGATTGTTTTGTACTCTAATTAAAAAGTAAGAAAGTTAATCTTTATCCTTCCCACTATTTATTCCCCCCCACACCCAAAAAGCCACATTGTGACTGTTATCCATATCACAGTTTTCTTAAACAAGTAATCAGTTCACGAGGGGTTTGGCTATGTTAGTATTTTTAAATGTGTATTTTTAAATTTGTATAAATGGGAACTCCTTGTGTTCTTTCTTAATTCTATGCACAATGATCGTCAGCCAGTCAACTTGAAGAATCTTGTAAAACTTAACTCTAAGGAAACAAATTATTCCTGAACATGTCTTTTCATATGACAAACTGTGGTAATTGGAGCTCTGCCACTAATGATTGACTTTAAAACAACTTTTAGAAGACATCTTCGTATACGTTGTATTATTTGAATTCTTGTTAACAAAATAAGGTTTTATCAAGGTCTGATTTGAAGTGTGCCCTTTCCTGTGGCTGTTTTTTTTTGTTGTTGTTTGTTTTTTTTTTTGTTTCTGTTTAAACATTCCTAGCCCTTCCAGTACTATTTGTTCTCCTGACTATATTATGGGTATTTGCCTGCTGTTCGAGGTTTACTCTTAATTTTCTCAACAGGTTTCTGTGAATTTTAAAACTATATGAAGGCTTCTTGATTTTAAAGCTTATTACCTTGAAGTTAATTAACGGTCACCACACCTGGGGAAAGGATTATTCGTGAAATTACTTCAAATGCAAGACCATGGTGTAAAGCAGTGCATCTCAAGTATTTTTGTGCATACAAATCACCTGGGGATCTTGTTAAAAAAAAAACAAATTCTGATTCACTAGATCTGAGCTGGGGCCCAAGATTTACAGTTAACAAATTCCTGAGGGATGCTTGCTGTTGTTCAAGGACCACATTTTGAGTAACAAAGATGTCTGTAAAATTTTAAAGCCACATGGATGAATCTCAGATTAATTATGCAGAGTGAAAGAAGCCAGACCTCCCAAAAAAAGTACATACTGTATGATTTCCTTTATATAAAACTCTAGAAAATACAAACCAATCTGTAGTGACAGAAAGCAGATCAGTGGTTGCTTGGGGGTTAGTGAAGTTATAGAGGGGCACAAGGAAACTTCTGGGGGTGATGGATATATTCACTATCACGATTGTCATGATGTTTTCATGGGTGTATATGTAAGTCAACTTATTTGTGCCATTTAAATATGTGTGGTTATTGTATGTCAGTTATACCTCAAAACTGTTTAAAAAGGGAACTGAGAAAAATTAACATGATTTTTTAAGTCTAGTGATATACATGCATGGAGCTAGATGTATATTATATTTCCTGAGTTTAATTTTTATTGAGGTATATTTTGCATATCATAAAACTCACCATTTTAAGTTTAGCGTTTTAAGTTTTGGCAGTAATATAGTTATGCAACTGCCACTGCAGTCAAGATACAAAATATTTCCATCACCCAAAAAGTTCCCTTGTTGCCTGTGCTTTTTTTGAAACTAGTGAAATTCCTTTTAAAGTTCCTCAGTTTAACTTTGTAAATGCATGTCTGCTGTCAAATTTGAAATCCTTATAATTATTGTGCTTGCTTAATTTATGAAAATTGTCGTTACTTAAGTTGGCATTTCAAAAGAAACTCCAAAGGCATACCGTTTGATGAAATGCACTGGTATGTAGATAAGCCAGGACCAATTCCTAAGATAGTTTTATAGTCCAGCTTTTCTCCACTCAACTTTTGTGTATGTACAAATCTTCTTGAGGTGCTGTGCAAAGTAGTCATTTAATACCATAATTGTTCAGCTGAACAAAAACTCATTGGAGGATAATATTGCAGAATATAATCAGATTTCAGTAATGCTATGTATTTGGTTAAGTCAAGTTTGTTTTATTTTTGAAGTATGTGGAGGAATCTTTTGAGAAATACCTGGAACGGTTGGGAGATCCCAAGGTAAGATCAAATATGGGGGTTTAATCTTTTCAGAGTATTTGGAATAGTAGCCTAAATATCATTCAGCTGTGTCACTTTAGCTAGGCCCAGTTTATTTTCTTAAGTAGCCAGCTGTGTTGAATCAAATAGTTCTTGCAAAAGTTTAGAGGCTGGGAATTGACCTGTTGTTTTGTGTTGAATATTGAAAATTGTGTGTTAACAATTTTATCATCTATAGATTAGTGAAAGAGTATACACTACTTGGGAACAGGACTAACCCAAGCCTTTTCACTTTAATGGGGGAGGGGGATGGCAATGAATGTTACTAGGAGATCATTATTTTTTTTTTTATTGAACAGTTCCCCTGATTTGTAGTTATCCTTCTTTTATGTGGGAGTAAGATTCATAAACATATTTAATTAAAAATAATTTTATGTGATTAAATTAATTGCATAGTTCTGGACTTAACGCATTTACTAAATACCCTGCTAACTTCGTATTCTTACACTAATTACATTTTTATTGTGTCTTTTAAATCTCCCACATTCCTGTCCTTGTTACTTAATAGCTAACTAAGAAGATCTTTAGGTCCAATTTTTTCTCAGAATAAGTTTATGTTAATAAGTAACTATCACAGTATCCCAAGCCTCAAAGCAAGTTATAGTGTGTTGTACAAATTCTTCATCTAAAACAGTGCTAAGCATCTAAAAAAACAATTGTTGAACTTACAAAAACTTTTACCTCCTAGATACAGAATGTTTTTAAAAACTTTATGCATTGTTTATGTTTAGGAAAAGGCTGGCCATCTGGAAATAAGAGCTCTTTCTCTAATTTATAAGTAAGTTGGATCTCTTTTTTTTTTTAAGAGAGAAAGCGTGTGTGTGTGTAAGGTTTCTAATAAAGTCCCTTTAGAATTGGGAATATTTGAGATTTGATGTATTGATATGTCAAATGAAGTGGTCTAAGCAAAGTTAATGGCGTAATTTTGGGGTGGAGAACTTCTACATTTGTGTCCGTTTGAATGGAAGAATAAAGGGCTTTAAGAACTGCTAGTACTATTCCTGTAGAAAATCAGAATACTTATCTTAGAATTTTTGTGTATTTAACTTTGTGCCTTTTGTGCATGTGTGCTCAATGGAGCAATATCACTTCCAAGAGGGTAGAAATTGTTAACTGAGGACAACAAATATTAGATATTACATTGGTTTATGATCCTTCAAAGGGTCACGGTATGAAAACAGATATACAGTATATCTGTAGTAGTAAAATTTTATAGGGAAATTAAGAAAAGTATTTTTTTAAAAGGCTCTTTAGGGAGGCAGTAATTGTGGAAAAATTTGAAAAACACTGCTCTATTGCTTTGGAAGTTCTGTTTTGGTCTTTAAAACTGCGAAAGTGGCATTTCTGAAAGCTGTAGGTTATGTAGTGTGGGTTAGAGGCTAGTGGGAATCTTGTTCATTTAAGGAGTTGGATCTGTATAAGACTCCTTCACAGTTCTTAGGATGGTGAGATGGCATATACCTTGATAGAATCAGAACCCTCTTGTATGGGGACTTGTTCAAGTTAGTGTTTTGCAGTCTGCTCATTCCTCACTAAATCCAGCAAGAAGTAGTACCAGAAGAGGCATCGAGCAGGCAGCTAATCAGTTGTTGCTTTTAAATCAGGGACCACCTTTTAAATTGGCCTGCTTTTTGTTTTTTTGTATGGCTCTTGGCTAAGAATGCTTTTTAAAAATTTTGAAATGGTTAAAAAAATCAAAATAATATTTCATGGCATATGAAAATTATATAAAATTCAATTTCAGTGTCCATAAATAAAGCTTTATTGGAACATAATCACATACATTTGTTTATGCATTGTCTATGGCTGCTTTCAGGCTACAAAGTCAAAGTTGAGTAAATCATATGGCCTGCAAAAACCATGTTTGTTATCTGATCTTTTACCAAGAAAAATTTGCCAACACCTGCTTTAAATAAATGGGAGCCTCCAAAACTTACATTCATACAATTGGCAATTTATCTTCTTTATTCCTCCTTTCCTCAAATTAAGATACATTTTAGGGCTTCCCTGGTGGCACAGTGGTTGAGAGTCTGCCTGCCAATGCAGGGGACACGGGTTCGAGCCCTGGTCTGAGAAGATCCCACATGCCGCGGAGCAACTAGGCCCGTGAGCCACAATTACTGAGCCTGCGCGTCTGGAGCCTGTGCTCCGCAACAAGAAGAGGCCGCGATAATGAGAGGCCCGCACACCGCGATGAAGAGTGGCCCCCACTTGCCGCAACTAGAAAAAGCCCTCGCACAGAAACGAAGACCCATCACAGCCATAAATAAATAAAGAATACTGGTCAAAAAAAAAAAACATTAAAAAAAAAAAAGATACATTTTAAAAATGCATAGGACTTTAGGGACAGTTAGCTGTCTATGTTGAATTAATATTTATCCTCTTAAACTTTTAGGTTATTTTAGATGAATAAGGTAGGCAGTTTAAGAGCACAAATATTTGTTCTTATAACTATTTCTTGCATATACTAAGTTATCTCTTCTCATCCATCTTTGTTTTCTACCCATGTAGTCGGGATTTCATTCTTTATCGCTCTCCTGGCAGGCCTCCAGCTCATGTCACAGATAATGGCTATGAAGACAAGGTAAGAAGATAAGTGAATGTTTACTAAAATAAAAAATTGAATGATGTTGCCAGTTTATCATTACGAAATCATCTTTTTAAACCTAATTAATGAAAAAATAAGCACAGTCTAAAAGCCAAGCTTTTCTACAACTAGCCTTTTCCTCTCCAGTTAGTCAGCCTAAGTATTGTTAGCTATCTTTCTGAACAACCCTGATCTTGTCACTCCTCTGTAATAGGAAAAAAACACCCAAAACCCTAATTGACTAGAAGATAAGGATCAAACTCTGAAGCTAGACTTTCAGTAACCTAAAGGGTCCCAAACCTTCTTTCCAGCTTCATTGTCCTTCAACCTTAGTGTATCATGCGTCCAGAGAGTCCGACTTTCATGCTGTCTTTTCCTTTGTATCTCAATTCCTTTGAAACTTTACCAACTCCCCTGGAGTTATTTCCTCCCTTTTTGTTCCCCTAGCATCACCCAAGTAAGTATAGTGTTTATCACCTTGTATATGTTTTCATGTCTGTTTCTCTCATTAGTCTGAAAGTTTCTTAAGTGCAGGGACAATGTGCTACTACTGCCTAGTAAGGTGCTTGGAAAATAGTAGGAGGTTGTTTTGTTGGTTGAGAACTCTCAGCAGGTAAACAAATTGTTTTTTAGCATAGTTTTTCTTCCAAAAATTTTTTAAGAAAAGCCTTCTATCCAGATGATTTGATTAGTGGATATAGATTACACAGTATTTGAGTTTTGTCTTGTTTCATACCATGGAGCAAAATTCAGGCAGCATTTTGATGGTAAGATAAGACTAAATACTGGTAGAACTGTTAGAATGTTACAGTAATCTAGACAGAAGACCTGAACTAGGCAAGTGGCATTAGGAATAGAAAAGACTGAATAGGATGCAAGAGATAACTTAGAACATAAGTATAAATTGGGGCATGTTAATTATTTTACTGATGGTACTGCCAATTTGTTCAGTAAACATTAAGCCCCTGTAGTGTACCAGGCAGCTTACTGGGCTTTGGGGATACCACAATTAATACAGCAAAATTCTTGCCCTCTAAGGGCTTAAGAGGCTATGAAGACAGACATGTAAATAATTACAGTGAAGTGATATGTTTTATAATAGAACTATATGCAAAGAGCATATAAGAAAAAGCCCTTCACTGTGCTTTAGGGAGTTTAGAAAGTTTCATGATGGTTGTGACATTTAAGTGGAGTATTAAAAAAAAATGAGTCTAACAAGTATAAAGGGCAGTCTCTTCAGAGGAAACACTTATATGCAAAGGCATAGAGGCAAGAGACCCTTTGAAACCCAAGTAGCTGGATGGGGGGAAGACAGTGCTGAAAAGATAGGCTAGAGGGATGTAGTAGGTGATGCCAATAATTTGGCTTTTCATTGTACAGAATAGTCAGTTGAAGCTTTTTTCCAATATTTTATTATGAAGGTTTTTCAAACATACAGAAAAGCTAAAAGAATTTTACATTGAGCATCCATAAGCCCACCACTTAGTCCACTGCTGATATTTAATATCCTTGTTTGTCACATATCTAACCGCCCCTCTATCCATTCATCAATCCATCTTAAGTTTTGATGTATTTCAAAGTAAATTCAGACATTAGTATAATTGTCCCTAAACAATTCAGAGTTTTTAAGCAAAGGTGTGACATAATCAGACTTGTTTGAGGAAGAGGCGTGTTAGCTATTGTGTTTTAGCAACTGTACACAGCATTGTCTGAGATGAGATTTAGACAGTTAGATCTTTACCAGGAACCTTTAAACCTGCAGTTAATTTTTTTCTCCAACATTTTATTCTGAAAATTTTCATACAGAGAGAAATTATAAGACTTGTATAGTGAACATCCATATACCTACCACCTAGTTCCTATAATTATACAGCTCTGTTTTCAAATGAGTCTTATACATTTTACAGAGATATTTTTGAGCTAATTAAGGGGAAAACATCACCCATTGGGAACCATAAGAATACAGAAATGTAAGACCTTTTTAGTGTGGGCAGCCATGAGAATATCATGTGTAAGTCTCATCCATACATATATGGAGAGCTAGTACTTATCAGCAGTTGGGTATTTGCATTGCACAGGATACTGTATACATGTCTGATTTGGGAATGTACAAAGCGAATGTTAGTTTATATTGAAATTTAAGTATGGAAGAGCCAGGTGGCAGCAAGGTACTTTTGTTGTGTGACACCTTGCTTTGCCTAAAACTTAGTTGCTGTATCAGTTCAGGCTCCTAAGATTTATATTTGAATTGTTTGTATTTTCAAAAATGACTTTATTAAAAGCAGTGAACATTATTAATAAGCTTTGCATAAAATATATTTTAGAGCAAATTTTCGAAGAAATAAATACCTAATGTTCACCCTAGTACCTTTCACCTTTTTAGCTGACTTAACTCTGCATTTTACATAGTTATCCAGTGTCAAAGTGAATGCTACCGGAAACTAGCCATTTTCACTCAGCCAATTTGTTCTATCTAGAAAGAGTAGAAAAACACTATATTTAAAACAAAATGAAACCTGTATCTGGAAATGTAGAGTGAAAAGTCAAGTTTCTGTTCATGCTCTTCAATCTCATGTGCTTCAAAGTAACAGCTATTAAGTTTGGGTGGGTATCCCAATTTCATTCTCTTTGTATTTATTCATTTATTACTTTTTATGTAGATGGGCTCATGCTTAACATTCTGTCACTTGTTCTTTTCAGATATTTATCCCCATCAGTAATATAGATCTACCTCATTTTTAACTAGTTTACTGCCATTACATCCCACCTTCCCACCCCCAACAAACACACCACCTACAAGTATGTATGAGAAAACTATTATTTTATGTTGAGATACCACCAGGAACATAAAAGCTATCATGCTTAGTTTTGCCTCTTCCAATCAAAATAGAACTTCTTGCTACTTCAATAGAGAAATTGTATACTCATCTTTGTTTTCTTTCCTGCTTATTTAGTCATCAGTTCTGGTTAGCTGGGTTCCTTTAACTAATCCTTACTAACTGCCTCTGGTTATTAACCTTTCTTTGCTGGAGTTCCCAGTTCTTCTAGTCCAAAGTACAAAAGGCTTCTCAGCTCAAATCTGCTCACTGTTCTTTTAGATTAATAAACTCCTCTTAAATGCAAATACCCCTTGGGGGTGGGTGAAACTTTGCAACTTAAACTTTATTGTGGGTTACTTTAGCTTGATACTCCCTCTCAGTACTTTGAAATGGATTATACTGATAGAGTTAGAGTTGTGATTGCAAAAAAAGACTAGGGAAGAATAATAGACCTGCGGTCAGAGAACTTGTTCATTGGGAGAAGTTAGCCCAGGGTAGTGTAGGAAAGTAGAAAAAAGAGTGCTTTAAGATAATTTTCTGCCAAGGAAACTTGGTGGCACTATTCTCTCATAGATCACAGAGAATTGTCTTTGGTACCTCAGGTTGTTTCCAGAGTTGGCTTCAAAATGAAATAGACTTAATCACTAGGGATTACATCCCTTACACAAGACAGAGGTTTTTGAAGAAAAATTCAAAAAGGTTTTGGACCTTTTATATAAACAGATTTCATCACATGGAGCCAGGGAGCATTTTTACTGAAATAATTTGGTTAGTAAGCCTGGCCTTCGAATGTCGTTTGAAAAAACTAGAGATTGAAGGAATCAGCTAAGAAATTAACTCATTTTATAGCCATCTCAGTGCCTCAATTCTTTAAGGAAGTCTCCTATATATAGCATATTGATATATTGCTATTCAATATAGTAGATAACATTTTGAATAAATTGAATGAAATTCCTCCCCCCATAGTCTAAGTTTGGGGTATTTGGGTATTTGACCTGTTTTCTCCATTTTTAGAAGTTAAGCTGGGTCGTTTGACTTCTGTTAGGCTTCCTATTCTATTTGCTCAATTTGTAAAAGTTCCCATCTTTTGCAAATTTGTAAATCAGGACTTGTTTGGTATATTATCAGGAATGTGATTGAGGCTCACAGTGTTGCCTTAGCGTGATTTTAATCTTGACATTTAAAAGTCACTGTCTTACCTCCCTTAGCATGATAATCTCTAGGTCCATTCATGTTGCTGCAAATGGCATTATTTCATTCTTTTTTATGGCTGAGTAATATTCCATTGTATATATGTACCACATCTTTTTGGAAGTCAACCACATACAAAGATGATAAGAAGGTTAAAAGACAAAAGTAGTAAAATATCTGTATCCACAATAAGCATTAAGGGATACACAAAAAAGATGTAAAATATGATGTCACAAACAGTAATCGTGAGGGAAGGAGAGTAAAAATGCAGGGTTGATAAAATGCATTTGAAATTAAGAGATCAGCAGTTTAAAATAATCACGTGTAAATATATATATATATAGAGAGAGAGAGAGAGAGAGATTGCTATGTATAAATCTCATGCTAACCACAAACTAGAAATCTGTAATAGATACACACACATAATAGAGAAAAGAATCCAAATGTAACACTAAAGAAAGTCATCAGCTCATAAGGGAAGAGAGCAGAAGAAGAAAGGAACAAAAAAGAACTACAAAAACAACTCCCAAACAATTAACAAAAATAAAAAAGGATGGAAAATTATGTCAAGAACCTGGAGTAACTAAAACTAATATACTGCTAGTATGAATATAAATTGCACAACCACTTTGGAAAACTATCTTTTTTTTTAATTGAAGTGTGGTTGGTTTGCAGTGTTGTGTTAGTTGCAGGTGTGCAGCGGGGTAATTTAGTTGTACATATATTTTTTTTCAGATTCTTTTCGCTTATTAAAAAAATTAAAAAAATAAATAAATAAAAGTCACTGTCAAGAAAATCTGTTTATGGCATACAGCTTTCATTTATCTGTATTTGGATTTTAAACTCACTTTTTCCCCAGCCTTATTGAGATTTGATTGACATGTACGCTAAGTGAAATAAGTCAAACAGAGAAAGACAAATACTGTGTGATATCACATATGTAGAATCTGAAAATCACTTTTTTTAAACAAATTCATTTAGTTTATCAATTTCTGATTAGCAACTTAATTTCAAGTATTTCATGGTTGTAAGATGTCTAACATTCACTTAATTGTTCTATGTGTTTTTCTTTTCTTCAGATTCTACTCTGCTATTCAAGTAATGGTCATTACGATTCAGTGTACTCAAAACAATTTCAGTCAAGTGCAGCTGTTTGTCAAGGCATGTGAAGGCTTTATAAATGTTTGGGTGTGCTTTCAGATGATTTGTTGCCGATCTTTAAATTGAGGGGCCCACCATAAATAGCTCTTTTAAAACTTTGTTGGTACCTATTGAATTTGTATACTGGGTTATAGCTATTTTCACATTGTTATAAAAATTCTTATTTTGACAATTGGAGTTTTGGTCATTTTTTCCTTTAGCTGTATTATATGAAATTCTCTATAAAGATGTGTTTGTTGTGGATGAAGAAGAGTTGAAGACTGCAGTTGAGTTGTTTCGAAGTAGTTCGAAGAAGAACAGGAACAATGCTGTGACTAGCAGTGGGGATGTCCATATTGACTACAAGAGTTCAACTCCGGATAGGTAATAAAGGGAGAGGGGATGTCAACTACAAGATCATCATGTTTCTGTGTATCATTTGAACGTGGAAGGGACCTGGCAAGCTTATGACTTAGACAATGTATTTATATACAGTCATCTCTTGACATTGGCGGAGGATTGGTGCCAGGACCCCTGCAAGCACCAAAATGCTTGATGCTCAAGTCCCTCATATAAAACAGTGTAGTATGTGCGGTTGGCCCTCTCCATATCCATGGGTTCTGCGTCCACAGATTCAACCAGTTCCATCCGTGGCTGGTTGAATCTGTGGATGTGGAACCTGCTGAAATGAAGGGGCCAACTGTATATACACACACCTGTATGTATATATGTATACTTGTATGTACAGGGATATACATTTTTTAATGGGGGAAGAGAAGTTTTACCAAAAGATATGTTGCATTGCGAAATGCTCAGGCTTCGGGGGTTTGGTCCAAGTCAGAATCAGTTTTTTTTTTTCCTCCTATTAACTTGTCTTGTGTCAACTTTATTATTAGTCCAGCCACAAGAACTCAAGAGGGGTAGGGGGGAAATTTCCCCCTCCTGACACATATCTCAAGTCTGACTCCAGAATCCGTTTTTTAATTGCTAGAAGAGACTTTGGAACTATAATCCCATGATTCTCAAACTTATATATGAATTACTTAGGGCGCTTGTTAGAAAGGCAGATTTTGGGGCCTCCCTTCAAAATTGGAGGTCAGAGTAGGGCCAGATATCTACTTTTTAAACAGGTACACCAAAGTAGTCTGATAGAGGTAGGCCATGGACCACACTTTGAGGGAAAAAAACCTGATTCTAAACCAGCACCATCATTTTGTAGATGGTAACTGAGGTTCAAAGTGGTTACTTTACACATACATCCAGCTAGTAGAAGAGAATCTCTCAGGCTAAAGGGGAGTTTTAGGAGCTTTTAGTGTCTGCCTTTGGTACTCACTAGGAGTATACATTGTGACCTCTGAGGAAGCAGCTATTATTGAACAGATTTAGTCAAAAACTTTGAGATAATAAAGTAGGTGTTGTCTTATATTTCTCCCTGATTCTTCTGTCTGGAAATTCAGATAGGCTTGATGCTAGTCAGATATAACCTTGTCTTTTTGTTGTCTTGCAGTTCTATTTCTTGAATGTTTAATTTTTTTTTTTTTTTTTTTTTTGATAAAGAAGGTTTTTTAAAAAAACTTACAGTTGGCCCTCCTGATCCAGATGCAGAACCTGGGGTGGTGGAAGGCTGACCGTGAGGGACTTGAGAAACTTGAGTACTTAGATATCTGCCAGGGGTCCTGGACCCAATCCCTCATGGATACCGAGGGATGACTGTATCAGGGAATGCGGGGCGCGGGGGGTGGCAGCTATATATATCAGGGTAGAAGTTGCTTCATTCTTCACTGATTATTTGTCTTAACTTGAGGCTTACAGAAACTAAAGTAGTAGGAAGGCAGGGTGTATTAGTTATCTGTTGCTGCGTAACAATATTTCCACAAACTTGGCAGCTTAAAACAACATTCTTATCTCATAATTTGTGTGGGTTAGGAATCTGGGCATAGCTTATCTGGGTCTTCTGCTTAGGATCTCACAAGAATGTAATGAGGGTTTTAGCCAAGATTGAGTTCTCATCTGGAGCTTTGGGGAAGGATCCACATGGTTCTTGGTAGTATTCAGTTCCTTGCAGCTGTAGGACTGAGAACTTCAGCTTTTTGCTGGCTGTCAGCCAGAATAACCCTCAGCTCCTTGCCGCATGGGGTTGGTGAACATGTCTGCTTGCTTCCTTATGGTCAGCAAGAGAGAGAGATCAGCAAGACAGGCACTACATTCTTATATAGTGTAATGATATACATCCTGTCTATTGGTTAGACGCAAACTTGGAGGGAAATCATACAAGAGTGTGAACACCAGGAGGTGGGGATCATAGTGACCATCTTAAGATTGTGTCCCCACAGGAGGTATGAAATATAGGAGGTATTTGTAGCACGTACTTAAAAAAAGGAAGCTAAATGTAAATGCTGGGATGAAAAAGTATTTGCCTTGTATTTAGAACTGAGCTACTTTACCACTAGATGGTGGTATAGTCATTAGACTTAAGACTTAGCTACTGCATTTATATAAAGCTCTTTGTTCTAAATCTTTTCAATTAGGACTGAAGAGTGCGATGCCCGCTGCAATGTTGAAAATATACCAGAGGGGTACAATCAAGGAACAGAAGAAGCAAAGGTTTGAGATCTTCTAGGGCAAAGAATTTTCATAATCTTGGCTTGCAGTATCATAACTTAAACTAGTTAAGGTCAGATGGTCCATTTTAGTTATATGGGGTGGGGGAAGAGCTGATGTGTTCCTTCGTGTAAGTCTTGATCTGAAATGTAAAATGTGTGCTTAATGTTCTCTGAATTTTTGTTCCTATGGAATTGTAAATTTTTTTCAAAGCTAACTCTGAACACTTGAGAAATTTCAGAAGCTGCTGTTTTCAAGTTAAAGTAATATTAGAAACCCAATAGATATTTAGTTTGTAATCAATCTTCTGATGCTGAGGTTTCTTTTTGTCATTAAAGAGAGTAAGGTTTATTCCTATTTTACTCAGAAAATAGGTAGTAATCCTAGTTGGAGAAACAGGAGGAATTTTACCACCTGTATAGGTCTAAAATCAAGCAGACCTTCAGTTTGAGACTAGCTAAATAGGGCAGATACTACTAGAACAATCTCTGTGTATGTCCCCAAGTGCTGGTAATTTGGAAACAGTATGGAATACCATGAAATTCTAGGAAAGCAGAAGAAAAAGATAATTCTTTTGGAAATTGTAGCAGATTTTGACCAAAATGAAGTAACCTTTTTAGATTTGTCTAGGTGTCTAGGGTACAGAAACACTTGCACCTCTGTATGCATATCAAGATGAGACTTGTTGAATAGCCCTGACTGAATCTTTAATTCTGGTCTGTGTTGCATTGATATATGTATCTCCTGAGTTATTGGCTGCTTTAGACAATATTTCCCTTCTGCCATCTATAACCTTTTAGATTTCTGCATATTGCTTATTTAGACTCCTGATTTTAAAAAAACACAGTAAAATTTATTGCAGCTTTTATTTTTTTTTTTTAATGAAGATTTATTTATTTATTTAGGCTGTGTTGGGTCTTCGTTGCTGTGCGTGGGCTTTCTCTAGTTGTGGTGAGCGGGGCTACTCTTTGTTGTGGTGCGCAGTCTTCTCATTGCTGGGGCTTCTCTTGTTGCGGAGCACAGGCTCCAGACGCGCAGGCTTCAGTAGTTGTGGCACATGGGCTTAGCTGCTCCGATGCATGTGGGATCTTCCCGGACCAGGGCTCGAACCCATGTCCTCTGCATTGGCAGGTGGATTCTTAACCACTGCGCCACCAGGGAAGTCCTATTTCTTTTAATAAAGAAGGAAAGGCCTATATGTACATAGTTTTAAAAAAGGAAGAAAAGAACCTTATTTCTTCCTTCTTCATAGAAGGAAGACTTAAGGATGGTGAGTTTGTAGCATGATTATTTTTGTTTTAGTCTCCAGAAAATCCACCAAAGATGCTCTTCCCTTATAAGGTGCTCAAAGCCCTGGATCCAGCAATCTATCGTAATGTAGAATTTGATGTTTGGCTGGACAGCAAAAGAGGTAATGAAACATCAACAGGATATTTTTGAATCCTGACAGATCTAGGAGAATAATTTTGCAAATTTTTTTAATAAGAGGTGTTTTCAAACCACTGTTATAAAAAAAAAACACTTTTATATGTTTATATGGTACTTTTTAGCCTACTCAGTACATGATTTACATCCAAAGGAGGAAACAAATAGGTTTAGAACTGGGGAGGGATCTTTGAGAGTCTGATGTTCATCAGGGACTTCAACTGTGCAAAGACTGTGTGTCTTTAGATAACTTTAAGAGTACCAGAAACTTGTAAGTGGAAATAAGGTCATCTTAAGTTTAATGTGTCAAGACTGCCCTCACTGATAGATGAATAGGTCAGGTGTTTGCAAACTATGACCTGTGAATCAAATCCAATCTGCCACCTGTTTTTGTATGGTCTGTGAGCTAAGAATGGTTTTTATATTTTTAAGTGGCAGGGAAAAATTAAAAGAACAGTGTATTGTGATACATGAAAACTATATGAAATTCAATTTTAAATGTCCATAAAGTTTTATGACAGACTTGAATAATTGCAAGAGTCTGTATGGCCCACAAACTTTAAAATATTTACTATATGGCTCTTTACAGAGAAAGTTTGCCAACCCTTGAAATAAGTAATTGTTTCTCTCCCCTTATAAGGTAACTAAGTTGATCAAAGTAGGTCTTAAAGTTCTGCCATCAAGGTAGCCTTTAATGTTTCATATTCAACTCCTTGAACCTCGGTGGTGAACCTAGGTATAGTTAATAATCTAGAATGAGGTTAATACCTGTGGAACACAGATTGTGTTAATATCCTGAGGTTAATACCTTGTGGAACACAATAAAAACACAGTTGATCCTTGAACAATGCGGGGGTTAGGGCTGCTGACCTCCTAAGCAGTTGAAAATCCAGATATAATTTGTAGTCGGCCCTCAGTATTCCCAGTTCCTCTGTATCCTCAGTTCTACATCCTCGGATTCAACAACCTCGGTACTTGTAATACTATTGAAAAAAATCCGCATGTGAGTGGATACATGCAGTTCAAACCCGTATTGTTCAAGGGTAAACTGTATTGCTTTGAAGAAGCTACACAGTGGGTTTTTTTTTTCCTTTTTTAAAAAAATTGAAGTGTGTTACTTTCAAACTGTACCTTGTTGGTATATGACCAACTCTAAGATTACAACCTCCCAATTTCCACCTGTTTGTGTTTTTTTTTTAAACATCTTTATTGAAGTATAATTGCCTTACAATGGTGTGTTAGCTTCTGCTTTATAACAAAGTGAATCAGTTATACACATACAATATGTTCCCATATCTCTTCCCTCTTGCATCTCCCTCCCTCCTACCCTCCCCATCCCACCCCTCTAGGTGGTCACAGAGCACCGAGCTGATCTCCCTGTGCTATGTGGCTGCTTCCCACTAGCTATCTATTTTACGTTTGGTAGTGTATATATGTCCATGACACTCTTACACCTATTTGTGTTTTATAGCACAGAACTATTCTGGCAGGTCTCCTTAAATTGACCACAGAAATAACCCATCAAGAGTGATGGAATGACCCTTTAGGACATTTTCCCTCCAGATTTTAGCTTATAGTGGTAGCATTGTCAAAAACACTGTGGTAAAAGTAAATTAGAAAATGAAATGATGTAAAACAGCAAAGGAACCAGTTCGGTTGAGCTTGAATCTTCATTTTCTTTTCATAGAACTTCAAAAATCTGATTATATGGAGTGTTCTGGGAGACAGTACTATGTGGGAGACAAATGTCAGGTTAGTTCCTTCTTTAAAGAATCAGTAATTTGTTTTTCTGAGATTGTGGTTTTAGTCATTAATATGAGTTCAACAAAACTAATTTACAAAATGCTAGGAATTTTTTTAATGTTTGGTTAAATTTTAATTACAAACTTGTGATTAGATGTAACGCTGTTTCAGCATGTGCTGCCTCCATTGAACTGAACTGGCAGTGTTGATTATCAACTGCTTTAATAAGTAGATACTGAACTCCATTTGGGAGGAGAAGTAGTGTTTTGTTTGGCAAAAGCCAGATCTGACTTGAGACTAGATTTGTTCTTACTGTCTCTTCCCCTCTTTCAGGTTCACTTGGAATCAGGTGGAAGATATTATAATGCTCATATTCAGGAAGTTGGAAATGAAAGAAATTCTGTAACAGTCTTCATTGAAGAATTGGCAGAAAAGTAAGAATATAATAATTTGTTGAATTACTAAAATCTTTGGCTTTTGATGCCTTTTTGTAATATTGAGAATTACCAGGATGCTAGTAAGAGAACCAGAGTTATATCTGGTACTGGCCTAAGATGACTTATCGTGAGTTGTAAAAGCATATGGTGAAGTGTGAAATTTCAGTATATCTATGCATAAGTTTCAAAATCCTGGGTAACAGCCAACTTATTAGAAATACTAAGTACAACAGAATTCTGATATAAAACTATACTAACTGGAAAGCTAGTTTGCTAACTGAGCCTCTACCAATATCAAGATAGGCTAGTCCATCTGTTCTCAAACTTTAACATACCCCAGAATTACCTGGAGAGCTTGTTAAAATACAGATTGATGAGCTCCATCCCCAAAGTTTGATTTAGTACGTTTGTGGTGGGGCCCAAGAATTTGAACTTCTAACAAGTTTCCAGGTGATGCTAATGCTGTTGGTCCACTTTGAGAACCATTAAAGTAGGTTATGCTGCCCTAACAACCAAAGACTCTTGGCAACTTAAAGTTCATTTCTTGCTCATTTAGCATGTTCATCGTAGGTCAGCAAAGGGGACCCAGGTTGACAACGGCTCTATCCAGACGTATGCTACCATGATCACAGGCAGGGAAAAAATGAAAACATGACAAACCGTGTGCTGGTTTTTAAAGCATCTGCTCAAATTTTACTGGCCAAAATAGGTTACATAACTAAGCCTGAAGTCAATGGGGTGAGAAAATATAGTCCTTCTTCAAGGAGAGGCAACAAATATTTGTAAATTAGTCTACCACAGTCTTTCCTCCTGAGCATGATATGTGCTACAGACAGCTGTGAAATTGTACAAACTGCTCTTAGGTTTTCTAACATAAAAAGAAAACCTCAATGAGGAAGCTAGTGTTAACAGGTTTAAGTAGAAAACACTTGAAAATGAAGCAGGAGGGATCGGGTATATGTATCAAATGAGAATTAAGTCTGTGTTGCAATGGCTTAATGGTGGTATCTTTACCTTTAAGGCATGTTGTTCCACTGGCTAACTTAAAACCAGTTACCCAAGTGACACCTGTTCCTGCCTGGAATGTTACACCCAGTAGGAAAGGAAGAGATTACCAGAAAATTTCCTGGGACTGTGTCCCAGAAATGGGTTTGTATGCTGAAGGTTTTATTATTTTCCTCTTGTATTTACCTACATTGCACTTAAAAAAAAAAAAAAAAGCTGGAACATTAAGTCTTATTCTGGGTTAGAGTTTCTCAACTTCAGCACTACTGACTTTTTAGGATGGCTAATACTTCATTGTAGGGAGCTGTCCTGTGCATTGTAGGGTGCTTAGCAGCATCCCTGGTCTCTATCTACTAGACGCCAGCAGCATCCTTCCGCAAGTTATGACGACCAAAAATGTCTCCAGACACTGCCAAATGTGCCTCAAGAAGGGGAGGGGCAAGATTGTCCCTGGCTGAGAACTACTGTTTAGGTGACTTTGTTTAAGCTTAAGGTGGAGTGGATTTTAAATTCTAAAACTTGAAGGGAAAAGATTTCTCAAAGAACTAGGAAAACACCTCATGGAAGCAGCCAGAGAAGCTGGAAGCAACCATATTAATATGTCTATTAATAGACATAATTTTTTGGATAACAGTAACATAGATGACTGGATGACTGACTCTATGTTTTGATGACCAAAGTTGCCTATACTAAAGGTAGTGCTGAGATGTCCATTGATACAGAAGTTACTTGCTGGTTTTGCCCTTCCAAATGAAAGACCTAGTACATCCTTTGAAAATACAGAAGTTCCTTCCCTGTATTCATATGGTTTTCCTAAGTAAAACATCTGAGAGTCTTAGACATTTGTGGGAGATACTGGACCTTTTGCTTTGGTTTTGAAGCTTATTGCTTATTACTTCTTTGTTTGCTTGAAAGCTATGTCAGAGATGGACATGAAGCAACGGAGGAAGATGTTCAAGAAAATTAGAGAGAAAGAGGTTTATATGACTATGGCTTACAGCAGGGGAGACCCCTTCCTCCCATCCAGGCTTCAGCACAGTATGCATTATGAGCATGACTCTCCAATGCACTACTCACAGACAGCTGACGGTGTTATGTCTAATGAACATTTTCATCCTCAACATTCATCTCCGGGACAAGGTCAGGGATATGGGATGCCCAGGTAGGTCTTAACTGACTTTGAAGATAATGTACATCTCTGTTTAGACATTGGAAATAATTCCTGGGCAGAATTACAGTAGAATTTAGAAATATCTTAATAGTTTAGATTTCTTTTATAATCTCTGCCTGAAGGGAGCGTAGAGGATGGAACTGATGTATACTTAAATTCTTGTCAAATTTATTGAAGATTTGCATTCTCATAGTCTAGGAAAATATGATGGAGCAGTTGAAGAAATCCTAGAAGATAGAATGCCATCAAGCTGAGTGCCATGTATATGGCACTGTGTCAATAATGAATAGGCCAAACCATACTGGGAAAGAATATAAAAAAAGAATATATGTATATGTATAACTGAATCACTTTGCTGTACAGCAGAAATTAACACAACATTGTAAAGCAACTATACTGCAATTTTAAAAAAATGAATAGGCCTAATGTCAGTAGTGAGGAAAGCAAAGCTCTTTCTATTTGGTCATTTTTAGAAGGATATGTTAATTTAACTACGAAGACTGACTACTCAAGCACTAGTAAATAAAGAGTTCTGGTTTTTTTCCCCCTTTATTCTTAGGGATTCACCTCGCTTTATAAACAGGCACAACATGGCAGGCCCTAAAGTTGGTTTTTACCCTGGCCCGGGTAAAAGGTGCTGCCAGAGCTATGATAACTTCTCCTATAGATCTCGGTAAGTGAATTTTAAGTGTTGAAAGTTAGAGAAAATGAGTGAGTCTGACTTTGTTGCTGTGCAGTAAATATATGGACTAAATTTTTTTTTAAGTGTCAACATGGAGATGTTTGAACTGTTATTTAGAAATTAGAAACAAGTTACTACCATATTTTATCTTTTTTTCCCCTTCTCATTCTACAAACTACTTATAAGTTCCTTTAGACGTAGTCACCGCCAGATGCATTGTATGAATAAGGAGTGCCAGTTTAGCTTTGTTCCAGAGAATGGACAGATGCCCAGGGGCTTGGAAGAAACCATTACTTATTATGAAGTTGAAGAAGGGGATGAGACTGGTTATCCAACTTTACCTGTAAGTAGGTCAAAATTTTACTCAAAAAGCTATTTACTTTTTTATTGTACTTTTTTAAGTGAAGGTAATATGGATACATTTTAGCTGTTTTACAAATGACCAAATAAAGCCCCTCCTGGAAAACATGAGTTTTCATCTTAGAGCTTTTAAAAATTGGAGAGAATGTTTTTTTTAAGCTGTTCTTATAGAGGAAGAGTAGAGGTGGACAAATAATCTTGCCTATATAAGTATGGGTTAAAATTTTCTGTTTTCTTGATCGTTATTTCCTCACATATTTTTGATTCTAAAGTAAATTTAAAATATTTATAGCTTTTTCTCTGACTATATAGGGAGAACTGCATGTGTATGTGTGTATCTCTTTGGTACAGAATCATGGAGGGCCCTCTACAATGGTTCCTGCTGCTTCGAGATACTATGTTGCAAGTCGAGGACATAGCTCAGGCAGACAGACTTTGAATTCAGAGGAAGGTGATGGCCAGAGTGACAATGGTGAGTCAGTTCCAGTTAAATATTTTTTTAAAAGATGATTCTTGTGGTATTAGCACAACAGGGCTAAAGTTTTGGTTTGGGGGGGGGGTCTCACTCTGTTCTGGCAACTCATTTTGAAAGAGTTATCAGTTCTTGTATCAGAGCTTGCTAGGTTTTTGAAGATGTCTTGGTATTTTTCAGAAAGACAGACTTCTATTTCTGTAGGCCACTACATTGTTAAAACTTTCAGCTCTCTGCATAGGTCTTCAGTGAGTTTTGATTTGGTGAGATTTCAGTATGGAAAATATCTATTCTTTATTAGTGAGGAACTATTCATGTTGTCCTCACCATTTGTATAACTATTTTAGGCTTTTCATGTGACTCTTATTTTATGAGACTGCTATGAAATAATTTCGTTGCCCAAAGAAATCTACTTGATCTATAAACATTACTATTCATTATTGAGTTCTAATGGCCATGTACTGTACTAAGCAATTATATTTACAATTTAATATAATACTTTATCGCTCTGAGGAATGTGGTATCTTTTTTTTTTTCCCAACTTTTAGTTTTATTGATCTTTGCTATTGTTTTCTTTGTTTCTATTTCATTTATTTCTGCTCTGATCTTTATGATTTCTTTCCTTCTGCTAACTTTGGGTTTTGTTTGTTCTTCTTTCTCTAGTTTCTTTAGGTGTAAGGTTAGATTGTTTACTTGAGATTTTTCTTGTTTCTTTAGGTAGGCTTGTATAGCTATAAACTTCCCTCTTAGAACTGCTTTTGCTGCATCCCATAGGTTTTGGGTCGTCGTGTTTTCATTGTCATTTGTCTCTAGGTATTTTTTGATTTCCTCTTTGATTTCTTCAGTGATCTCTTGGTTATTTAGTAACGTATTGTTTAGCCTCCATGTGTTTGTCTTTTTTACGTTTTTTTCCCTGTAATTCATTTCTAATCTCATAGCGTTGTGGTTAGAAAAGATGCTTGATATGATTTCAATTTTCTTAAATTTACTGAGGCTTGATTTGTGACCCAAGATGTGATCTATCCTGGAGAATATTCCGTGCACACTTGAGAAGAAAGTGTAATCTGCTGTTTTTGGATGGAATGTCCTATAAATATCAATTAAATCTATCTGGTCTATTGTATCATTTAAAGCTTCTGTTTCCTTATTTATTTTCATTTTGGATGATCTGTCCATTGGTGTAAGTGAGGTGTTAAAGTCCCCCACTATTATTGTGTTACTGTCGATTTCCTCTTTTATAGCTGTTAGCAGTTGCCTTATGTATTGAGGTGCTCCTATGTTGGGTGCATATATATTTATAATTGTTATATCTTCTTCTTGGATTGATCCCTGGATCATTATGTAGTGTCCTTCCTTGTCTCTTGTAACATTCTTTATTTTAAAGTCTATTTTATCTGATATGAGTATAGCTACTCCAGCTTTCTTTTGATTTCCATTTGCATGGAATATCTTTTTCCATCCCCTCACTTTCAGTCTGTATGTGTCCCTAGGTCTAAAGTGGGTCTCTTGTAGACAGCATATATATGGGTCTTGTTTTTGTATCCATTCAGCCAGTCTATGTCTTTTGGTTGGGGCATTTAATCCATTCACGTTTAAGGTAATTATCGATATGTATGTTCCTATGACCATTTTCTTAATTGTTTTGGGTTTGTTTTTGTAGGTCCTTTTCTTCTCTTGTGTTTCCCACTTAGAGAAGTTCCTTTAGCATTTGTTGTAGAGCTGGTTTGGTGGTGCTGAATTCTCTTAGCTTTTGCTTGTCTGTAAAGCTTTTGATTTCTCCATCAAATCTAAATGAGATCCTTGCCGGGTAGATTAATCTTGGTTGTAGGTTCTTCCCTTTCATCACTTTAAGTATATCATGCCACTCCCTTCTGGCTTGCAGAGTTTCTGCTGAGAAATCAGCTGTTAACCTTATGGGAGTTCCCTTGTATGTTATTTGTCGTTTTTCCCTTGCTGCTTTCAATAATTTTTCTTTGTCTTTAATTTTTGCCAATTTGATTACTATGTGTCTCGGCGTGTTTCTCCTTGGGTTTATTCTGTATGGGACTCTCTGCGCTTCCTGGACTTGGGTGGCTATTTCCTTTCCCATGTTAGGGAAGTTTTCGACTATAATCTCTTCAAATATTTTCTCTGGTCCTTTCTCTCTCTCTTCTCCTTCTGGGACCCCTATAATGCGAATGTTGTTGCGTTTAATGTTGTCCCAGAGGTCTCTTAGGCTGTCTTCATTTCTTTTCATTCTTTTTTCTTTAGTCTGTTCCGCAGCAGTGAATTCCACCATTCTGTCTTCCAGGTCACTTAGCCGTTCTTCTGCCTCAGTTATTCTGCTATTGATTCCTTCTAGTGTAGTTTTCATTTCAGTTATTGTATTGGTCATCTCTGTTTGTTTGTTCTTTAATTCTTCTAGGTCTTTGTTAATGATTTCTTGCATCTTCTCAATCTTTGCCTCCATTCTTATTCCGAGGTCCTGGATCATCTTCACTATCATTATTCTGAATTCTTTTTCTGGAAGGTTGCCTATCTCCACTTCATTTAGTTGTTTTTCTGGGGTTTTTTCTTGTTCCTTCATCTGGTACATAGCCCTCTGCCTTTTCATCTTCTCTATCTTTCTGTAACTGTGGTTTTTGGTCCACAGGCTGCAGGATTGTAGTTTTTCTTGCTTCTGCTGTCTGCCCTCTGGTGGTTGAGGCTATCTAAGAGGCTTGATGGGAGGCTCTGGTGGTGGGTAGAGCTGCAGGAATGTGGTATCTTTATTTTATTTATTATTTTTTTATTAAAATTTTTTAAATAAATTTATTTTATTTTTATTTATTTTTGGCTGCATTGGGTCTTTGTTGCTGCGCGTGGGCTTTCTCTAGTTGCGGTGAGCTGGGGCTACTCTTCATTATAGTGCATGGGCTTCTCATTGCGGTGGCTTCTCTTGCTGTGGAGCATGGGCCCTAGGTGCGCAGGCTCTAGAGTGCAGGCTCAGTAGTTGTGGCGCATGGGCTTAGTTGCTCCGCGGCATGTGGGATCTTCCCGGACCAGGGCTCGAACCCCTGGCCCCTGCATTGGCAGGTGGATTCTTAACCAGTTCTTCCCACCAGGGAAGCCCTTCTTTATTTTTTATATGAGGAAATTGAGGTTCAAAGGGTAAATGACATGGCCAAAGTCATACCTTTGGTAAGTGGCAGAGATTTAATCCTTTTTATAACAGCTTTATTTAGATATAATTTACATACTATACAATTAACCTCACGTGTACAATTCAATGTTTTAAGTGCAATTCAGTGGTTTTTAGTATAGTCACAAAGTTGCATACATCACCACAATCAATTTTAGAAAAAGAAACCCTGTACCCATTAGCCATCATTCCTCATTATCCCCCCAGCATCCCCTCCCCCTGCCCCTAGTGGTAGGCAACCATCAATCTGCTTTCTGTCTTAATGGATTTTGCCTATTCTGGACATTTCATATAAAAGGAATCATGCAATATGCGGTCCTTTGTGACTGGCAGAGATCAATTTTGAAATTGAGTTTATCTGACTTCAAAGCATGTATACATGACCTTTATAATTGTTAGAGTGCCTCTCATCATTGAGTGTGCTTATTTTTTACCATTTTTCTGTAAAATGAAATACGCCTACTGAAACAATTCTGGAGGAATTGGGTGGATTAAGGAGGTGTGAGGCAGTCTGAATGATTTGACTTACTGGTCAACGTATTTTCTTGTGATATTCTTCTTTCTGCTACTTATGTTGGAGAAAATAGATATTTCTAATAATTTAGTGTGCATGCATGTGCCTGAGTATGCGTACTCTCTGCTCTTTTACTCAGGATGACCCTTTTGCTTTTCCTTTTAGCACAGTGGGTATCTTCAGATGTACTGTTCACCTATAGTGGCATATTTAGAGTAACCAAATATTCGTTCTCACCTTAGATCCTGTTGTCTGGAGGGGTTACCTGCATGTGTGTTGGATAAGTGACATGTTTAAGAATCAATACAGTTTTGACCTTTGGGGTGTCATTTGCTGGAAAACTGTCCAATTGAAGATTGACTTTCTCTGAATTTCAATGGTGTAGCAGTCTTAGAGCAAAGTACTTCAGTCCTGTAAGCCATCTCCTGAGAACAAACTGATTCTAAATGTATTATTTACCTGAATCAGGCTGAAAAGCAGATGAAGCATGCCATATTCCTTTAACATTCACCTAAGCAAACTATTGGTTATTATACTCAGATTACTTTATAATCACCATTTACTATATGCCAAGCATCATGCTGTGTTCTTTTCACCCCACTATGAGCTAGGTACTGTTAACCCTGTTTTACAGTGAAGAAATTAAGACACAAAGATTAAATAACGTGCCTAAAGTGATATAGTTAATTAGGATTCAAATCTAGACAGTCCTAACTCCAGAGCCAGTGAAGTTAATCACCATACTCTACCACCAGAATTGGACACAAGTGGGTTTTTCACGTCTGTCTGAACTCTAAGAACTAAGGGAATTTTCAAAGGAGAAATTTGTACTGTTTACAGCCAGTCTCTGGCTTTAATATCTGTTGAGTAGTATGAAAGCTCAATCACTTGTTTCAAGGATGTATACATTTTAGTTTTGAACATATATCCATAAAACTTGAGAAGAAGCAAGTGCTGGCCATCTGGCTCTGCTGAGCAAGAAGTCCTACATAAACACACTTTTTCTGTCTTTTTTTTCTAGGAGGATATCATGAAGAATATATTTATCCTTCAGGTCAGTGAGATCTAGGTAAAATCTGATATTCATTATAAAATTTCAAACTTTATTATAAAATAATGCTCATTATTTTTACTTTGGCTATATCCTCTAGAACAAGGCTATGAAACTTCAGGTGTTTATAGCACAACTGAATCTACAGCAAACTTGGTAGGTATTTAATAATAATGACAAACACATATAGCTCCTGTGTACTAGAACACTGTTCTGAGTGCTATATATATAAATGTATTTAAATCAGAACAATCCTATGAGGTATTAGGGTATCATTCCCATTTTGTAGATGAAGAAATTGAGACCCAGAAATTAAGTAACTCATCCAAGATCACACCCTTTTCTAGAAATTACCCTAGAGATGTTCTTAATATGTGTTGATACAAGAGGAAATTTGAACATTGGCGATGATGATTTTTTTAGAGGATTTTATCACGATCTTTCTAACAGTAAGAATGGGCCATAAATCTCAGGTACTTAATATAACAAAAGTTTACTTCTTGGTTATGCTACATGTGTAGTGGAGGTCTGCAGGAGGGCTCTGCTTAGGGACTTAGGCTGATGGAAGCTCCATCCATGATTGCTAAGGCAGGAAACAAAAGGTAGTGAATGGTGCCCTGGCTCTTACAGCTTCTACCTGGAGATGACACATATCACTTTCTTTTCCATTTCTTTTTCATCGGCCAGAGCATGTTTCTCTTGAAGACTCTAACTTCTCTGTGCCTAGAAGTCAAAAAGTTGGAAATATTTTAACAGCACTAAGGATTACAACATTCAGTGGAAACTCCCACAGGCAAAATACTTCCTTCCACCTCAAGAGAGGCAACCCCAAAATCCCCTTCAGTGTGATTAAACTCAGAGCCCAAGGTTCCTGGGAAATGTGTAGTACTCTGTATTGGGTCCAGATGTGGTTCCTCTTGATCTGGAGGCCTAAACCAAATATACAAAGTTATATACCCCCTACATACCCAATTTCCCGTGGTAGAGCAGGGACTGAAAAATTGCAGTAGAACTTCCCATTCAGATGCAGGGAAAATGGGAGAAACGGTTACTGGCCCATAGCAATTCTGACATCATGCTGGACAGACATTTTGAGGGCCCCCAACCTAGGCATGGGGACTGTTCCCTGGAGAGGCTCCCTGGTTCATTGTTTTCTGGGGCTCTTGATTACTCCAAGGCCCTTCCTTCCTTGGCCATATTTGAAGTAGGCATTGGAGAATAATCCATCTTGGCAGCTGAGCAGCTTTCTCAGCCTGCTTCTTACTCATAGAAAATTGAGGGCCCAAGGGTGGTTTTATCTCAGTTGGATAGTTTCAGTTCTGCTCATGGTTTCTTTGGCTATGTGAGTAATTTATTGTGCAGCTTCTCTGATTCCTATTAGTTTTATGTGCCAATAGCCATACTGACAATTCTTTTTTATAAATATACTACTTAGATTTGCTATAATTCTTTGCACTCTTATCCCTGTCTCTCTACTTGATTGCAAATACCTTCAGCTTATCAGGCATTGATGAAAGCCATACCTTTGAATACTTTTCCATGAGCCATTTTGTCCAAGTGCAAGGATTCATTGGGTGTTATATCCTTAATGGTACTCTTGCTTTGAGATACTTTAGTGCAATCATATTTTAACAATGATTTGAGTCTTCCTTCAAGGCCGAGTTTTAACTTCTCTTTGTTGTTCAAAGCATTTATCAATTTTATCTTTTAGAGTTTTGAGTTGAAGCAGTTGCCTCTCCAAACCCTACAAGTCCTAGTATTCAAGGACTCTATTCCCTTTCATTCCTGCCTACAAACTACTTTTCTGTACACATCTGTCTTAAAATACCTTGCTAAACTCTGCCAGCAGTAATCAAAACACAAAACTAACATTCTGTTTTCCAAACCTCTTCCCTTAAGAGCTACAAATTCATAATCTCCTCCTCAAGTTAGGTTTTTGTTAACAGCAGCACCCTAATTTTAGTTACCAATTACTGTTTTGGTCAAGCTAGGTTACACTGCAGCAACAGTCCACCAAAATCTCAGCGGCTTAACACAGTTGTTCTCGCTAATGTTAGAGGTCCAGTGCAGGTTGGTAGCAGGCCTTTGTTCATCAGAGTCACTCAGGAACCCAGGCTGATGGACATGTTCTTTCACAGTCAACCTTGGCAGAGCTGAAGATAGGGAAATTGAACACTGGCTCTCAATATTTCTCATATTTCATTGTCCAAACAAGTCACGTGCCCATACCTAATTAGATGAGGCCAGGAAGAGCAACCTACCCATGTACCTAGGAGGAGAGCTGGAATATTTGTGAGGAAGTTGAATGACTACCCTCTATTCTCTGTGATTAATCTTAACTTTGATAGCTTCATGTACTGAATTTTTGTTTTTACTGTTTAGGCAATACATCTTAGGAAGGTGATGAAAACTGTGATATATAATTCTCTTCCCATTATTTCTCCTTCCCTTCCTTTGCCCCTGCTAGAGAAATAGTTTTTCCTCTCACTCTGTCATTACTATTCTCATATCACATGCTTTTTACACCATTTCTTGAAATAGCCACCCAAGTTGAAAAAGCAAGTAAAAATCTCGCCTTCAGGGATGACAAGAGTAGACACTTTCTTTCTGTCCCTTTAATTTCACTTGTCACGTGTTCCTTTTTCTGAACTTACTTTATCATACATCCCCAGTAGGTTTCAGTCTCTTCATGACGTGCTCCACTCCCACTCCCCAGTCACCAAGTTTCTAAGTAATTTTTCTAAGTAATTTTTTCACAGCATTCTGAGGGGAGAAGACCAATGCAGGACTTAAAGATTTCCAGGCACAGAACCTTCTAAGAAACCATGAACATTTTTTCTTCTTAATTCCACGCCCAACTCTCACCTAAATCCTTGTCTAGAATTGTTTAGAATTCACACTGGGCCTTCTGAGCCAGGGCTGAAGTTTACTTTTTGGCCAGTACTTGGGCTGTACTTGAACACAGACTTTCGAAACATGCACTCTTAGGTCCATGTTAAGTTGGGCTTGTCTTTGTCCCAATGTGGTTCCTCTTGTTTCCTGTGATACTTCCCCTGATTTCCTCTGTGTCCTTATTACCAGCTTCTGCTGCTAGTTTATTTTTCTGTCATGACGGTGTGTCATGCATAATTCTGAGCCTTTTAAAATCATTGTTACTTTCACAAAGACAAGGTCTTGAGCCAAAGGGAAATGGTGTTTGGATTATACTACATCCTGCTTAGGTAGGGTGCAGCTGACCAACCAGTTATCCACCCTTGTCCCAAGCTGTTCCTTTAGATGGAATGCTTTCTTTTAGCAACACTGTTGCTGGCCCTACTGATTTTGAGGTTTTTAAGGCAAGAGAGGACACAGAAAGTGTTTAAATTACAATTCTCCATTACATTTTAGTATCTACATTGGGACTAGAGTTGGATATGATCAGGATTTCTGTAGATAGGAAATAGAACAGTCACCTAAGTCAGGCACTAGAGTGATACCTTTTGGAGCATTATCATAGTAGTCACCTCCAAATTTGAATACTTTTAGGACAGATCACTTTCACTTATCTTTAGGAGATGTTGAAACAAAGCAGATCTTTTATTGATGTATTGTTTAATTTCTTGATTTCCCCTTATTTGTACTTCTGTATTCAATAAAGTCTCTTGAGGATAGAAGACGATGTTCTATGTCTCCTCATGACGCAGTTACCTCATACAACTACCCCGAGAAGGTAATCTTTATAGTTTTATTTTGCAGTCAGTTGCAGTGGCCTAAACAGAAGAAAATGAATTTTTTCTTTTTGTTCTCTTTGCCCTTCATCATACTTCAAAGAAGCTGCTTATATTCTTATGTTAAGTGTTATTATACTTCCTGGTGCCTGGCACAATAATTAGTAAATTTATTAACAAATTGATGGAGCATCTACTGTGTTCCAGACACTGTTCTGTGTGCTGGCATTGGACTACTCAGTCTACTCTGAGCCTCTTATATAATGAGTGAGTTAATATAAATTACCTGTCAAGTCTGCCATTTCCTGAAACTTAAAATGTAAAGCTTTCTTATAGAATGGGAAGCTGGCATCAGAAAGGTAGCTGAAACCGTAGGAGTAAATAAGGTCATCCTGGAAAAAGGAAGAGATTGAGAAGAGCATCTAGAACAGAGCCTGTGCATCACCATTTAGAAAATGGGTAGAGAAGGAATAGCCAAGGAGGGAGGAAAAGCAGGAGAGTGTATTATTATGGAAGCCCCAGGAAGAGAATGTTTCAAGGAATAGTCAAGTGTCAGTTGCTGCCAAGCTGTCAAGCAACATAAGGACTAACAAGAGTCTACTATGATTTGTTGCCATGGAGACCACTGTGACTTTGAATACAGTTTCTGAGAACCAGAGAGGGTAGCAGCCACATTGCAGTGGGTAAAAAGAAAATGGAGACTACAGTGAGGACAGGGTGTTCATGAAGAAGAATCTGTTACCATTTATTGAACATCTTTCTGTGCACAGCCCTGTATTGGGTGCTGTGGCCTAATCAGAAAAACAAATTGCAGTCTCATGAAGTTAAAAAAAAGAGAAAAAGCAAAGAACATTTTCTGTTTTTTTTTAAAGTGTGTGTGGGGAAATATATATGCATGTAAAAATAAATACGCACTATAAATTTCTGGATAATATTCAGGAAACCCAGAGGTTACTTGTTTGTGGAGAGAGGAACTAGGCAGATGGAGGACAGGGGTTGGAGGAAACTTTTCATTGTATACAATTTTATACTTGGTTTTTGAATCATATTAATGTATTACCTTTCCAGAAAAATATTAAAATAAAAAAGTAAAGCTCTCAAAGTCATCTGGGGTCTTCGAAAAGAAATAACCTTCCTATATTAGGTTTACATAAATATTGGCTTCTTGGTGTTTTAGTTATTAGAATACTATTTCCTGAAGTTTAGGATCAGATAAGAAACTAATATTGTTTGTGAAACCAAACTTAGAGTTCTAAACTTTCTTCCACACTTACAGGTGGTGATGGTAAATTCTGCAGCAGTTGCAGCTTCCTGTGCAAATATTGTTCCAGCCCCAGTCTTACCTAACTGTGCAGCAGCTAATCAAGCTAGTAGTAACATTTCAATTTCCTCACAGAATGCTATACAGCCTCTATTTGTATCTCCGCCTACACAAGGCAGGCCAGGTAGGTTATTAGTGGTTCCTTTGGAAGCCTCTTTTTCTATTCATGAACACGCCCATACAACAATTCTAGTGATTAGATAAGATTACTTTAATCTCCAGTATTAAATTTCAATTTTTTTTCTTGAAAATTTGGCTTTGATATGATTTCATAGCTATTGTTTTGCTAACCCCATTGAAAATTTAGAGTACTTGTACTAGTTTCTTAAACTTCAAGTTAAGTTCTATTATACAGAAATTAAGGTAAAGGTATTTCACATTTCACAGAATTAATTCCTGAAAAGTTTGGCTCTAGAATTTAAGAGATCCAGGTTAGAATCTTGGTTTTACAACTTACTAGCTATGTAATTTTGGACAAATTATTGAACCTTTCTTATCTGTGAGCTTGGAGGTACTGATAGTACCAATTTATGAAGTGGTTGTGAAATTCCACTGAGTTAATTTAAAATTTTCAGCAGAATTCTGGGAAAGTGGTGGCAACAACAGCATAGCTTTTCAGTCTGCGTCCCCAAATAAAAATGGAAATAGTTGGGGTTTCCCTGGTGGCGCAGTGGTTGAGAATCTGCCTGCCAATGCAGGGGACACGGGTTCGAGCCCTGGTCTGGGAAGATCCCACACGCCGCGGAGCAGCTGGGCCCGTGAGCCACAGCTGCTGAGCCTGCGTGTCTGGAGCCTGTGCTCCGCAACAAGAGAGGCCGCGATAGTGAGAGGCCCGCGCACCGCGATGAAGAGTGGCCCCCGCTCGCTGCAACTGGAGAAAGTCCTCACACAGAAATGAAGACCCAACACAGCCAAAAATAAATAAATTAATTAATTAATTAAAAAAAATGGAAATAGCAAAACCAAAACCCATGGGACAATGTTTAACAACAAAACTAGGTGACAGGGTCTCCCCATGAACCCCAAAATTTAAGCAGGTAGGGACAAACCATCAGTCACAAGACCTGCATGCTGTCAGGGTCAATGTGGGAGCAATAAGACGGAAGCATCGGGGATGTTGTCTGATGGACCTGAGAACAGAAGAACCCCAAAAGAGCTAATAAGAATTCACTGGACAGTGGGGCAGCCAATTTGGAAGGAACAGCTAAGACTGGGAAGGGATTTGACCTCTCCAATACTAGGTGAGTGCTTTGGGTACATGGTAAAGGGACTAAAGGGCTTGGAACAGTTTCGCCCCTAAGAACTCTGAAAACTGACCTGGCAGGGCTACCTTTTAGGATAATATTCCTCACTGCGGGGGAAACTGCTGGGAGTGGAATCAAAATTGATGAGGATAGGGAAAGAGCAGGTCTAGACTAAAGCTGAGAGAACAGAGCCAAGGAATCCTAGAAAGCAGTCATGTTTTTAAACACTACAAAAACAATAGAGATCCCTAAGAAGTTAGAAAAGCTTTCTTGTATTCCATCTCATTCTAGAGTTCATGAAAAATAATTTCACATAAAAATGAATGTATATGTATAGCTGATTCACTTTGTTGTAAAGCAGAAACTAACACACCATTGTAAAGCAATTATACTCCAATAAAGATGTTAAAAAAAATGAAAGAAAAGCACTAAGGTTGCATACAAAGGTGTTTTAAGAGGAGAACAGAATAATATCCCTGTTAGACAGTAGAAGCATGTTAGAATGTGCACACTAAACAGAACTTAAACTAAACCAACAACTATTTCAAAATGAGGTAAAGACATTAATAACACAAAATGTTAAAAAATAACAAATCAGGATTAGAAAAACTCAGATGAGGTGACAGAACTCAGGAAAGCATTAGAAATGGAAGAAAGTCATTTTGGTAATGAAGACAAAACTATAAAGAACATGACCAAGTATGTACAACAGATAATGCTTTAAGAGAAAGATGTAAGAAAGGGGGGAAATCTAAAATGAAAAAAACGAAGAGAAAGATTCAAAAGTGACATATTGAAGTTAGGCAAAGGATATCCAACACTGATAGAAGTTCCTGAAGAAGAAAACCAAAGTAAGGGAAAAGAATAAATACTGAAAACTATAATTCAGAAAATTTTCCTGAAATTAAAAAACTTTACATACTGAAACAGCGCTCTGCAGAATATTGAGCCAGAGCAACCAACACCAGGATATTCTAGTAAAACAACTGGACTTTAAAGAAAAAGAGCCTATGGAGTATAAAGGAAATAAAATGATAATCATCAAACTTTGACAGCAATGCTTCATGCTACAAAAAAATGGAGTAACATTTAAGATAATGAAAGGATATGTGAACCAAAGATTTTATATCCAGCCAAACATTTTCAGGCTTAAAGGGTAATGTATAAGAATTCAGAGAATATTATTTGCATGAGCCCTTCTTGAAGAATCTACTAAAGATACGCTGTCAAGTAAGGTAATTGCTAGCCACGTAAGACACTTTAAATTACAATTAAGTAAAGTAAGTCTAGAGTTGCTCGGTCACACTAACCACATGCCAGGTGCTCAAAGCCACACGTGGCTAGTGGCTACTGTATTGGACAGCACAGATAAAGAATATTTCTGCCATCACAGAAAGTTGTATTGGAGGGACAGAGTGTATTGGAGAATGATTTTGACTTATAGACCACCAAAACAATAAAAGACGTCAGCTTAAGACCTGATTGTAAGTATTAAACATATACTTAACACAAAATGAGGGCTGAGAAGTTGATAATATACTATGTAAAGCCTTATATTTGAACAATATAGGTACAGTATAGCTATTTTTAAAAATGGGAGAATTGAGAGACCATGTGCCAAGCATTTTTTAATGCTTTCAATAAGCACATCAGGTTCTTTTATCTAGATACTTAGATTGTTATTCAGAGACTGTAATGTCGGCTAAAACAAATGAGTATGGGATATTCCAGTTTTATCTTGCTGTGTCCTTGCAAACCGGGATCTTAGTATGGAAGAAAGGTAATGAACATGTACTAAAAGAGGCTAAGGAGAAACTTTTATGGTATCACATTTGAATTGGAAGTATCAATATGAACTTGAGGTATTTTATCTTTAAATTTGTGTATTTCCTAGCTCTGTCCACTGAAAAGGCCTAGAAACAGTGAGTATCTTTAGCACTCAGTTTGTGACATTGAAATGCTGCTTCTCACTTAAACAGAAACAAACAGCTTTATGGAGAAATTTCTGGTTCCAGGTCTGGGCAGGAAATGTTCAAGATTAGCCTGGATCATCTTGTCATGCTAGATAGCAAGGAAGCTATCAACGAGTACTGGGAGTCATGTCAAAAGGACTCAGGAGCCATCTTGAAGAAGTTCCCACTGGCCAAAGATGGAACAGTATGAGCTTCAACAATGATAATTGCAATAGATTGGAACACGTCAAATATATTTAAAAGTTCCTGATGATATTTTAAAAATTGGTTCTCTTGGGATTAACAACTATACATATATATATAAACAACTATACATAAAATAGATTAAAAAACAAGGATTTACTGTATAGCACAGGGAACTGTAATCAATATCTAATAATAACATATAATGGAAAAAAATCTGAAAAGAATACATAACTGAAAAAAGAATTGGTTCTCTTAAGAGGATGTTAGGAAACCAGTTTACGTTCTTGAAAACGGGACAGTAAAGTGAAAGAATCAAGTATTTATCCTGCCTTTCTTATACGAACTATTCTACGGGGTAACCAAATAGTAGATGAGGGGAAATATTTCTATATATTAGTATTCTAATCAGTGAAAAAGAAGTGGCAGAATGTAATCATTTTGCAGTCGTTACTGAACGGATGCATATTAAACAGCGATAGCTGCTAAGATGGCAAAGATAGTGAGACATTACCTATAGACTGCCAAAGGAATCAATCCTGAGTCTGATCTAGTCTTCTGGATCTAGCTGCCTATTTGCAGGAAATACAAGAACATATTGAAATGCACCATGAGTATATAATCAGCAAAATCCAGACTGGGAAACTCAACAGGTCAAGGGGTCTTCAAAAGACAAATTGAAAGGAAATGACAGGGATGGAGAAAGGACCTATAGATTAAAAGAGGTTCAAGATACAGTTTTTAAGAAACTGTCTAGGGATGCACATTTGGGTGACAAAACACTTAAAACTACAAAGAAGTGATTACTATGAAAGTCAGGATAATGGTTGATTATGGTGGGGGTAAGAGGGTGGTGATTGTGATGGAGTGCATGGAAGTTTTCTGAAATGGCTGGCAAAGCTTGCTTTCTTAACCTTGATAGTGTCCACCTGAAAATAATTCGTTTGATTTGTTTTCTGTATCTGTTTTATTTATAATGTAAAAGTTAAGTACTTAGCCACTGTGCCTGGAGCAAAACATGCAATATATGTTCATTAATGACCACAGAAATTTTTCATTGGAAATGTTAATGTAGGTACTGGTTTTACTACTTTGTGCTAATTGTAGGGGAACATGTTGGCTATCTGCTTCCAGCAGATGTCTGAGCTTAAAAAAACAAGTGACAGGTGAAATCAAGCATTGGAATACCCCATTTATGTAGAATCATTGAAAGCTTACCCTTTAAATGCCAGATTTATGTTTTTTTGTAGATGCTTCTAAAAATGTATATGGCCTTCCTTTTACTTTTTGTTGAGCCACTTGTGGACCTCAACTATAACTCTTAATAGGTAATGGCTGCTTTTTAGTTGCTCTTTGTCGTTCCTGTCCTCTAGATAAAACTCAAGTTTCTCATTGTTATTCATGTGTCTGTCTGGCAGCCCCATCCCATCCTCCTTTAAGTCACTTCCTATCTGCCAGGTAACTAGATGCCATGATTGCTTTTATTATGATTGTCTTCATAGGCATTAAATCCTGTTAACTGAGTTTTTTGGTAACTGTTTCCAAGTCTTTTGCCAGGGCCAGAACTAGTGACTTACTTGCTCTGGGTACAAAATTTAAGGGAGTGTCAAAAGAAAAAAACAAACCCACAGTGATCAAGATAAATAATACTTTAATGCACTATTAAAAAAAAAACAAAACTAATGCAAAAAAAGAATCCATGATAAATAAAGTATCAAAGTTTTTTTAAAAGATAGGAACTGTGGGCCAGGCTTAGGGTGAGGTGAGTGAGGCAGGCACTCTTGGGGTCATACAACTGCAAGCTTGAATCCTGTCTTTTAGAATTTTGGTATTTTATTCATCATGAATTTTTTTTTTGATTTAATTTGGTGGCCCTTTAAATTTTGCACCTCACTGCACTTTAGTACTGGCCCTGCCCTTTGGTCTCTAGAGAAGCTGAGTCTTACTATGTATATTTATGTTCTCTTCTGAAATGTCCTGAAGCAGACTGCAGCTGCATGGACAAGGAAATAAGCTTTTTGAATGAATTTCGTTGGTTTCCATTCACTTTTAGAAAAGTTTGATTCCATTGTTCTGGGTCCATCCCTTGAACTATACCTGGTAAGCCTATAGAGCCCTGTTAAGTCTGCAAATTAGATGCTCATGCATCTCTAGAGCAACTGGAAGTTTTAAAAGCTTTTTCTTATGGAACGTATTATAATATGCATTTTGAAAGAAAGTTGAGTTCAATTACTAAATAATGGCTATATTTCCCTGTGCTGTACAATATATCCTTGTTGCTTATTTTATACATAGTAGTTTGTATCTCTTAATCCCCTACTCCTTTTTTGCTCCTCTTCACTCTCCCCACTGGTAACCAACCACTAGTTTGTTCTCTGTATCTGAATTTGTTTCTGTTTTTTTATAGTCATTTGTTTTATTTTTTAGATTCCACATAAAAGTGATAATGTAGAGCATTGGTCCCCAACCTTTTTGGCACCGGGGACCAGTTTCATGGAAGACAGTTTTTCCACAGACGGGGGTGAGGGTGGGGGGTGCTTCAGGCAGTAACGCGAGCGATGGGGAGCAGCAGATGAAGCTTCGCTCGCTCGCCTGCCGCGCACCTCCTGCTGTAGCCCGGTTCCTAACAGGTCGCGACCGGTTGGGGACCCCTGATGTAGGGTATCTGTCTTTGTCTGACTTATTTCATTTTTCACTTAGTTTAGATCTGTGATTCTCAGCTGGAGGAGAATTTGCCCCTTAGGAAACATTTGACAATGTCTGCAGACATTTTCAATGGTCCTACAACTTGGCAGGGGAGAGCTACTGGCATCTAATAAGTTGAGGGCAGGGATGATGCTAAAACAGCCTCCACAACAAAGAATTATTGCGCCCAATATGTTAATCATGCCAAATGAAACCGGAGGTTTGTCCTAGATACTAATATGTTACCAGTTATATGTATTGTAAATATTTTCTCTCACTTTGTTGATATTTTCATTTTTCCTGTGGTACCTTTTGATGAAGAGAAATTCTTAATTTTAATGTAATTTAAGTTATCAATCAAAAAAAAAAAAAGTTCAAAGTAACCTCCAAATTTCTTCAGTCCTTGATTCTCTCAGGCCCAGGAGAACTTACTTAGCTACCTCTATGTCTAGTAGTTGGTTTTTACCTTGTAATCATAATCACATTCTACTATTTTCAGCTAATTGAACTTACTCCAGTTGTTTTTGAAAAAAATGGTGTGATTTGAGTGCTAGTTTGAAAGGAATAAGAGTGTGGCTTTGTTGAAGCCATTATTTTATAGAAAACAAATCCATGAATCTTTAGAGCATTTGGAGATGTTCTAAAAATTAAATCCTCTTCTAAAACTGTAAAAGTGGCGATTTCTACATGCATGACAAAACTCCAAAACTCGAAAGTTATTTGAGCAAATTTTTTAAATTTACTGTTTAATTTAGATACAGTAAAATTTATTTTTTGGTGCCCTGTTCTGTGAGTTTTAACAATGCATAGCATTGTGTAACTACCACCACAATCAAGAGAACAGTTTCATCACCCCAAAAGAGTTGGTTATCAAGTTTTAAATCACCCTAAGATTTAGATTTCCTATTATTATTAGCCTGTAGTTGTATAAAGGGTATAAATAAATGTGTTGTTAGTATTTTTGTTGGTGAATGAAAGCAATGTGGATTACTTCTAATACTTGGCCTTAAATTCATCTTGCTAAATTACCAGAATAACAAACTCAGCTTGTGTGGACTGTTCTTGTACTAAATGAAGTGTTCTAAACTCCAAATTTAAACCTTTATTGAACAATGAGCCCAAACTTTCTATACTTCTCAGGGGTAAAATTATAATGCAGGCAACACAGTGATAAAATTTAGTACTGGAATTTCTAAGTCAGCTAAAATGTTCAATTAAACTTGAAGGGTTGTATCAAAAAATTTAACAAATTTATCTAACATAGTATGTATATGTGGAGATAATTTATTTTCACTAGGTTGGAACCACATTGCTGCCTTTATCATCATAGAGGAATGTATTGATATTTAAACATAATTATATTTGAATTTCTTATGTCAAAAACTGTGGAACTCCTAAGTGACTGTGGTTTTTAAACTATAGTAACAGTTATAGAAAGTTAAAGGGATAAGATAGTTCATCTAGCCTGTCTGTTTTAGATTCTGTAGGTCCTTAGAAATGGAACTGTTATGATGTAGAGTTCTCTGTATTCCTCTGATGCTACCAAGTAGAAACCTTCAAGGATTGCTTAAATCTGTAATCTGTGCAATTTAGTCTCTCTTATTAGCTTCTACATCTTGTGATTTGGCAGATGGCTGAAAACATCCTTAACTTTGTATTAAGCTAAGTAAAAATTTTGCTTTAGTAGTATTTATTTATGTACATGTTAGCTGATGTTCAAAATCTTGGTAGTCAAGCCTCTGTAGTTCCCAGTTTTTTTCCTTTTAATGTCAAGTAATTTCCTTAACTCAAAATAACCTGTAATGAACTCCTACTTTTCAACTGGCATGTCTAAAAGAATATGTGCAATTTACCTTCTAAGTTTTTGTTTTTAAGTCAAACCATAAGACTCAGAGTTGCTTGACTGTATTGGGAACACAAAAGAAATAGAGGATGAGCTACTGCTTATAAGATGTTACAGCTGTACATTGCTACTTTGTTTTGTTTCTTTTTTAGTGATTGCTTCAGCATCCTGTCCATACCTGGCTGCTCCTATTCCTGCTGCTGCTGCCTCTCTACCACCCCCACCTCCTCCACCACCACCTCCTCCTCCTCTTGAGGTGAGAGAGGCTTCAAACTTACCATCACTACCTCCACCTTATTCCTGTGATCCACGTGGCAGTGATCTGCCTCAAGGTAAGTAGATTTTGAGACTTGGGTGAGGGTTATTTAGGTCTGTTTTTTTTTTTTGGTTTTTTAATTTTAAATTTTAGAGCATATCTCTCTTTGGTTGACCAATGAGGGTAGGGTGGTGGACCAAATGGAAATTGACTTGAGAGCATAATGCTAGGTAAATGACTAAGGAAAGAAGGAACCGAAAGCTGAGCATATCTTCTGCATAATCAAGAAGTGTATGGTTGAGCTGACTCACGCTGCTTTTCTAAGGTAGCTACATGTCTGCCCTGAAGAAGATTCTCAACTGGATATCTGCTGTCAATTATTTTTCTTGAAAAGCAGGAGTTGATAACAAAATTTTCTCCATTTCTTTTATTTAATGCCTACCACAAGTGGATGAAATTGTTGCATTCTTGATATTTAAGATTCCAACTGAATTTTGAAGAATTGGAAAAGGTTTTTGGGGGAGGAATCGGGGGGCGGGGCTCTGATCTGCCTTGGATTTCAGCCATGTGTTGTTTCCTTAATTAAACTAAGGAGTAGCTTTCCATTGGAAGTTTTTTGTTACCCCTCAGTTTGGCAGTGTATCTCAAAAGAGAATTGTAGTTGAAAGTTGTTTGTAGCTTCTTCATACTTTTTTTTTTTTTTTTGCTGTAATATTCCCTTGATTTTTCTAGCTGCTTTTCTATTCTATTTTGGTTTTTTTCAGCCCCTAAGGTAGTCACCAGGATCTTCAACTCCATTCTGTTCTTTTTCTCTTCCTTAAAACTTGATTATCAACTTTATGTAGATGATTTCTAAATCTGTCTGGCCTTGGCCTCTACCTACTTGCTAGACATTTTCACTTGGCTTTCTTACTTTTGTTTCAGACTCAGTCTGTCTACAGTGAAATTCCTCATCTTCATCTCCCTTCTTTCTTCTCTTTAGGCCATGCAAAACATTGACTCTTTTCCTTGGTTTTCTATTTTATTAATAATGTATCATTGAACAATGATCCCTTTACTCCTCTCCCCTCACCTACCTACCCCTGCCCAAGATCTTCTCAGCACATAATGCTGATTTTGTATTTTCCAGCATTTTATTTTGAAAATGTTTAGACATACATGAAATTTGAATTTTAAGATGAATATTCATATATCCACCACCTATATTCTATTGTTAACAGTTAACTATACTTGCATTAGCATGCATTTCTCCATCTTTTCCTCCATCCATCTCTCTGTCCATCAATTAATCCATCTTTTTGGTGCATTTCAAAGTAAATTGTAGACATCATTCTTCCCCATTAAAAACTTGAACATACATATCATTAACTAGAGTTTGGTATTTATTTTTTCTTTTGATGTAAAGTTTACATATAATAAAATGAACAAATCTTAAATGTACACTTGCTGAGTTTTGACAGATGAGTACATGCACCTGTGTAACCCAAATCCCAATCAAGTTATAAAACATTATCATTATCCCACAAAGTTCCTTCATGCCCCTTCCCAGTCTTTCCCTACCCCATCTCTACTTCCCCCCAGAGACAACCACTGTTCTGATATTTTTCTGCCCTAGTTTTACCTGTTTAAGAATTTCATGTGAATATAATACAGTATGTACTCTTTATGGAAGGCTTCTTAAACTCAATGTAATATTTTTTGAGATTCTTCCATGTTGCTGTGTATTATCAGTAGTCTATTTGCTTTTATTGCTGAGTAGTATTTCATCGTCTGGGTATTCTACAGTTTGTCCATTCTCCTGTTGAGGGACACCTGGACTATTCTGGTTTGGATCAGTTATGATAAAGCTGCTATGAACATGCTTGTAAAAGTCTTTGTGAACATGTGTTTTCATTTCCCTTGGGCAAATACCTAGGAGTGGAATTGATGGGCATAGATAGGTGTGTGTTTAGTTTTATAAGAAATTGCTGGTCATTTTTCCAAAACTGTACCTTATCTCCTACTTTTACAAGAACTCTATGCACCTGGTTTTCTACTTCTAAGCCTTTGCTGTCATGGTGATTCTACTCAAATTCTCTCCCCCTCTACTCTTCCATCTAACTTCCTATTTAAATCCTATCATTTTCATGATCCCACCCCCCAGTTGCATTTCAAAGTGATGTTTTTGAGTTCTTATAGTCCTTACCTGCCACTTTTTTTTAACAGCTTGAGATATAATTCATATACCATGCAAGTCATCCATGTAAAGTGTATAATTCAGTGCTTTTTAGTATATTCACAAATTTGTACAACCATCACCACCGTCTAATTCCAAAATATTTTCATCACCCCAAAAAGAAACCCTGTACCCATTAGCAGTTACTCCTCATTCTCTCTGGCCCTGGCAACTACTATTCTGCTTTCTGTCTCTATAGATTTGCCTGTTCTGGACATTTCATGTAGATGGAGTCATACAATATGTGGTCTTTTGTAGGCTGGCTTCTTTCATTTGGCATAATGTTTTCAAGGTTCATCCATGTTGTAACATGTATCAGTATTTCATTCTTTTTTTCGGCTGAATAACATTCCATTATATAGATATACCATATTTTATTATCTGTTAGTTGATGGACATTTGGGTTGTTTCCACATTTTTGCTATTGAGAATAATACTGCTATGGATTTTTTGTGTGGATGTATGTGAATACCAAGGGGTAGAATCCCATGCCATTTGTGGATTTACTTCCTGCTATTATCTTTTCATATTCTTTAGCTTGAGCATTACGCTTTATACTGTATTCCCACATAATAGTCAAAATACAAGCTCATTCTTTCAAAGTGGCAGTAAGTACATTTGTATGTATTGGGAGTCTCCAACTTAAGAAAGAGGGGTTTTCTGAGAGTTTGTTAGTGGAATCAAGTTACATTATCTTATTTATAAGAATATATGTGAATCCCAGGTCAATCAATAAAAATATATTTAGAGGGCTTCCCTGGTGGCGCAGTGGTTGAGAATCTGCCTGCCAATGCAGGGGACACGGGTTCGAGCCCTGGTCTGGGAGGATCCCACATGCCACAGAGCGACTAGGCCCGTGAGCCACAATTGCTGAGCCTGTGCGTCTGGAGCCTGTGCTCCGCAACAAGAGAGGCCACGATAGTGAGAGGCCCGCGCACCGTGATGAAGAGTGGCCCCCACTTGCCGCAACTAGAGAAAGCCCTCCCACAGAAACGAAGACCCAATACAGCCATAAATGAATGAATGAATGAATGAATGAATGAATAAATAAATAAAATATATAGAGATATAATTGAAATGCTAAGGCTATTCCCTCTTCTCTCATACATCTACTTTTTGTTCATTTGTAAAATACTTTAAAGTTCTATGTCTGGAGAAATTTTATCACCTTAGGGTATAACTTATTTCGAGTTACCTTGCTCATTGCCTCCTCTTTTTGGAGTCCTAGTGGTGGTATGTTAGTCATGTTAAATAAAAACAAGGTGATTTGTTTCAAACAGTGCTAGTTATCTTAGTAGACATCACTAATCTTGGCATTTGTAGAACATTAGTTTGTACTATGTACAATTAGCTCCGAAGACCAACATGATTGCTTTTGTAGATTTGTATTAAAGTAAAATTTTAGTCTTGAGACAAGCAAGAAAATGCCTTTACTAGAGTCTCTCTAAATATTTGCAGAGTAGTATTCCTGTAACATATGTCTAATATTAAGGATAAAAATAAAATCTGTATTTGTTGATTAAACCTTCTTGGCTCAGAAAATGATCTTAGCTATAGTGGTAGGTAAATGGTCATTTACTATAAGGTAGAATTGAGGGTAGTGTTGATGTGGGAAGACTACATTTGTTGTACCTACCTTAATACTGAAAGAGAAGAGCTTTTAAGTGGTAAGTTTTAATTGTTTATGTCATCTAGTCACTAAAATTTAAATTTTTAATTTTAGATGCAAATGTTTTGCAGTACTATTTCAATCTGGGATTGCAGGTAAGAGTCCTGTTAAAATTGCTTTGATTAAAAAAAAAAAACCTCTAACTTAAAAATGTAAGCCGTTTTGGTAATCAGACTCTTGAACCTTCAAACCCAAGAACACTGTGAGGGACCTAAAAGATTTATTTCTGTCTTTATATCTCTGAAGATGACACAGGTCAGTTTTCTACTTTAACCTCCCAGTGCTTCAGTTTCTCTTATAAAATAGTTGTAAATTGTCATGAGTGGGGGCCCTACGAAGTACAACTTTAGCATATATTGGCCTCCATATTTAACATCATATGCCAACCCTTCACTATGTTTTTCTATCTCGAAATAACAAATGGATTATTTATCCTGTTTACTTAAAACACTTTTGTGGCTATTTCTGCATTTTATGTGAAAAGTAATCCGACGAATTCAAAGACATTTAAAGAGCTGTATTATTTTTAAAGTACTCATGTGTTCATAGATATTTGCCAAACACTGATTTTTACCACTTCCCTGAGTTGTAGAAAGGGAGTACTGACAGGTATCTTAATATCGCTGAAAGGTGTCTCTGATTTCAGGTAAGAGCTCTTTTACTTTATACTTTCAGGGATCATTTTCCCCCTGAAATACACTTCTGATATAATAAGATGATACATTTTCTGAAAAGGAATGATGCATCTTAAGATTTGGCATATGACATAGTAAACCAGATAGTCTACTGGATAATACTCACATTAGTTCATATTTTCCAAGACACTGATTTCCCTAAAACATAGGACATATCATTTCCAGAAAACTATCTTTACTGACTGGCACACATTTATAATATAAGAGTAGTAGAGTGGGTTTTTGTTCTCTGAGACTATATTTCCTAAATGCAGTTTCAAGAATTGAAAAAATAAAGTGCTTGCCCCTTCAGTTATGTTTGTTTATTATAGTCACCTGTGGAAACAAGGTGGCAGCAGTTTATTTATTTATTTGTTTGTTTATTTTTAGTATTTTTGTTTGTTTTAAATTTAAGTATAGTTGTACAACATTATATGTTACGGGTGTACAGTATAGTGATTCACAATTATTATAAAATATTGGCTGTATTCCCCGTGTTGTACAATATAGTCTCCTATATTTTACATCATGGGAATACAAGGAAATGTAGAATAGATATTTTAATATTTTCTCATATTAAAAGTAATAGCATTCATTATGGTGCATATGGAAAATACTAATGTGTAAAGAAAACCGAAATCACCTGTATAATCACTGTATACTTTGCTATATTTCCTTACAGCTTATTTATTTATTTTATAAAATATGGACTGTGCTATGTAATTTTGTAAACTTTTAAGTTAAACAATATGAACACTTTTTCTTTAAATATTTGACACCATGATTTTTTTATTGCCTGTATTGTATTCCATCATGGATATATCATAATTCATTCATCCAGTTTCTTATTGTGGAATATTTAGGTCGTTAATTTTTTTTTGCCTTTAAAAACAATGCTATGACAGACACTGTTGTATACAGATCATTGTGTAAATCTCTAATTTCCTTAGGGTGCTTTCCTAAAATAATTCCTAGGTCCAAATATGAGATACAGAGGCTGCGAAAGATCTTAAAGTTGTTATAGAGAATAGATTTTCTAAATGTCATGTCATTTAGTTCAAAAGTCATTGTTATCCCACCTGGAAATCATGGCCCAACTTTTTTTTGGAAGAATGGTACTAGTTTAAGAAAAGGAATAGTAAAGTGTTTTTTCTCTTTCTTGCCCAAGTGCTATCACCACAGCTTGTGGCACTCCATGGTCTGTGTGCCGCAGATGCAGCAGCAGCAGCAGCAGCTTCATGTAGAGAATTATCCCGTCTATACTGAGCCGCCACCTCTGGTGAATCAAACCATTCCTCAGTTATACAGTGAGGTGGGGGGACGAGATGGCACACAGGCAGATGTATCAGCACATGGTAAGTATGTAATGAGATTCCCTGCAAGAAAGACAATTGGATTTTATTGTGTGTAATTTAATAATAGCCTTCAGATATTATACTAGACCAGCATTTCTTAAAGCATGGTATGTGAACCTTTTGGAGTCCCTGAGATCCTTTCAAGGGATCCATGAGGCTAAAAGTATTCATCATAATACACGGATTTTGTCCCTTTTGCTGTGTTAAATTTGCATTAAGGGTGCAAAAATCAGTGGCGGGTAGAATAGCTGGCACCTAAGCACAAATCAAGTCAGGGGCACCAAACTGTGCTAGTACTTAGTGTCTTCACACTCATGATATAAAAATGCCAGTTTTATTTATTTTGTGTTTGTTCAGAGACATTCTTATTTTACTAAATTTTTATTCTTTGAATAATTGTACTTAGTATTCTGTATGACAAAATAGGAAGTATTCATAAAGCTCTCTGCATACTGACGTATGGTGATTAACTTTAAAGAAAAGGGTTGTAAGCTTGAGTTTCGAGCTAAACTAGCTGACTTTTCATGGAACACTATTTTTACTTGAAAGAGTGATAGACAGACGATGGTTATTCAGACTTGGGGATCCGGCAGACATTTTCTCAAATGAACAGCTAAGCCTTATCACTTCAAGAAAAGCAACGGATAGTATTTTTTGTCAGAGATAAAAATTCCAGCACTCAAATACAGGTTATCCAAAATTCTAATTTTTATCTACCACCATGAGCTTGACAGCTTCCAATACTTCATTAACTCTTCTAATAAAATAGATGGTGGGGGGCTATTAATGAATGTGGTGCTTTACATTGTATAATGAAATGTGTCAACATTTGGTAGATCTGTATAACTCAGTGAAATAATATTTTCCCAATTACCAATGTATAATCTTACCTGTGCATGATTTAGTAAAAGATCTATCCAAGATGCAAGATAAAACAATGGATTTTAATGTTAACAAAGTATGAAAAGTCCACATTGCTACTGACCTCTAAGAAATTACCACTTACCTAGTTTTGGTATAGCATCAAAGAATATCTACAATTATCTGAAAAGCCTAATTAGTAAGACTTCTCTCTTTTCCAGCTACATATCTGTATGAAGCCAGATTTTCTTCATGTATTTCAACTAAATGTATCATAATAGATAAAATACAGACGCAGATATGAGAATCCAGCTGTCTTCTATTAAGCCATACATTAGAGATTGCACAAGTGTAAAACAATGCCACTGGTCTCACAATTTGTTTTCTTTTTTTTTGGAAAATACAAATTTTTATGGAAAATGAGTTTAACATAATGGGTTTATTTTTACATAAAATAATATTTTTAACTTAGTTTAATTCCTAATGTAAATATTGATAGATATAACCCACATAAACAAAAGCTATTTGGGATCCTCAATTTTTAAGAGTGTAAAGGGATCCTAAGAAAAAAAAGTTTGAGACCTCTGTGCCAGACCATAAGGATGGTTGCTTTGTCTGTGAGTTCACAGTATAATAGAGATGGGGAGGCATTTTCAAGGATTTAGAGTAGGATCTTTGGACTGCCCTTCTTAGAATCAGCAGGAGGTAGAAGAAGCGATGTGGACTAACCCAACCAAATCTGTTTTCCATTCCAGCAACTGCTGCTTGATGGTTGTGATTTTGGCTAAGTTACTTAACCTCCCTAAGCCTGATTTTGTGTAAAGTGGGAAATAATGTATTTTATGACTTTCCAGTGTTGTTATAAGAACTATATGAAACCTTATATGTATAAGTATACTGTTCCTGGTGCATGTGAGGAATGTGAATTTTCTTTCTCTCCTCCCTTTTCTTAAAGCGTATTAATAGTTTTAGAATATTAGCACTATAGAATCTTATTCTTCATGTGGTGGTGTGATGTGGCCCATGGTAATAAAAATTAAAGTATCAACCTTTATTACATTTTTGTTTCATGTACCTTTTATAGAGCTGTTTTTATTGTAGTAAACATGAGACAGTGCCAGTCTTTACTTCACAAAACGAACTTAAGTTATCCCAAGTAATGAGAAACTCCTTTTTTTAAATATTTATATAGTTACTATAATAAGGTCAGAACAGCATCTGTTTATTTCCATTGAAACTGGTGCATGGTAGTGAAAGTGCTGTAAATTTTAAATGATGCTAGCATGTTCATGACATTCAAGAGATGACACTTAAATGTTTGGTCTTTTGGGATGCTCTTCAGAGTTTTGCCTTCAAGTATAGACCAGACTGTAAAAACACCTAAGTTTTTAATTGCTAAAATAATACAAAATGGTTATTTGGATGGTGTGTGTTATACTGGAAAACTGTTTGATAACTTAATTGTGACGAACTCTTATAAGAACTGAACTGACAAGAATGACTCTAGAGAACGTTTCTTTGTGTAGTCTGTTGATATCTAAATCATCCCAGGATAGCAGCTGTCTCTAGGTAGAATACAGCTGACACATTGTACATACATTTATATATTTAATTTTTTTAATTAGAAAATTTTCATATTTTAGTAGCCTGTTTTTAGTCACTAATGTTCATATCTAAAGTGCTCCTGCTGCAATTGCTATGATCTTTCTTGGAGTTAATGCTAAATTTCATTTTTACCTGTAGGAACATCCATTTATGTTCATGTTAATGAATCTTTGTATATGAAGTGTACTATATGCTTTCTTTGTTTCAGGTACTTTTCCAAATGCTGACCCTGCATCTGTCCCTCATGGAGCATTCTATTATCCAGTGATGTCAGATCCCTGTGGGCAGCGACCTTTGCCAGGTTTTGATTCCTGCCTTCCTGTTGTGCCAGATCATCCCTGTGTTGCCCCCTGGCATCCAGTCGGTGCAGCATATGTTGGTTCTCAAATTAGTGGTGCTATGAGTCCTGGGCCACTTGCCTATATTGCTTCACCTCCCTCACCTTCTCATTATGTACCTCAGAATATGTAAGGTTCAGCAGTATGACGTGTTCTTGCACTGCCATTTTTCTTGTTGTTTGGTTTTTTAAAAGTGTTTTATGTTAGTGTTTAAGTGATTTAGGGTGGTTAGGGTGGTTACTATTGTATCTGTCTTTAAGATTATTTTATCTTTTGATTTAAAATAGTACTTTAAAATAAAGAAATATTTCTTTGGGTTGTGAATAAGGACACTGAGATGGATGTACAACTGGCCCCATATTTGAGCATATTTCATTGTATTCAGCTCTTTTCCTGTCAGCCAGCTTGTCAACTTTGTATTAGCTGATGGTACCAATTGATAAAAGGAGTAAATCTGACGAACTCTTGCCTTGGTTCAGATGTCACACATCGTATTAAACCATGCAAAATTGGAAAAACTACTTTTTCCTAGAAAATGAAACAACAAAACCAAGAGCATTTGTTTCTGGGTAACTAGCTTAATATTAACTGAGAGTGCTCTTCAGGTTTCTTAAGAATTGTCTGAACTGAGTTGTGTTCTGTGATATTAATCAGTTCTGAAGGCACATGGTGCTCTGCTTTAGATTTATCCCATGTGCTGTTGTTTAATATTGGATTTATGTAACCATTTTCCTGCACAGTATTGATGTCCGTTGCACATTTACAGTAAATAAAAATTAGCATTTAAAATTGCTAAGATGAGTGAGATTTTCTTTTGCTTTTTCATGGCAGCAAAGAGTACCAGACATTTGATTGTTCCCATATGTTTTCCCCCTAGTATTTTGGTTGCCAGAAAATGTGAATTTATAGCATGAATTGGCAGGGTCAGTTGAAATGTTATTTAATCTCAGGACATCGCAATGCATACTACCATATCCAGTTCTTTTCCCTTGAGAATGTCCCTTTAAGTTGTGTTTCTGTTTTTTTAAAAAAAAATCTGTTATGGAACTTTAATCTAGACTTACTTTCTCATTGTCCTATATTTCTAATGGCTGTTGAATCTTTAAATTATTGTTTAGATTAACCTTGTATCTCTCCAGGCCTGCCTTGTCTTCAGCTTTCTGTGAGACACATTTTATCAGCCTTTCTGCCTTCTCCCTTCTCTCCCTTTCGTCTACCCGAAGACTACAAGATTTTCTGTATTCATTCAGTTCTCCTCTGAGGGGTAATTAATTCATCATGAATGCTTTGCTCTGTCTCACCTACAAACAGCTATTTTAAAAGTGTTCTTTGGTTGCTACAAAACCTATTTATATTGCCTCCTTTAAAAGTTATTTATGTTTGTGAATCATTCTGTTCTTTCCCACCTTCAGCTATACCCCAGGCAAAAAGAACCAGTTGAGACTCAGGGCTCAAGGTGCTTGAACAGGTGAAAGAACTAGAGTGGAATCCATTGCAAAGAAGATATCCTATCTTCAGTATACTGTTCTCAAGATGATTGATAACAGTGAGTTTCAAATCAGTCAGTGTACTAGTTACGGCTTCTGCTTCGTAATAGACATGGAACTGGTAGTGTTTCGGTTTTGCATCCTGGATCTTTCCAAGTCCTTGCTCTACAAGTTGGCATCTGACAACTTTAATAAAGAAAGATGGGCAACAGTGCACTGATCTTTCTAACAACCTCTGTATTAATGTTTCAGCTTTTTCTCTGCTAACCTCTTGGGTTCTCAATTTGTGCAGCCTACAGATTGTTTTATGTTTAAAGGTTTATTTTAGTCAAGCTTGAAACATGGAACAACCCCTCTCCAACATTTTTCAAATATGCCAGCATTTCTGAAATGTACATAACTCACAGCAAGTGATTGTCCTATTTCTTCAACTGTCAGTGGTTCACTAATTAGCTTCTAAGCAATGTTTTAGAAGGTTGTAGTCTATCTTGAGAATGTGGGTCTGGAAATTGTGCGGTTTTGAGGTAAGTACATTTGCCTTAGGCTTCCAGTTGATTTGTTTATTTTTTAAACTTGTAGGTTGCTGCCTTGCCTTGATTTCCATTACTAATTTAATGCAGTTTAATGAGATGCTTATTATTAACTTAAAAACCCAAGATCAACCTAATTGTTGTTACCAGTGTTGAAATCAATGGTATGAATGGTCTGTTTAAATCATACAAGTATAGTCCACTTGTTTATGCTTTACAGTCAGACTTCTCTAAGAAATAATCAAGGAGTGAGCCCTGACCCTCCTATTGTTTTGTGAGTTGGGAGGGTGAAGGTAACCTGTACTGCAGCAGAAGTCTGCAGAAGGCAGCTTCTGGGTTAAAAACAAAGTGGTCTTTCTGGTAATAAAAAAAAAAAACAAAAAACCTAAGACTCAACATGTTTAATCAACCTATAGTATAAGCATAGTGGTAGACTTTTTACATATAACCTCTATAGTTGCTGTTGATATTACAAAAGACATCCTGTCTTTTTCTCTGTTGTTATACCCAACTTTCAACCATTGAGAATTGTTGGGGGAAGGAGGATATAAAGGCACTGTGGTTTGTTCTGGACCCTTTACTTTCACCGCCTTCCTGAGATAAATCTGGTTTACACCAAAGGTAGAAAGCTGGATCATTTCCATAGTGAGGAAAAACAATTAGAATTCATTTTTATGCTGTGTATATTTTTTCTCAAAACTAATTGTGGTTTTCTGCCTTGATTAAGAGCAGATGAAAATATTGCATCTGTTTTACTGTTGAAATTCAAGACTTGTGAATTTAAAACATCTTTCATTTCCTTAGAGCCTATAATCAAGGCATAACCTTTTAATTAGCTTTGGAAGTAAAAGTATAAACAAATCATGATTTTTTGTATGCGAACACCATACATTCAGAACTTAATTCAGACATAAATCTCCATGAATAATGAAATAGTCCATTGGAGAAGGGTAGGGCATGAACTTAATCTAGATTTTTCTAAATCTGGGTCAAATTTTGTCCATTTTATGTGAAACCTCTTTGAGGCCATTTATATTTCCATTTATAATAAAAAGAATTCAGGAGAACTAATACAGCAAAAGGCAACCTCTTGTTTCCCCCATCTTAGCTAGGATGTTAAATTTCAGTTGGAGCAACTTGATTTAGAACGCTTCTCTCCTGCCTCAGTCATCAAAGGCAGTTTCAGGGATGTGTGGGGTGCCTGTATGTGGAAAGATGGAGCTTCAGGAAAGGATGGACCTGAGTTTAGGTAACTACCTACTGAGTGACTAAAACTGCTTTAGAATGATAAATCTGGGTATCATCTCAAAATAATCTGGGGGTGGGGTTTATAGATGAAGATAAGCTGCGTGTTTGTAACTGTTGAATAATAACTGTTGAAGATTGAGTTCATTGTGCTATTCCCTCTACTTTTGTGTTTGAAATCTTTCATAATAGTTGAAGAAAAACTACCTTGGTAACTGGCCATCTGGAGAGGTAATGTTTATAAAGTTAGTAAAAGTTCAGGTTTTTAAACATTTTGCCTTGAATCCTGAAAAGAAACAAGATCTTAGAGACACTGTCACATAAGGTTCATAGGTACCCTTGTTAAGATATCTGGGGGTTGGGGGAAGCCTATAGTATAGGCAACTGATTCTTAAAGTCCTATAATTCTCAAGAATATTCACTAGCTACATGTAAAACTAAACTATATTAAACCATGACATTTATTTATAGTTGAAACTAATTGAGGTGAGTGAACCACTTCAGGTTTAACTGCTTCATTGTTTTCTAATAATCACCACCACCACTTTTGAGTTCACTTTTCTCCTTATGGCTGCCAGAGGGGAGCTTGGAAACCAGGAATCCTTTAGTGTTGAAGAGCTTTTTTTTTTTTTTTTTTGTCTGGTAGGTGGCTCCTGCCACTGGCTAAACCTTTTATGAGAGGGGTGGAGAGTAATTCTACAATATTGAGATTAAACTGAATCAATTCTTATGAATTCAGGCCAGTCAATGAGTAAAATGTTAAGATCTATTTTAGCCAAATATTAATAATAGTTATTGATGTATTGGTGTTATATAGGTGATCAGTCCCTTCACCTA